>NW_027043010.1:3491837-3809277 GCF_036013475.1 Columba livia | reverse complement strand
CTCCCTCTGTCCCATATCTTTCTTCCCGACTTGTCTCTTGGAGACTTTGGGCCAAACTGGCCCCAAGTCTGGGCATGGTTTGACAAGTTTTCAGAGGCCTGGCTGGTGGCAGCAGGGCCAGCAGGCAGTGACAGGCCCGGGGCTGACAGGCTCCCCATCCCCTAGGGGGCGCCTGGCTGCCACACCCAGCTGACATAGAACCTTTGTCACAATGCCCGCTACCGTGGCGAGGATGCGGTGGCTCTGCAGGTGACAGGGACACTGCAGGACTTGGTGTCAGCTCAGCAATTTCTCACTTCCCCTAAGAAGCGGAATTCTGCAAATTGCTGCCTTTGCTCTTGAAAGGATGTCATCAGGTGGGTGTTTTGGTGTCATACACTGAAAACAGAGCAGAAACTGTGAAATATTCCCATGATATGCATGGTCCCTGCCCCAAAGCACCATGACTCAGCCTAAGGAGATCTGCAGCTTATTTTTTTGTACTGCCAGCAGATTGTGGAAGTACAGTATAAAAACCATCCTTATGGAGAGATCTTGGTATTTTAGGCTTAGTCTAAGTGTCTCAAGTAGCTGGGGTTTTTGCTTGGGCCTAATCCATACGGTCTTATGGCTTTCCTCCTAGTCTGAAGACGAATGTGCTAGAAACTATAAAGCAAAAACGTGTCCTGCAGCCTAGCCTTGCCTTTCCTGTCCTTGCCTGTCCTAGCCTTGCCTTCTTTGCTTCTCATCCTGTTCTCTGTCCCATCCTCTCTCACTAACCCCTCATCTGGCTGCATGTCTCTTCTTTCCTTTTCTCTCACTCTCCTGCTTCCTGCTTCTTTTCTTGCAATTCCTCCATCTCACTCCTGCAGCCCAACACTACTTTTTATTCTTCCTTCCCTTTCTCCTGCTCCCTTCGCTTTCTCCCTCTGTCCCATATCTTTCTTCCCGTCTTGTCTCTTGCAGACTTTGGGCCAAACTGGCCCCAAGTCTGGGCATGGTTTGACAAGTTTTCAGAGGGCTGGCTGGTGGCAGCAGGGACACCAGGCAGTGACAGGCCCGGGGCTGACAGGCTCCCCATCCCCTAGGGGGCGCCTGGCTGCCACACCCAGCTGACATAGAACCTTTGTCACAATGCCCGCTACCGTGGCGAGGATGCGGTGGCTCTGCAGGTGACAGGGACACTGCAGGACTTGGCGTCAGCTCAGCAATTTCTCACTTCCCCTAAGAAGCGGAGTTGTGCAAATTGCTCTCTTTGCTCTTGAAAGGATGTCATCAGGTGGGTGTTTTGGTGTCATACACTGAAAACAGAGCAGAAACTGAAATATTCCCATGATATGCATGGTCTTTGCCCCAAAGCACCATGACTCAGCCTAAGGAGATCTGCAGCTTATTTTTTTGTACTGCCAGGAGATTGTGGAAGTACAGTATAAAAACCATCCTTATGGAGAGATCTTGGTATTTTAGGCTTAGTCTAAGTGTCTCAAGTAGCTGGGGTTTTTGCTTGGGCCTAATCCATACGGTCTTACGGCTTTCCTCCTCGTCTGAAGACGAATGTGCTAGAAACTATAAAGCAAAAACATGTCCTGCAGCCTAGCCTTGCCTTGCCTGTCCTTGCCTGTCCTAGCCTTGCCTTCTTTCCTTCTCATCCTGTTCTCTGTCCCATCCTCTCTCACTAAGCCCTCGTCTGGCTGCATGTCTCTTCTTTCCTTTTCTCTCACTCTCCTGCTTCCTGCCTCTTTTCTTGCAATTCCTCCATCTCACTCCTGCAGCCCAACACTACTTTTTATTCTTCCTTCCCTTTCTCCTGCTCCCTTCGCTTTCTCCCTCTGTCCCATATCTTTCTTCCCGACTTGTCTCTTGCAGACTTTGGGCCAAACTGGCCCCAAGTCTGGGCATGGTTTGACAAGTTTTCAGAGGCCTGGCTGGTGGCAGCAGGGCCAGCAGGCAGTGACAGGCCCGGGGCTGACAGGCTCCCCATCCCCTAGGGGGCGCCTGGCTGCCACACCCAGCTGACATAGAACCTTTGTCACAATGCCCGCTACCGTGGCGAGGATGCAGTGGCTCTGCAGGTGACAGGGACACTGCAGGACTTGGTGTCAGCTCAGCAATTTCTCACTTCCCCTAAGAAGCGGAATTCTGCAAATTGCTGCTTTTGCTCTTGAAAGGATGTCATCAGGTGGGTGTTTTGGTGTCATACACTGAAAACAGAGCAGAAACTGTGAAATATTCCCATGATATGCATGGTCCCTGCCCCAAAGCACCATGACTCAGCCTAAGGAGATCTGCAGCTTATTTTTTTGTACTGCCAGCAGATTGTGGAAGTACAGCATAAAAACCATCCTTATGGAGAGATCTTGGTATTTTAGGCTTAGTCTAAGTGTCTCAAGTAGCTGGGGTTTTTGCTTGGGCCTAATCCATACGGTCTTATGGCTTTCCTCCTAGTCTGAAGACGAATGTGCTAGAAACTATAAAGCAAAAACATTTCCTGCAGCCTAGCCTTGCCTTGCCTGTCCTTGCCTGTCCTAGCCTTGCCTTATGTCCTTCTCATCCTGTTCTCTGTCCCATCCTCTCTCACTAACCCTTCGTCTGGCTGCATGTCTCTTCTTTAATTTTCTCTCACTCTCCTGCTTCCTGCCTCTTTTCTTGCAATTCCTCCATCTCACTCCTGCAGCCCAACACTACTTTTTATTCTTCCTTCCCTTTCTCCTGCTCCCTTCGCTTTCTCCCTCTGTCACGTATCTTTCTTCCCGACTTGTCTCTTGGAGACTTTGGGCCAAACTGGCCCCAAGTCTGGGCATGGTTTGACAAGTTTTCAGAGGCCTGGCTGGTGGCAGCAGGGCCAGCAGGCAGTGACAGGCCCGGGGCTGACAGGCTCCCCATCCCCTAGGGGGCGCCTGGCTGCCACACCCAGCTGACATAGAACCTTTGTCACAATGCCTGCTACCGTGGCGAGGATGCGGTGGCTCTGCAGGTGACAGGGACACTGCAGGACTTGGTGTCAGCTCAGCAATTTCTCACTTCCCCTAAGAAGCGGAATTCTGCAAATTGCTGCCTTTGCTCTTGAAAGGATGTCATCAGGTGGGTGTTTTGGTGTCATACACTGAAAACAGAGCAGAAACTGTGAAATATTCCCATGATATGCATGGTCCCTGCCCCAAAGCACCATGACTCAGCCTAAGGAGATCTGCAGCTTATTTTTTTGTACTGCCAGTAGATTGTGGAAGTACAGTATAAAAACCATCCTTATGGAGAGATCTTGGTATTTTAGGCTTAGTCTAAGTGTCTCAAGTAGCTGGGGTTTTTGCTTGGGCCTAATCCATAGGGTCTTATGGCTTTCCTCCTAGTCTGAAGACGAATGTGCTAGAAACTATAAAGCAAAAACGTGTCCTGCAGCCTAGCCTTGCCTTGCCTGTCCTTGCCTGTCCCAGCCTTGCCTTATGTCCTTCTCATCCTCTTCTCTGTCCCATCCTCTCTCACTAAGCCCTCGTCTGGCTGCATGTCTCTTCTTTCCTTTTCTCTCACTCTCCTGCTTCCTGCCTCTTTTCTTGCAATTCCTCCATCTCACTCCTGCAGCCCAACACTACTTTTTATTCTTCCTTCCCTTTCTCCTGCTCCCTTCGCTTTCTCCCGCTGTCCCATATCGTTCTTCCCGACTTGTCTCTTGGAGACTTTGGGCCAATCTGGCCCAAGTCTGGGCACGGTTTGACAAGATTTCAGAGGCCTGGCTGGTGGCAGCAGGGACACCAGGCAGTGACAGTCCCGGGGCTGACAGGCTCCCCATCCCCTAGGGGGCGCCTGGCTGCCACACCCAGCTGACATAGAACCTTTGTCACAATGCCCGCTACCGTGGCGAGGATGTGGTGGCTCTGCAGGTGACAGGGACACTGCAGAACTTGGTGTCAGCTCAGCAATTTCTCACTTCCCCTAAGAAGCGGAATTCTGCAAATTGCTGCCTTTGCTCTTGAAAGGATGTCATCAGGTGGGTATTTTGGTGTCATACACTGAAAACAGAGCAGAAACTGTGAAATATTCCCATGATATGCATGGTCCCTACCCCAAAGCACCATGACTCAGCCTAAGGAGATCTGCAGCTTATATTTTTGTACTGCCAGCAGATTGTGGAAGTACAGCATAAAAACCATCCTTATGGAGAGATCTTGGTATTTTAGGCTTAGTCTAAGTGTCTCAAGTAGCTGGGGTTTTTGCTTGGGCCTAATCCATAGGGTCTTATGGCTTTCCTCCTAGTCTGAAGACGAATGTGCTAGAAACTATAAAGCAAAAACATGTCCTGCAGCCTAGCCTTGCCTTGCCTGTCCTTGCCTGTCCTAGCCTTGCCTTCTTTCCTTCTCATCCTGTTCTCTGTCCCATCCTCTCTCACTAACCCTTCGTCTGGCTGCATGTCTCTTCTTTCCTTTTCTCTCACTCTCCTGCTTCCTGCCTCTTTTCCTGCAATTCCTCCATCTCACTCCTGCAGCCCAACACTACTTTTTATTCTTCCTTCCCTTTCTCCTGCTCCCTTCGCTTTCTCCCTCTGTCCCGTATCTTTCTTCCCGACTTGTCTCTTGCAGACTTTGGGCCAAACTGGCCACAAGTCTGGGCAGGGTTTGACAAGTTTTCAGAGGCCTGGCTGCTGGCAGCAGGGACACCAGGCAGTGACAGGCCCGGGGCTGACAGGCTCCCCATCCCCTAGGGGGCGCCTGGCTGCCACACCCAGCTGACATAGAACCTTTGTCACAATGCCCGCTACCGTGGCGAGGATGCGGTGGCTCTGCAGGTGACAGGGACACTGCAGGACTTGGTGTCAGCTCAGCAATTTCTCACTTCCCCTAAGAAGCGGAGTTGTGCAAATTGCTCTCTTTGCTCTTGAAAGGATGTCATCAGGTGGGTGTTTTGGTGTCATACACTGAAAACAGAGCTGAAACTGTGAAATATTCCCATGATATGCATGGTCTTTGCCCCAAAGCACCATGACTCAGCCTAAGGAGATCTGCAGCTTATTTTTTTGTACTGCCAGCAGATTGTGGAAGTAGAGTATAAAAACCATCCTTATGGAGAGATTTTGGTATTTTAGGCTTAGTCTAAGTGTCTCAAGTAGCTGGGGTTTTTGCTTGGGCCTAATCCATACGGTCTTATGGCTTTCCTCCTCGTCTGAAGACGAATGTGCTAGAAACTATAAAGCAAAAACATGTCCTGCAGCCTAGCCTTGCCTTGCCTGTCCTTGCCTGTCCTAGCCTTGCCTTCTTTCCTTCTCATCCTGTTCTCTGTCCCATCCTCTCTCACTAACCCCTCGTCTGGCTGCATGTCTCTTCTTTCCTTTTCTCTCACTCTCCTGCTTCCTGCCTCTTTTCTTGCAATTCCTCCATCTCACTCCTGCAGCCCAACACTACTTTTTATTCTTCCTTCCCTTTCTCCTGCTCCCTTCGCTTTCTCCCTCTGTCCCATATCTTTCTTCCCGACTTGTCTCTTGCAGACCTTGGGCCAAACTGGCCCCAAGTCTGGGCATGGTTTGACAAGTTTTCAGAGTGACACCAGGCAGTGACAGGCCCGGGGCTGACAGGCTCCCCATCCCCTAGGGGGCGCCTGGCTGCCACACCCAGCTGACATAGAACCTTTGTCACAATGCCCGCTGCCGTGGCGAGGATGCGGTGGCTCTGCAGGTGACAGGGACACTGCAGGACTTGGTGTCAGCTCAGCAATTTCTCACTTCCCCTAAGAAGCGGAGTTGTGCAAATTGCTCTCTTTGCTCTTGAAAGGATGTCATCAGGTGGGTGTTTTGGTGTCATACACTGAAAACAGAGCAGAAACTGTGAAATATTCCCATGATATGCATGGTGCCTGCCCCAAAGCACCATGACTCAGCCTAAGGAGATCTGCAGCTGATTTTTTGTACTGCCAGCAGATTGTGGAAGTACAGTATAAAAACCATCCTTATGGAGAGATCTTGGTATTTTAGGCTTAGTCTAAGTGTCTCAAGTAGCTGGGGTTTTTGCTTGGGCCTAATCCATACCGTTTTATGGCTTTCCTCCTAGTCTGAAGACGAATGTGCTAGAAGCTATAAAGCAAAAACATGTCCTGCAGCCTAGCCTTGCCTTGCCTGTCCTTGCCTGTCCCAGCCTTGCCTTCTTTCCTTCTCATCCTGTTCTCTGTCCCATCCTCTCTCACTAAGCCCTCGTCTGGCTGCATGTCTCTTCTTTCCTTTTCTCTCACTCTCCTGCTTCCTGCCTCTTTTCTTGCAATTCCTCCATCTCACTCCTGCAGCCCAACACTACTTTTTATTCTTCCTTCCCTTTCTCCTGCTCCCTTCGCTTTCTCCCTCTGTCCCATATCTTTCTTCCCGACTTGTCTCTTGGAGACTTTGGGCCAAACTGGCCCCAAGTCTGGGCATGGTTTGACAAGTTTTCAGAGGCCTGGCTGGTGGCAGCAGGGACAGCAGGCAGTGACAGGCCCGGGGCTGACAGGCTCCCCATCCCCTAGGGGGCGCCTGGCTGCCACACCCAGCTGACATAGAACCTTTGTCACAATGCCCGCTACCGTGGCGAGGATGCGGTGGCTCTGCAGGTGACAGGGACACTGCAGGACTTGGTGTCAGCTCAGCAATTTCTCACTTCCCCTAAGAAGCGGAATTGTGCAAATTGCTGCCTTTGCTCTTGAAAGGATGTCATCAGGTGGGTGTTTTGGTGTCATACACTGAAAACAGAGCAGAAACTGTGAAATATTCCCATGATATGCATGGTCCCTGCCCCAAAGCACCATGACTCAGCCTAAGGAGATCTGCAGCTTATTTTTTTGTACTGCCAGCAGATTGTGGAAGTACAGCATAAAAACCATCCTTATGGAGAGATCTTGGTATTTTAGGCTTAGTCTAAGTGTCTCAAGTAGCTGGGGTTTTTGCTTGGGCCTAATCCATACGGTCTTATGGCTTTCCTCCTAGTCTGAAGACGAATGTGCTAGAAACTATAAAGCAAAAACATTTCCTGCAGCCTAGCCTTGCCTTGCCTGTCCTTGCCTGTCCTAGCCTTGCCTTATGTCCTTCTCATCCTGTTCTCTGTCCCATCCTCTCTCACTAACCCTTTGTCTGGCTGCATGTCTCTTCTTTAATTTTCTCTCACTCTCCTGCTTCCTGCCTCTTTTCTTGCAATTCCTCCATCTCACTCCTGCAGCCCAACACTACTTTTTATTCTTCCTTCCCTTTCTCCTGCTCCCTTCGCTTTCTCCCTCTGTCACGTATCTTTCTTCCCGACTTGTCTCTTGGAGACTTTGGGCCAAACTGGCCCCAAGTCTGGGCATGGTTTGACAAGTTTTCAGAGGCCTGGCTGGTGGCAGCAGGGACACCAGGCAGTGACAGGCCCGGGGCTGACAGGCTCCCCATCCCCTAGGGGGCGCCTGGCTGCCACACCCAGCTGACATAGAACCTTTGTCACAATGCCCGCTACCGTGGCGAGGATGCGGTGGCTCTGCAGGTGACAGGGACACTGCAGGACTTGGTGTCAGCTCAGCAATTTCTCACTTCCCCTAAGAAGCGGAATTCTGCAAATTGCTGCCTTTGCTCTTGAAAGGATGTCATCAGGTGGGTGTTTTGGTGTCATACACTGAAAACAGAGCAGAAACAGTGAAATATTCCCATGATATGCATGGGCCCTGCCCCAAAGCACCATGACTCAGCCTAAGGAGATCTGCAGCTTATTTTTTTGTACTGCCAGCAGATTGTGGAAGTACAGCATAAAAACCATCCTTATGGAGAGATCTTGGTATTTTAGGCTTAGTCTAAGTGTCTCAAGTAGCTGGGGTTTTTGCTTGGGCCTAATCCATACGGTCTTATGGCTTTCCTCCTAGTCTGAAGACGAATGTGCTAGAATCTATAAAGCAAAAACATGTCCTGCAGCCTAGCCTTGCCTTGCCTGTCCTTGCCTGTCCTAGCCTTGCCTTATGTCCTTCTCATCCTGTTCTCTGTCCCATCCTCTCTCACTAAGCCCTCGTCTGGCTGCATGTCTCTTCTTTCCTTTTCTCTCACTCTCCTGCTTCCTGCCTCTTTTCCTGCAATTCCTCCATCTCACTCCTGCAGCCCAACACTACTTTTTATTCTTCCTTCCCTTTCTCCTGCTCCCTTCGCTTTCTCCCGCTGTCCCATATCGTTCTTCCCGACTTGTCTCTTGGAGACTTTGGGCCAAACTGGCCCAAGTCTGGGCACGGTTTGACAAGTTTTCAGAGGCCTGGCTGGTGGCAGCAGGGCCAGCAGGCAGTGACAGGCCCGGGGCTGACAGGCTCCCCATCCCCTAGGGGGCGCCTGGCTGCCACACCCAGCTGACATAGAACCTTTGTCACAATGCCCGCTACCGTGGCGAGGATGTGGTGGCTCTGCAGGTGACAGGGACACTGCAGAACTTGGTGTCAGCTCAGCAATTTCTCACTTCCCCTAAGAAGCGGAATTCTGCAAATTGCTGCCTTTGCTCTTGAAAGGATGTCATCAGGTGGGTATTTTGGTGTCATACACTGAAAACAGAGCAGAAACTGTGAAATATTCCCATGATATGCATGGTCCCTACCCCAAAGCACCATGACTCAGCCTAAGGAGATCTGCAGCTTATTTTTTTGTACTGCCAGCAGATTGTGGAAGTACAGCATAAAAACCATCCTTATGGAGAGATCTTGGTATTTTAGGCTTAGTCTAAGTGTCTCAAGTAGCTGGGGTTTTTGCTTGGGCCTAATCCATACGGTCTTATGGCTTTCCTCCTAGTCTGAAGACGAATGTGCTAGAAACTATAAAGCAAAAACATGTCCTGCAGCCTAGCCTTGCCTTGCCTGTCCTTGCCTGTCCTAGCCTTGCCTTCTTTCCTTCTCATCCTGTTCTCTGTCCCATCCTCTCTCACTAACCCTTCGTCTGGCTGCATGTCTCTTCTTTCCTTTTCTCTCACTCTCCTGCTTCCTGCCTCTTTTCCTGCAATTCCTCCATCTCACTCCTGCAGCCCAACACTACTTTTTATTCTTCCTTCCCTTTCTCCTGCTCCCTTCGCTTTCTCCCTCTGTCCCGTATCTTTCTTCCCGACTTGTCTCTTGCAGACTTTGGGCCAAACTGGCCACAAGTCTGGGCAGGGTTTGACAAGTTTTCAGAGGCCTGGCTGCTGGCAGCAGGGACACCAGGCAGTGACAGGCCCGGGGCTGACAGGCTCCCCATCCCCTAGGGGGCGCCTGGCTGCCACACCCAGCTGACATAGAACCTTTGTCACAATGCCCGCTACCGTGGCGAGGATGCGGTGGCTCTGCAGGTGACAGGGACACTGCAGGACTTGGTGTCAGCTCAGCAATTTCTCACTTCCCCTAAGAAGCGGAATTCTGCAAATTGCTGCCTTTGCTCTTGAAAGGATGTCATCAGGTGGGTGTTTTGGTGTCATACACTGAAAACAGAGCAGAAACTGTGAAATATTCCCATGATATGCATGGTCCCTGCCCCAAAGCACCATGACTCAGCCTAAGGAGATCTGCAGCTTATTTTTTTGTACTGCCAGCAGATTGTGGAAGTACAGCATAAAAACCATCCTTATGGAGAGATCTTGGTATTTTAGGCTTAGTCTAAGTGTCTCAAGTAGCTGGGGTTTTTGCTTGGGCCTAATCCATACGGTCTTATGGCTTTCCTCCTAGTCTGAAGACGAATGTGCTAGAAACTATAAAGCAAAAACATGTCCTGCAGCCTAGCCTTGCCTTGCCCGTCCTTGCCTGTCCTAGCCTTGCCTTATGTCCTTCTCATCCTGTTCTCTGTCCCATCCTCTCTCACTAACCCCTCGTCTGGCTGCATGTCTCTTCTTTCCTTTTCTCTCACTCTCCTGCTTCCTGCCTCTTTTCTTGCAATTCCTCCATCTCACTCCTGCAGCCCAACACTACTTTTTATTCTTCCTTCCCTTTCTCCTGCTCCCTTCGCTTTCTCCCTCTGTCCCGTATCTTTCTTCCTGACTTGTCTCTTGGAGACTTTGGGCCAAACTGGCCCCAAGTCTGGGCATGGTTTGACAAGTTTTCAGAGGCCTGGCTGGTGGCAGCCGGGACACCAGGCAGTGACAGACCCGGGGCTGACAGGCTCCCCATCCCCTAGGGGGCGCCTGGCTGCCACACCCAGCTGACATAGAACCTTTGTCACAATGCCCGCTACCGTGGCGAGGATGCGGTGGCTCTGCAGGTGACAGGGACACTGCAGGACTTGGTGTCAGCTCAGCAATTTCTCACTTCCCCTAAGAAGCGGAATTCTGCAAATTGCTGCTTTTGCTCTTGAAAGGATGTCATCAGGTGTGTTTTTTTGTGTCATACACTGAAAACAGAGCAGAAACTGTGAAATATTCCCATGATATGCATGGTCCCTGCCCCAAAGCACCATGACTCAGCCTAAGGAGATCTGCAGCTTATTTTTTTGTACTGCCAGCAGATTGTGGAAGTACAGTATAAAAACCATCCTTATGGAGAGACCTTGGTATTTTAGGCTTAGTCTAAGTGTCTCAAGTAGCTGGGGTTTTTGCTTGGGCCTAATCCATACGGTCTTATGGCTTTCCTCCTAGTCTGAAGACGAATGTGCTAGAAACTATAAAGCAAAAACATGTCCTGCAGCCTAGCCTTGCCTTGCCTGTCCTTGCCTGTCCTAGCCTTGCCTTATGTCCTTCTCATCCTGTTCTCTGTCCCATCCTCTCTCACTAACCCCTCGTCTGGCTGCATGTCTCTTCTTTCCTTTTCTCTCACTCTCCTGCTTCCTGCCTCTTTTCTTGCAATTCCTCCATCTCACTCCTGCAGCCCAACACTACTTTTTATTCTTCCTTCCCTTTCTCCTGCTCCCTTCGCTTTCTCCCTCTGTCCCATATCTTTCTTCCCGACTTGTCTCTTGGAGACTTTGGGCCAAACTGGCCCCAAGTCTGGGCATGGTTTGACAAGTTTTCAGAGGCCTGGCTGGTGGCAGCAGGGACACCAGGCAGTGACAGGCCCGGGGCTGACAGGCTCCCCATCCCCTAGGGGGCGCCTGGCTGCTACACCCAGCTGACATAGAACCTTTGTCACAATGCCCGCTACCGTGGCGAGGATGCGGTGGCTCTGCAGGTGACAGGGACACTGCAGGACTTGGTGTCAGCTCAGCAATTTCTCACTTCCCCTAAGAAGCGGAATTCTGCAAATTGCTGCCTTTGCTCTTGAAAGGATGTCATCAGGTGGGTGTTTTGGTGTCATACACTGAAAACAGAGCAGAAACTGTGAAATATTCCCATGATATGCATGGTCCCTGCCCCAAAGCACCATGACTCAGCCTAAGGAGATCTGCAGCTGATTTTTTTGTACTGCCAGCAGATTGTGGAAGTACAGTATAAAAACCATCCTTATGGAGAGACCTTGGTATTTTAGGCTTAGTCTAAGTGTCTCAAGTAGCTGGGGTTTTTGCTTGGGCCTAATCCATACGGTCTTATGGCTTTCCTCCTAGTCTGAAGACGAATGTGCTAGAAACTATAAAGCAAAAACATGTCCTGCAGCCTAGCCTTGCCTTGCCTGTCCTTGCCTGTCCTAGCCTTGCCTTATGTCCTTCTCATCCTGTTCTCTGTCCCATCCTCTCTCACTAACCCCTCGTCTGGCTGCATGACTCTTCTTTCCTTTTCTCTCTCTCTCCTGCTTCCTGCCTCTTTTCTTGCAATTCCTCCATCTCACTCCTGCAGCCCAACACTACTTTTTATTCTTCCTTCCCTTTCTCCTGCTCCCTTCGCTTTCTCCCTCTGTCCCATATCTTTCTTCCCGACTTGTCTCTTGCAGACCTTGGGCCAAACTGGCCCCAAGTCTGGGCATGGTTTGACAAGTTTTCAGAGGCCTGGCTGGTGGCAGCAGGGACAGCAGGCAGTGACAGGCCCGGGGCTGACAGGCTCCCCATCCCCTAGGGGGCGCCTGGCTGCCACACCCAGCTGACATAGAACCTTTGTCACAATGCCCGCTACCGTGGCGAGGATGCGGTGGCTCTGCAGGTGACAGGGACACTGCAGGACTTGGTGTCAGCTCAGCAATTTCTCACTTCCCCTAAGAAGCGGAATTCTGCAAATTGCTGCCTTTGCTCTTGAAAGGATGTCATCAGGTGGGTGTTTTGGTGTCATACACTGAAAACAGAGCAGAAACTGTGAAATATTCCCATGATATGCATGGTCCCTGCCCCAAAGCACCATGACTCAGCCTAAGGAGATCTGCAGCTTATTTTTTTGTACTGCCAGCAGATTGTGGAAGTACAGTATAAAAACCATCCTTATGGAGAGATCTTGGTATTTTAGGCTTAGTCTAAGTGTCTCAAGTAGCTGGGGTTTTTGCTTGGGCCTAATCCATACGGTCTTATGGCTTTCCTGCTAGTCTGAAGACGAATGTGCTAGAAACTATAAAGCAAAAACATGTCCTGCAGCCTAGCCTTGCCTTGCCTGTCCTTGCCTGTCCTAGCCTTGCCTTATGTCTTTCTCATCCTGTTCTCTGTCCCATCCTCTCTCACTAACCCCTCGTCTGGCTGCATGTCTCTTCTTTCCTTTTCTCTCACTCTCCTGCTTCCTGCTTCTTTTCTTGCAATTCTTCCATCTCACTCCTGCAGCCGAACACTACTTTTTATTCTTCCCTCCCTTTCTCCTGCTCCCTTCGCTTTCTCCCTCTGTCCCATATCTTTCTTCCCGACTTGTCTCTTGGAGACTTTGGGCCAAACTGGCCCCAAGTCTGGGCATGGTTTGACAAGTTTTCAGAGGCCTGGCTGCTGGCAGCAGGGACACCAGGCAGTGACAGGCCCGGGGCTGACAGACTCCCCATCCCCTAGGGGGCGCCTGGCTGCTACACCCAGCTGACATAGAACCTTTGTCACAATGCCCGCTACCGTGGCGAGGATGCGGTGGCTCTGCAGGTGACAGGGACACTGCAGGACTTGGTGTCAGCTCAGCAATTTCTCACTTCCCCTAAGAAGCGGAATTCTGCAAATTGCTGCCTTTGCTCTTGAAAGGATGTCATCAGGTGGGTGTTTTGGTGTCATACACTGAAAACAGAGCAGAAACTGTGAAATATTCCCATGATATGCATGGTCCCTGCCCCAAAGCACCATGACTCAGCCTAAGGAGATCTGCAGCTTATTTTTTTGTACTGCCAGCAGATTGTGGAAGTACAGTATAAAAACCATCGTTATGGAGAGATCTTGGTATTTTAGGCTTAGTCTAAGTGTCTCAAGTAGCTGGGGTTTTTGCTTGGGCCTAATCCATACGGTCTTATGGCTTTCCTGCTAGTCTGAAGACGAATGTGCTAGAAACTATAAAGCAAAAACATGTCCTGCAGCCTAGCCTTGCCTTGCCTGTCCTTGCCTGTCCTAGCCTTGCCTTATGTCCTTCTCATCCTGTTCTCTGTCCCATCCTCTCTCACTAACCCCTCGTCTGGCTGCATGTCTCTTCTTTCCTTTTCTCTCACTCTCCTGCTTCCTGCCTCTTTTCTTGCAATTCCTCCATCTCACTCCTGCAGCCCAACACTACTTTTTATTCTTCCTTCCCTTTCTCCTGCTCCCTTCGCTTTCTCCCTCTGTCCCATATCTTTCTTCCCGACTTGTCTCTTGCAGACCTTGGGCCAAACTGGCCAAAAGTCTGGGCATGGTTTGACAAGTTTTCAGAGGCCTGGCTGGTGGCAGCCGGGACACCAGGCAGTGACAGGCCCGGGGCTGACAGGCTCCCCATCCCCTAGGGGGCGCCTGGCTGCTACACCCAGCTGACATAGAACCTTTGTCACAATGCCCGCTACCGTGGCGAGGATGCGGTGGCTCTGCAGGTGACAGGGACACTGCAGGACTTGGTGTCAGCTCAGCAATTTCTCACTTCCCCTAAGAAGCGGAATTCTGCAAATTGCTGCCTTTGCTCTTGAAAGGATGTCATCAGGTGGGTGTTTTGGTGTCATACACTGAAAACAGAGCAGAAACTGTGAAATATTCCCATGATATGCATGGTCCCTGCCCCAAAGCACCATGACTCAGCCTAAGGAGATCTGCAGCTTATTTTTTTGTACTGCCAGCAGATTGTGGAAGTACAGTATAAAAACCATCGTTATGGAGAGATCTTGGTATTTTAGGCTTAGTCTAAGTGTCTCAAGTAGCTGGGGTTTTTGCTTGGGCCTAATCCATACGGTCTTATGGCTTTCCTGCTAGTCTGAAGACGAATGTGCTAGAAACTATAAAGCAAAAACATGTCCTGCAGCCTAGCCTTGCCTTGCCTGTCCTTGCCTGTCCTAGCCTTGCCTTATGTCCTTCTCATCCTGTTCTCTGTCCCATCCTCTCTCACTAACCCCTCGTCTGTCTGCATGTCTCTTCTTTCCTTTTCTCTCACTCTCCTGCTTCCTGCCTCTTTTCTTGCAATTCCTCCATCTCACTCCTGCAGCCCAACACTACTTTTTATTCTTCCTTCCCTTTCTCCTGCTCCCTTCGCTTTCTCCCTCTGTCCCATATCTTTCTTCCCGACTTGTCTCTTGCAGACCTTGGGCCAAACTGGCCAAAAGTCTGGGCATGGTTTGACAAGTTTTCAGAGGCCTGGCTGGTGGCAGCAGGGACAGCAGGCAGTGACAGGCCCGGGGCTGACAGGCTCCCCATCCCCTAGGGGGCGCCTGGCTGCCACACCCAGCTGACATAGAACCTTTGTCACAATGCCCGCTACTGTGGCGAGGATGCGGTGGCTCTGCAGGTGACAGGGACACTGCAGGACTTGGTGTCAGCTCAGCAATTTCTCACTTCCCCTAAGAAGCGGAATTGTGCAAATTGCTGCCTTTGCTCTTGAAAGGATGTCATCAGGTGGGTGTTTTGGTGTCATACACTGAAAACAGAGCAGAAACTGTGAAATATTCCCATGATATGCATGGTCCCTGCCCCAAAGCACCATGACTCAGCCTAAGGAGATCTGCAGCTTATTTTTTTGTACTGCCAGCAGATTGTGGAAGTACAGTATAAAAACCATCCTATATGGAGAGACCTTGGTATTTTACGCTTAGTCTAAGTGTCTCAAGTAGCTGGGGTTTTTGCTTGGGCCTAATCCATACGGTCTTATGGCTTTCCTGCTAGTCTGAAGACGAATGTGCTAGAAACTATAAAGCAAAAACATGTCCTGCAGCCTAGCCTTGCCTTGCCTGTCCTTGCCTGTCCTAGCCTTGCCTTATGTCCTTCTCATCCTGTTCTCTGTCCCATCCTCTCTCACTAACCCCTCGTCTGGCTGCATGTCTCTTCTTTCCTTTTCTCTCACTCTCCTGCTTCCTGCCTCTTTTCTTGCAATTCCTCCATCTCACTCCTGCAGCCCAACACTACTTTTTATTCTTCCTTCCCTTTCTCCTGCTCCCTTCGCTTTCTCCCTCTGTCCCATATCTTTCTTCCCGACTTGTCTCTTGCAGACCTTGGGCCAAACTGGCCCCAAGTCTGGGCATGGTTTGACAAGTTTTCAGAGGCCTGGCTGGTGGCAGCAGGGACAGCAGGCAGTGACAGGCCCGGGGCTGACAGGCTCCCCATCCCCTAGGGGGCGCCTGGCTGCCACACCCAGCTGACATAGAACCTTTGTCACAATGCCCGCTACCGTGGTGAGGATGCGGTGGCTCTGCAGGTGACAGGGACACTGCAGGACTTGGTGTCAGCTCAGCAATTTCTCACTTCCCCTAAGAAGCGGAATTGTGCAAATTGCTGCCTTTGCTCTTGAAAGGATGTCATCAGGTGGGTGTTTTGGTGTCATACACTGAAAACAGAGCAGAAACTGTGAAATATTCCCATGATATGCATGGTCCCTGCCCCAAAGCACCATGACTCAGCCTAAGGAGATCTGCAGCTTATTTTTTTGTACTGCCAGCAGATTGTGGAAGTACAGTATAAAAACCATCCTTATGGAGAGATCTTGGTATTTTAGGCTTAGTCTAAGTGTCTCAAGTAGCTGGGGTTTTTGCTTGGGCCTAATCCATAGGGTCTTATGGCTTTCCTCCTAGTCTGAAGACGAATGTGCTAGAAACTATAAAGCAAAAACATGTCCTGCAGCCTAGCCTTGCCTTGCCTGTCCTTGCCTGTCCTAGCCTTGCCTTATGTCCTTCTCATCCTGTTCTCTGTCCCATCCTCTCTCACTAAGCTCTCGTCTGGCTGCATGTCTCTTCTTTCCTTTTCTCTCTCTCCTGCTTCCTGCCTCTTTTCTTGCAATTCCTCCATCTCACTCCTGCAGCCCAACACTACTTTTTATTCTTCCTTCCCTTTCTCCTGCTCCCTTCGCTTTCTCCCTCTGTCCCATATCTTTCTTCCCGACTTGTCTCTTGCAGACCTTGGGCCAAACTGGCCAAAAGTCTGGGCATGGTTTGACAAGTTTTCAGAGGCCTGGCTGGTGGCAGCAGGGACACCAGGCAGTGACAGGCCCGGGGCTGACAGGCTCCCCATCCCCTAGGGGGCGCCTGGCTGCCACACCCAGCTGACATAGAACCTTTGTCACAATGCCCGCTACCGTGGCGAGGATGCGGTGGCTCTGCAGGTGACAGGGACACTGCAGGACTTGGTGTCAGCTCAGCAATTTCTCACTTCCCCTAAGAAGCGGAATTGTGCAAATTGCTGCCTTTGCTCTTGAAAGGATGTCATCAGGTGGGTGTTTTGGTGTCATACACTGAAAACAGAGCAGAAACTGTGAAATATTCCCATGATATGCATGGTCCCTGCCCCAAAGCACCATGACTCAGCCTAAGGAGATCTGCAGCTTATTTTTTTGTACTGCCAGCAGATTGTGGAAGTACAGTATAAAAACCATCCTTATGGAGAGATCTTGGTATTTTACGCTTAGTCTAAGTGTCTCAAGTAGCTGGGGTTTTTGCTTGGGCCTAATCCATACGGTCTTATGGCTTTCCTCCTAGTCTGAAGACGAATGTGCTAGAAACTATAAAGCAAAAACATGTCCTGCAGCCTAGCCTTGCCTTGCCTGTCCTTGCCTGTCCTAGCCTTGCCTTATGTCCTTCTCATCCTGTTCTCTGTCCCATCCTCTCTCACTAAGCCCTCGTCTGGCTGCATGTCTCTTCTTTCCTTTTCTCTCACTCTCCTGCTTCCTGCTTCTTTTCCTGCAATTCCTCCATCTCACTCCTGCAGCCCAACACTACTTTTTATTCTTCCTTCCCTTTCTCCTGCTCCCTTCGCTTTCTCCCTCTGTCCCATATCTTTCTTCCCGACTTGTCTCTTGGAGACTTTGGGCCAAACTGGCCCCAAGTCTGGGCATGGTTTGACAAGTTTTCAGAGGCCTGGCTGGTGGCAGCAGGGACACCAGGCAGTGACAGGCCCGGGGCTGACAGGCTCCCCATCCCCTAGGGGGCGCCTGGCTGCCACACCCAGCTGACATAGAACCTTTGTCACAATGCCCGCTACCGTGGCGAGGATGCGGTGGCTCTGCAGGTGACAGGGACACTGCAGGACTTGGTGTCAGCTCAGCAATTTCTCACTTCCCCTAAGAAGCGGAATTCTGCAAATTGCTGCCTTTGCTCTTGAAAGGATGTCATCAGGTGGGTGTTTTGGTGTCATACACTGAAAACAGAGCAGAAACTGTGAAATATTCCCATGATATGCATGGTCCCTGCCCCAAAGCACCATGACTCAGCCTAAGGAGATCTGCAGCTGATTTTTTTGTACTGCCAGCAGATTGTGGAAGTACAGTATAAAAACCATCCTTATGGAGAGATCTTGGTATTTTAGGCTTAGTCTAAGTGTCTCAAGTAGCTGGGGTTTTTGCTTGGGCCTAATCCATACGGTCTTATGGCTTTCCTGCTAGTCTGAAGACGAATGTGCTAGAAACTATAAAGCAAAAACATGTCCTGCAGCCTAGCCTTGCCTTGCCTGTCCTTGCCTGTCCTAGCCTTGCCTTATGTCCTTCTCATCCTGTTCTCTGTCCCATCCTCTCTCACTAACCCCTCGTCTGGCTGCATGTCTCTTCTTTCCTTTTCTCTCACTCTCCTGCTTCCTGCTTCTTTTCCTGCAATTCCTCCATCTCACTCCTGCAGCCCAACACTACTTTTTATTCTTCCTTCCCTTTCTCCTGCTCCCTTCGCTTTCTCCCTCTGTCCCATATCTTTCTTCCCGACTTGTCTCTTGGAGACTTTGGGCCAAACTGGCCCCAAGTCTGGGCATGGTTTGACAAGTTTTCAGAGGCCTGGCTGGTGGCAGCAGGGCCAGCAGGCAGTGACAGGCCCGGGGCTGACAGGCTCCCCATCCCCTAGGGGGCGCCTGGCTGCCACACCCAGCTGACATAGAACCTTTGTCACAATGCCCGCTACCGTGGCGAGGATGCGGTGGCTCTGCAGGTGACAGGGACACTGCAGGACTTGGTGTCAGCTCAGCAATTTCTCACTTCCCCTAAGAAGCGGAATTCTGCAAATTGCTGCCTTTGCTCTTGAAAGGATGTCATCAGGTGGGTGTTTTGGTGTCATACACTGAAAACAGAGCAGAAACTGTGAAATATTCCCATGATATGCATGGTCCCTGCCCCAAAGCATCATGACTCAGCCTAAGGAGATCTGCAGCTTATTTTTTTGTACTGCCAGCAGATTGTGGAAGTACAGTATAAAAACCATCCTTATGGAGAGATCTTGGTATTTTAGGCTTAGTCTAAGTGTCTCAAGTAGCTGGGGTTTTTGCTTGGGCCTAATCCATACGGTCTTATGGCTTTCCTCCTAGTCTGAAGACAAATGTGCTAGAAACTATAAAGCAAAAACATGTCCTGCAGCCTAGCCTTGCCTTGCCTGTCCTTGCCTGTCCTAGCCTTGCCTTATGTCCTTCTCATCCTGTTCTCTGTCCCATCCTCTCTCACTAAGCCCTCGTCTGGCTGCATGTCTCTTCTTTCCTTTTCTCTCACTCTCCTGCTTCCTGCCTCTTTTCTTGCAATTCCTCCATCTCACTCCTGCAGCCCAACACTACTTTTTATTCTTCCTTCCCTTTCTCCTGCTCCCTTCGCTTTCTCCCTCTGTCCCATATCTTTCTTCCCGACTTGTCTCTTGGAGACTTTGGGCCAAACTGGCCCCAAGTCTGGGCATGGTTTGACAAGTTTTCAGAGGCCTGGCTGGTGGCAGCAGGGACACCAGGCAGTGACAGGCCCGGGGCTGACAGGCTCCCCATCCCCTAGGGGGCGCCTGGCTGCCACACCCAGCTGACATAGAACCTTTGTCACAATGCCCGCTACCGTGGCGAGGATGCGGTGGCTCTGCAGGTGACAGGGACACTGCAGGACTTGGTGTCAGCTCAGCAATTTCTCACTTCCCCTAAGAAGCGGAATTCTGCAAATTGCTGCCTTTGCTCTTGAAAAGATGTCATCAGGTGGGTGTTTTGGTGTCATACACTGAAAACAGAGCAGAAACTGTGAAATATTCCCATGATATGCATGGTCCCTGCCCCAAAGCACCATGACTCAGCCTAAGGAGATCTGCAGCTGATTTTTTTGTACTGCCAGCAGATTGTGGAAGTACAGTATAAAAACCATCCTTATGGAGAGATCTTGGTATTTTAGGCTTAGTCTAAGTGTCTCAAGTAGCTGGGGTTTTTGCTTGGGCCTAATCCATACGGTCTTATGGCTTTCCTGCTAGTCTGAAGACGAATGTGCTAGAAACTATAAAGCAAAAACATGTCCTGCAGCCTAGCCTTGCCTTGCCTGTCCTTGCCTGTCCTAGCCTTGCCTTATGTCCTTCTCATCCTGTTCTCTGTCCCATCCTCTCTCACTAACCCCTCGTCTGGCTGCATGTCTCTTCTTTCCTTTTCTCTCACTCTCCTGCTTCCTGCTTCTTTTCCTGCAATTCCTCCATCTCACTCCTGCAGCCCAACACTACTTTTTATTCTTCCTTCCCTTTCTCCTGCTCCCTTCGCTTTCTCCCTCTGTCCCATATCTTTCTTCCCGACTTGTCTCTTGCAGACTTTGGGCCAAACTGGCCCCAAGTCTGGGCATGGTTTGACAAGTTTTCAGAGGCCTGGCTGGTGGCAGCAGGGACACCAGGCAGTGACAGGCCCGGGGCTGACAGGCTCCCCATCCCCTAGGGGGCGCCTGGCTGCCACACCCAGCTGACATAGAACCTTTGTCACAATGCCCGCTACCGTGGCGAGGATGCGGTGGCTCTGCAGGTGACAGGGACACTGCAGGACTTGGTGTCAGCTCAGCAATTTCTCACTTCCCCTAAGAAGCGGAATTGTGCAAATTGCTGCCTTTGCTCTTGAAAGGATGTCATCAGGTGGGTGTTTTGGTGTCATACACTGAAAACAGAGCAGAAACTGTGAAATATTCCCATGATATGCATGGTCCCTGCCCCAAAGCACCATGACTCAGCCTAAGGAGATCTGCAGCTTATTTTTTTGTACTGCCAGCAGATTGTGGAAGTACAGTATAAAAACCATCCTTATGGAGAGACCTTGGTATTTTACGCTTAGTCTAAGTGTCTCAAGTAGCTGGGGTTTTTCCTTGGGCCTAATCCATACGGTCTTATGGCTTTCCTCCTAGTCTGAAGACGAATGTGCTAGAAACTATAAAGCAAAAACATGTCCTGCAGCCTAGCCTTGCCTTGCCTGTCCTTGCCTGTCCTAGCCTTGCCTTATGTCCTTCTCATCCTGTTCTCTGTCCCATCCTCTCTCACTAAGCCCTCGTCTGGCTGCATGTCTCTTCTTTCCTTTTCTCTCTCTCTCCTGCTTCCTGCCTCTTTTCTTGCAATTCCTCCATCTCACTCCTGCAGCCCAACACTACTTTTTATTCTTCCTTCCCTTTCTCCTGCTCCCTTCGCTTTCTCCCTCTGTCCCATATCTTTCTTCCCGACTTGTCTCTTGCAGACCTTGGGCCAAACTGGCCCCAAGTCTGGGCATGGTTTGACAAGTTTTCAGAGGCCTGGCTGGTGGCAGCAGGGACAGCAGGCAGTGACAGGCCCGGGGCTGACAGGCTCCCCATCCCCTAGGGGGCGCCTGGCTGCCACACCCAGCTGACATAGAACCTTTGTCACAATGCCCGCTACCATGGCGAGGATGCGGTGGCTCTGCAGGTGACAGGGACACTGCAGGACTTGGTGTCAGCTCAGCAATTTCTCACTTCCCCTAAGAAGCGGAATTCTGCAAATTGCTGCTTTTGCTCTTGAAAGGATGTCATCAGGTGGGTGTTTTCGTGTCATACCCTGAAAACAGAGCAGAAACTGTGAAATATTCCCATGATATGCATGGTCCCTGCCCCAAAGCACCATGACTCAGCCTAAGGAGATCTGCAGCTTATTTTTTTGTACTGCCAGCAGATTGTGGAAGTACAGTATAAAAACCATCCTTATGGAGAGATCTTGGTATTTTAGGCTTAGTCTAAGTGTCTCAAGTAGCTGGGGTTTTTGCTTGGGCCTAATCCATACGGTCTTATGGCTTTCCTGCTAGTCTGAAGACGAATGTGCTAGAAACTATAAAGCAAAAACATGTCCTGCAGCCTAGCCTTGCCTTGCCTGTCCTTGCCTGTCCTAGCCTTGCCTTATGTCCTTCTCATCCTGTTCTCTGTCCCATCCTCTCTCACTAAGCCCTCGTCTGGCTGCATGTCTCTTCTTTCCTTTTCTCTCACTCTCCTGCTTCCTGCTTCTTTTCCTGCAATTCCTCCATCTCACTCCTGCAGCCCAACACTACTTTTTATTCTTCCTTCCCTTTCTCCTGCTCCCTTCGCTTTCTCCCTCTGTCCCATATCTTTCTTCCCGACTTGTCTCTTGCAGACTTTGGGCCAAACTGGCCCCAAGTCTGGGCATGGTTTGACAAGTTTTCAGAGGCCTGGCTGGTGGCAGCAGGGACAGCAGGCAGTGACAGGCCCGGGGCTGACAGGCTCCCCATCCCCTAGGGGGCGCCTGGCTGCCACACCCAGCTGACATAGAACCTTTGTCACAATGCCCGCTACCGTGGCGAGGATGCGGTGGCTCTGCAGGTGACAGGGACACTGCAGGACTTGGTGTCAGCTCAGCAATTTCTCACTTCCCCTAAGAAGCGGAATTGTGCAAATTGCTGCCTTTGCTCTTGAAAGGATGTCATCAGGTGGGTGTTTTGGTGTCATACACTGAAAACAGAGCAGAAACTGTGAAATATTCCCATGATATGCATGGTCCCTGCCCCAAAGCACCATGACTTAGCCTAAGGAGATCTGCAGCTTATTTTTTTGTACTGCCAGCAGATTGTGGAAGTACAGTATAAAAACCATCCTTATGGAGAGACCTTGGTATTTTACGCTTAGTCTAAGTGTCTCAAGTAGCTGGGGTTTTTGCTTGGGCCTAATACATACGGTCTTATGGCTTTCCTCCTAGTCTGAAGACGAATGTGCTAGAAACTATAAAGCAAAAACATGTCCTGCAGCCTAGCCTTGCCTTGCCTGTCCTTGCCTGTCCTAGCCTTGCCTTATGTCCTTCTCATCCTGTTCTCTGTCCCATCCTCTCTCACTAAGCCCTCGTCTGGCTGCATGTCTCTTCTTTCCTTTTCTCTCACTCTCCTGCTTCCTGCTTCTTTTCCTGCAATTCCTCCATCTCACTCCTGCAGCCCAACACTACTTTTTATTCTTCCTTCCCTTTCTCCTGCTCCCTTCGCTTTCTCCCTCTGTCCCATATCTTTCTTCCCGACTTGTCTCTTGGAGACTTTGGGCCAAACTGGCCCCAAGTCTGGGCATGGTTTGACAAGTTTTCAGAGGCCTGGCTGGTGGCAGCAGGGACAGCAGGCAGTGACAGGCCCGGGGCTGACAGGCTCCCCATCCCCTAGGGGGCGCCTGGCTGCCACACCCAGCTGACATAGAACCTTTGTCACAATGCCCGCTACCGTGGCGAGGATGCGGTGGCTCTGCAGGTGACAGGGACACTGCAGGACTTGGTGTCAGCTCAGCAATTTCTCACTTCCCCTAAGAAGCGGAATTCTGCAAATTGCTGCCTTTGCTCTTGAAAGGATGTCATCAGGTGGGTGTTTTGGTGTCATACACTGAAAACAGAGCAGAAACTGTGAAATATTCCCATGATATGCATGGTCCCTGCCCCAAAGCACCATGACTCAGCCTAAGGAGATCTGCAGCTTATTTTTTTGTACTGCCAGCAGATTGTGGAAGTACAGTATAAAAACCATCCTTATGGAGAGATCTTGGTATTTTAGGCTTAGTCTAAGTGTCTCAAGTAGCTGGGGTTTTTGCTTGGGCCTAATCCATACGGTCTTATGGCTTTCCTCCTAGTCTGAAGACGAATGTGCTAGAAACTATAAAGCAAAAACATGTCCTGCAGCCTAGCCTTGCCTTGCCTGTCCTTGCCTGTCCTAGCCTTGCCTTATGTCCTTCTCATCCTGTTCTCTGTCCCATCCTCTCTCACTAAGCCCTCGTCTGGCTGCATGTCTCTTCTTTCCTTTTCTCTCACTCTCCTGCTTCCTGCCTCTTTTCTTGCAATTCCTCCATCTCACTCCTGCAGCCCAACACTACTTTTTATTCTTCCTTCCCTTTCTCCTGCTCCCTTCGCTTTCTCCCTCTGTCCCATATCTTTCTTCCCGACTTGTCTCTTGGAGACTTTGGGCCAAACTGGCCCCAAGTCTGGGCATGGTTTGACAAGTTTTCAGAGGCCTGGCTGGTGGCAGCAGGGCCAGCAGGCAGTGACAGGCCCGGGGCTGACAGGCTCCCCATCCCCTAGGGGGCGCCTGGCTGCCACACCCAGCTGACATAGAACCTTTGTCACAATGCCCGCTACCGTGGCGAGGATGCGGTGGCTCTGCAGGTGACAGGGACACTGCAGGACTTGGTGTCAGCTCAGCAATTTCTCACTTCCCCTAAGAAGCGGAATTGTGCAAATTGCTGCCTTTGCTCTTGAAAGGATGTCATCAGGTGGGTGTTTTGGTGTCATACACTGAAAACAGAGCAGAAACTGTGAAATATTCCCATGATGTGCATGGTCCCTGCCCCAAAGCACCATGACTCAGCCTAAGGAGATCTGCAGCTGATTTTTTTGTACTGCCAGCAGATTGTGGAAGTACAGTATAAAAACCATCCTTATGGAGAGATCTTGGTATTTTAGGCTTAGTCTAAGTGTCTCAAGTAGCTGGGGTTTTTGCTTGGGCCTAATCCATACGGTCTTATGGCTTTCCTCCTAGTCTGAAGACGAATGTGCTAGAAACTATAAAGCAAAAACATGTCCTGCAGCCTAGCCTTGCCTTGCCTGTCCTTGCCTGTCCTAGCCTTGCCTTATGTCCTTCTCATCCTGTTCTCTGTCCCATCCTCTCTCACTAAGCCCTCGTCTGGCTGCATGTCTCTTCTTTCCTTTTCTCTCACTCTCCTGCTTCCTGCCTCTTTTCTTGCAATTCCTCCATCTCACTCCTGCAGCCCAACACTACTTTTTATTCTTCCTTCCCTTTCTCCTGCTCCCTTCGCTTTCTCCCTCTGTCCCATATCTTTCTTCCCGACTTGTCTCTTGGAGACTTTGGGCCAAACTGGCCCCAAGTCTGGGCATGGTTTGACAAGTTTTCAGAGGCCTGGCTGGTGGCAGCAGGGACACCAGGCAGTGACAGGCCCGGGGCTGACAGGCTCCCCATCCCCTAGGGGGCGCCTGGCTGCCACACCCAGCTGACATAGAACCTTTGTCACAATGCCCGCTACCGTGGCGAGGATGCGGTGGCTCTGCAGGTGACAGGGACACTGCAGGACTTGGTGTCAGCTCAGCAATTTCTCACTTCCCCTAAGAAGCGGAATTCTGCAAATTGCTGCCTTTGCTCTTGAAAAGATGTCATCAGGTGGGTGTTTTGGTGTCATACACTGAAAACAGAGCAGAAACTGTGAAATATTCCCATGATATGCATGGTCCCTGCCCCAAAGCACCATGACTCAGCCTAAGGAGATCTGCAGCTGATTTTTTTGTACTGCCAGCAGATTGTGGAAGTACAGTATAAAAACCATCCTTATGGAGAGATCTTGGTATTTTAGGCTTAGTCTAAGTGTCTCAAGTAGCTGGGGTTTTTGCTTGGGCCTAATCCATACGGTCTTATGGCTTTCCTGCTAGTCTGAAGACGAATGTGCTAGAAACTATAAAGCAAAAACATGTCCTGCAGCCTAGCCTTGCCTTGCCTGTCCTTGCCTGTCCTAGCCTTGCCTTATGTCCTTCTCATCCTGTTCTCTGTCCCATCCTCTCTCACTAAGCCCTCGTCTGGCTGCATGTCTCTTCTTTCCTTTTCTCTCACTCTCCTGCTTCCTGCTTCTTTTCCTGCAATTCCTCCATCTCACTCCTGCAGCCCAACACTACTTTTTATTCTTCCTTCCCTTTCTCCTGCTCCCTTCGCTTTCTCCCTCTGTCCCATATCTTTCTTCCCGACTTGTCTCTTGCAGACTTTGGGCCAAACTGGCCCCAAGTCTGGGCATGGTTTGACAAGTTTTCAGAGGCCTGGCTGGTGGCAGCAGGGACACCAGGCAGTGACAGGCCCGGGGCTGACAGGCTCCCCATCCCCTAGGGGGCGCCTGGCTGCCACACCCAGCTGACATAGAACCTTTGTCACAATGCCCGCTACCGTGGCGAGGATGCGGTGGCTCTGCAGGTGACAGGGACACTGCAGGACTTGGTGTCAGCTCAGCAATTTCTCACTTCCCCTAAGAAGCGGAATTGTGCAAATTGCTGCCTTTGCTCTTGAAAGGATGTCATCAGGTGGGTGTTTTGGTGTCATACACTGAAAACAGAGCAGAAACTGTGAAATATTCCCATGATATGCATGGTCCCTGCCCCAAAGCACCATGACTCAGCCTAAGGAGATCTGCAGCTTATTTTTTTGTACTGCCAGCAGATTGTGGAAGTACAGTATAAAAACCATCCTTATGGAGAGACCTTGGTATTTTACGCTTAGTCTAAGTGTCTCAAGTAGCTGGGGTTTTTCCTTGGGCCTAATCCATACGGTCTTATGGCTTTCCTCCTAGTCTGAAGACGAATGTGCTAGAAACTATAAAGCAAAAACATGTCCTGCAGCCTAGCCTTGCCTTGCCTGTCCTTGCCTGTCCTAGCCTTGCCTTATGTCCTTCTCATCCTGTTCTCTGTCCCATCCTCTCTCACTAAGCCCTCGTCTGGCTGCATGTCTCTTCTTTCCTTTTCTCTCTCTCTCCTGCTTCCTGCCTCTTTTCTTGCAATTCCTCCATCTCACTCCTGCAGCCCAACACTACTTTTTATTCTTCCTTCCCTTTCTCCTGCTCCCTTCGCTTTCTCCCTCTGTCCCATATCTTTCTTCCCGACTTGTCTCTTGCAGACCTTGGGCCAAACTGGCCCCAAGTCTGGGCATGGTTTGACAAGTTTTCAGAGGCCTGGCTGGTGGCAGCAGGGACAGCAGGCAGTGACAGGCCCGGGGCTGACAGGCTCCCCATCCCCTAGGGGGCGCCTGGCTGCCACACCCAGCTGACATAGAACCTTTGTCACAATGCCCGCTACCATGGCGAGGATGCGGTGGCTCTGCAGGTGACAGGGACACTGCAGGACTTGGTGTCAGCTCAGCAATTTCTCACTTCCCCTAAGAAGCGGAATTCTGCAAATTGCTGCTTTTGCTCTTGAAAGGATGTCATCAGGTGGGTGTTTTCGTGTCATACCCTGAAAACAGAGCAGAAACTGTGAAATATTCCCATGATATGCATGGTCCCTGCCCCAAAGCACCATGACTCAGCCTAAGGAGATCTGCAGCTTATTTTTTTGTACTGCCAGCAGATTGTGGAAGTACAGTATAAAAACCATCCTTATGGAGAGATCTTGGTATTTTAGGCTTAGTCTAAGTGTCTCAAGTAGCTGGGGTTTTTGCTTGGGCCTAATCCATACGGTCTTATGGCTTTCCTGCTAGTCTGAAGACGAATGTGCTAGAAACTATAAAGCAAAAACATGTCCTGCAGCCTAGCCTTGCCTTGCCTGTCCTTGCCTGTCCTAGCCTTGCCTTATGTCCTTCTCATCCTGTTCTCTGTCCCATCCTCTCTCACTAAGCCCTCGTCTGGCTGCATGTCTCTTCTTTCCTTTTCTCTCACTCTCCTGCTTCCTGCTTCTTTTCCTGCAATTCCTCCATCTCACTCCTGCAGCCCAACACTACTTTTTATTCTTCCTTCCCTTTCTCCTGCTCCCTTCGCTTTCTCCCTCTGTCCCATATCTTTCTTCCCGACTTGTCTCTTGCAGACTTTGGGCCAAACTGGCCCCAAGTCTGGGCATGGTTTGACAAGTTTTCAGAGGCCTGGCTGGTGGCAGCAGGGACAGCAGGCAGTGACAGGCCCGGGGCTGACAGGCTCCCCATCCCCTAGGGGGCGCCTGGCTGCCACACCCAGCTGACATAGAACCTTTGTCACAATGCCCGCTACCGTGGCGAGGATGCGGTGGCTCTGCAGGTGACAGGGACACTGCAGGACTTGGTGTCAGCTCAGCAATTTCTCACTTCCCCTAAGAAGCGGAATTGTGCAAATTGCTGCCTTTGCTCTTGAAAGGATGTCATCAGGTGGGTGTTTTGGTGTCATACACTGAAAACAGAGCAGAAACTGTGAAATATTCCCATGATATGCATGGTCCCTGCCCCAAAGCACCATGACTCAGCCTAAGGAGATCTGCAGCTTATTTTTTTGTACTGCCAGCAGATTGTGGAAGTACAGTATAAAAACCATCCTTATGGAGAGACCTTGGTATTTTACGCTTAGTCTAAGTGTCTCAAGTAGCTGGGGTTTTTCCTTGGGCCTAATCCATACGGTCTTATGGCTTTCCTCCTAGTCTGAAGACGAATGTGCTAGAAACTATAAAGCAAAAACATGTCCTGCAGCCTAGCCTTGCCTTGCCTGTCCTTGCCTGTCCTAGCCTTGCCTTATGTCCTTCTCATCCTGTTCTCTGTCCCATCCTCTCTCACTAAGCCCTCGTCTGGCTGCATGTCTCTTCTTTCCTTTTCTCTCTCTCTCCTGCTTCCTGCCTCTTTTCTTGCAATTCCTCCATCTCACTCCTGCAGCCCAACACTACTTTTTATTCTTCCTTCCCTTTCTCCTGCTCCCTTCGCTTTCTCCCTCTGTCCCATATCTTTCTTCCCGACTTGTCTCTTGCAGACCTTGGGCCAAACTGGCCCCAAGTCTGGGCATGGTTTGACAAGTTTTCAGAGGCCTGGCTGGTGGCAGCAGGGACAGCAGGCAGTGACAGGCCCGGGGCTGACAGGCTCCCCATCCCCTAGGGGGCGCCTGGCTGCCACACCCAGCTGACATAGAACCTTTGTCACAATGCCCGCTACCATGGCGAGGATGCGGTGGCTCTGCAGGTGACAGGGACACTGCAGGACTTGGTGTCAGCTCAGCAATTTCTCACTTCCCCTAAGAAGCGGAATTCTGCAAATTGCTGCTTTTGCTCTTGAAAGGATGTCATCAGGTGGGTGTTTTCGTGTCATACCCTGAAAACAGAGCAGAAACTGTGAAATATTCCCATGATATGCATGGTCCCTGCCCCAAAGCACCATGACTCAGCCTAAGGAGATCTGCAGCTTATTTTTTTGTACTGCCAGCAGATTGTGGAAGTACAGTATAAAAACCATCCTTATGGAGAGATCTTGGTATTTTAGGCTTAGTCTAAGTGTCTCAAGTAGCTGGGGTTTTTGCTTGGGCCTAATCCATACGGTCTTATGGCTTTCCTGCTAGTCTGAAGACGAATGTGCTAGAAACTATAAAGCAAAAACATGTCCTGCAGCCTAGCCTTGCCTTGCCTGTCCTTGCCTGTCCTAGCCTTGCCTTATGTCCTTCTCATCCTGTTCTCTGTCCCATCCTCTCTCACTAAGCCCTCGTCTGGCTGCATGTCTCTTCTTTCCTTTTCTCTCACTCTCCTGCTTCCTGCTTCTTTTCCTGCAATTCCTCCATCTCACTCCTGCAGCCCAACACTACTTTTTATTCTTCCTTCCCTTTCTCCTGCTCCCTTCGCTTTCTCCCTCTGTCCCATATCTTTCTTCCCGACTTGTCTCTTGCAGACTTTGGGCCAAACTGGCCCCAAGTCTGGGCATGGTTTGACAAGTTTTCAGAGGCCTGGCTGGTGGCAGCAGGGACAGCAGGCAGTGACAGGCCCGGGGCTGACAGGCTCCCCATCCCCTAGGGGGCGCCTGGCTGCCACACCCAGCTGACATAGAACCTTTGTCACAATGCCCGCTACCGTGGCGAGGATGCGGTGGCTCTGCAGGTGACAGGGACACTGCAGGACTTGGTGTCAGCTCAGCAATTTCTCACTTCCCCTAAGAAGCGGAATTGTGCAAATTGCTGCCTTTGCTCTTGAAAGGATGTCATCAGGTGGGTGTTTTGGTGTCATACACTGAAAACAGAGCAGAAACTGTGAAATATTCCCATGATATGCATGGTCCCTGCCCCAAAGCACCATGACTTAGCCTAAGGAGATCTGCAGCTTATTTTTTTGTACTGCCAGCAGATTGTGGAAGTACAGTATAAAAACCATCCTTATGGAGAGACCTTGGTATTTTACGCTTAGTCTAAGTGTCTCAAGTAGCTGGGGTTTTTGCTTGGGCCTAATACATACGGTCTTATGGCTTTCCTCCTAGTCTGAAGACGAATGTGCTAGAAACTATAAAGCAAAAACATGTCCTGCAGCCTAGCCTTGCCTTGCCTGTCCTTGCCTGTCCTAGCCTTGCCTTATGTCCTTCTCATCCTGTTCTCTGTCCCATCCTCTCTCACTAAGCCCTCGTCTGGCTGCATGTCTCTTCTTTCCTTTTCTCTCACTCTCCTGCTTCCTGCTTCTTTTCCTGCAATTCCTCCATCTCACTCCTGCAGCCCAACACTACTTTTTATTCTTCCTTCCCTTTCTCCTGCTCCCTTCGCTTTCTCCCTCTGTCCCATATCTTTCTTCCCGACTTGTCTCTTGGAGACTTTGGGCCAAACTGGCCCCAAGTCTGGGCATGGTTTGACAAGTTTTCAGAGGCCTGGCTGGTGGCAGCAGGGACACCAGGCAGTGACAGGCCCGGGGCTGACAGGCTCCCCATCCCCTAGGGGGCGCCTGGCTGCCACACCCAGCTGACATAGAACCTTTGTCACAATGCCCGCTACCGTGGCGAGGATGCGGTGGCTCTGCAGGTGACAGGGACACTGCAGGACTTGGTGTCAGCTCAGCAATTTCTCACTTCCCCTAAGAAGCGGAATTCTGCAAATTGCTGCCTTTGCTCTTGAAAGGATGTCATCAGGTGGGTGTTTTGGTGTCATACACTGAAAACAGAGCAGAAACTGTGAAATATTCCCATGATATGCATGGTCCCTGCCCCAAAGCACCATGACTCAGCCTAAGGAGATCTGCAGCTTATTTTTTTGTACTGCCAGCAGATTGTGGAAGTACAGTATAAAAACCATCCTTATGGAGAGATCTTGGTATTTTAGGCTTAGTCTAAGTGTCTCAAGTAGCTGGGGTTTTTGCTTGGGCCTAATCCATACGGTCTTATGGCTTTCCTCCTAGTCTGAAGACGAATGTGCTAGAAACTATAAAGCAAAAACATGTCCTGCAGCCTAGCCTTGCCTTGCCTGTCCTTGCCTGTCCTAGCCTTGCCTTATGTCCTTCTCATCCTGTTCTCTGTCCCATCCTCTCTCACTAAGCCCTCGTCTGGCTGCATGTCTCTTCTTTCCTTTTCTCTCACTCTCCTGCTTCCTGCCTCTTTTCTTGCAATTCCTCCATCTCACTCCTGCAGCCCAACACTACTTTTTATTCTTCCTTCCCTTTCTCCTGCTCCCTTCGCTTTCTCCCTCTGTCCCATATCTTTCTTCCCGACTTGTCTCTTGGAGACTTTGGGCCAAACTGGCCCCAAGTCTGGGCATGGTTTGACAAGTTTTCAGAGGCCTGGCTGGTGGCAGCAGGGCCAGCAGGCAGTGACAGGCCCGGGGCTGACAGGCTCCCCATCCCCTAGGGGGCGCCTGGCTGCCACACCCAGCTGACATAGAACCTTTGTCACAATGCCCGCTACCGTGGCGAGGATGCGGTGGCTCTGCAGGTGACAGGGACACTGCAGGACTTGGTGTCAGCTCAGCAATTTCTCACTTCCCCTAAGAAGCGGAATTGTGCAAATTGCTGCCTTTGCTCTTGAAAGGATGTCATCAGGTGGGTGTTTTGGTGTCATACACTGAAAACAGAGCAGAAACTGTGAAATATTCCCATGATGTGCATGGTCCCTGCCCCAAAGCACCATGACTCAGCCTAAGGAGATCTGCAGCTGATTTTTTTGTACTGCCAGCAGATTGTGGAAGTACAGTATAAAAACCATCCTTATGGAGAGATCTTGGTATTTTAGGCTTAGTCTAAGTGTCTCAAGTAGCTGGGGTTTTTGCTTGGGCCTAATCCATACGGTCTTATGGCTTTCCTGCTAGTCTGAAGACGAATGTGCTAGAAACTATAAAGCAAAAACATGTCCTGCAGCCTAGCCTTGCCTTGCCTGTCCTTGCCTGTCCTAGCCTTGCCTTATGTCCTTCTCATCCTGTTCTCTGTCCCATCCTCTCTCACTAAGCCCTCGTCTGGCTGCATGTCTCTTCTTTCCTTTTCTCTCACTCTCCTGCTTCCTGCTTCTTTTCCTGCAATTCCTCCATCTCACTCCTGCAGCCCATCACTACTTTTTATTCTTCCTTCCCTTTCTCCTGCTCCCTTCGCTTTCTCCCTCTGTCCCATATCTTTCTTCCCGACTTGTCTCTTGCAGACCTTGGGCCAAACTGGCCCCAAGTCTGGGCAGGGTTTGACAAGTTTTCAGAGGCCTGGCTGGTGGCAGCAGGGACACCAGGCAGTGACAGGCCCGGGGCTGACAGGCTCCCCATCCCCTAGGGGGCGCCTGGCTGCCACACCCAGCTGACATAGAACCTTTGTCACAATGCCCGCTACCGTGGCGAGGATGCGGTGGCTCTGCAGGTGACAGGGACACTGCAGGACTTGGTGTCAGCTCAGCAATTTCTCACTTCCCCTAAGAAGCGGAATTGTGCAAATTGCTGCCTTTGCTCTTGAAAGGATGTCATCAGGTGGGTGTTTTGGTGTCATACACTGAAAACAGAGCAGAAACTGTGAAATATTCCCATGATATGCATGGTCCCTGCCCCAAAGCACCATGACTCAGCCTAAGGAGATCTGCAGCTTATTTTTTTGTACTGCCAGCAGATTGTGGAAGTACAGTATAAAAACCATCCTTATGGAGAGATCTTGGTATTTTAGGCTTAGTCTAAGTGTCTCAAGTAGCTGGGGTTTTTGCTTGGGCCTAATCCATACGGTCTTATGGCTTTCCTGCTAGTCTGAAGACGAATGTGCTAGAAACTATAAAGCAAAAACATGTCCTGCAGCCTAGCCTTGCCTTGCCTGTCCTTGCCTGTCCTAGCCTTGCCTTATGTCCTTCTCATCCTGTTCTCTGTCCCATCCTCTCTCACTAAGCCCTCGTCTGGCTGCATGTCTCTTCTTTCCTTTTCTCTCACTCTCCTGCTTCCTGCCTCTTTTCTTGCAATTCCTCCATCTCACTCCTGCAGCCCAACACTACTTTTTATTCTTCCTTCCCTTTCTCCTGCTCCCTTCGCTTTCTCCCTATGTCCCATATCTTTCTTCCCGATTTGTCTCTTGCAGACCTTGGGCCAAACTGGCCAAAAGTCTGGGCATGGTTTGACAAGTTTTCAGAGGCCTGGCTGGTGGCAGCAGGGACACCAGGCAGTGACAGGCCCGGGGCTGACAGGCTCCCCATCCCGTAGGGGGCGCCTGGCTGCTACACCCAGCTGACATAGAACCTTTGTCACAATGCCCGCTACCGTGGCGAGGATGCGGTGGCTCTGCAGGTGACAGGGACACTGCAGGACTTGGTGTCAGCTCAGCAATTTCTCACTTCCCCTAAGAAGCGGAATTGTGCAAATTGCTGCCTTTGCTCTTGAAAGGATGTCATCAGGTGGGTGTTTTGGTGTCATACAGTGAAAACAGAGCAGAAACTGTGAAATATTCCCATGATATGCATGGTCCCTGCCCCAAAGCACCATGACTCAGCCTAAGGAGATCTGCAGCTTATTTTTTTGTACTGCCAGCAGATTGTGGAAGTACAGTATAAAAACCATCCTTATGGAGAGATCTTGGTATTTTAGGCTTAGTCTAAGTGTCTCAAGTAGCTGGGGTTTTTGCTTGGGCCTAATCCATAGGGTCTTATGGCTTTCCTCCTAGTCTGAAGACGAATGTGCTAGAAACTATAAAGCAAAAACATGTCCTGCAGCCTAGCCTTGCCTTGCCTGTCCTTGCCTGTCCTAGCCTTGCCTTATGTCCTTCTCATCCTGTTCTCTGTCCCATCCTCTCTCACTAAGCCCTCGTCTGGCTGCATGTCTCTTCTTTCCTTTTCTCTCACTCTCCTGCTTCCTGCTTCTTTTCCTGCAATTCCTCCATCTCACTCCTGCAGCCCATCACTACTTTTTATTCTTCCTTCCCTTTCTCCTGCTCCCTTCGCTTTCTCCCTCTGTCCCATATCTTTCTTCCCGACTTGTCTCTTGCAGACCTTGGGCCAAACTGGCCCCAAGTCTGGGCAGGGTTTGACAAGTTTTCAGAGGCCTGGCTGGTGGCAGCAGGGACACCAGGCAGTGACAGGCCCGGGGCTGACAGGCTCCCCATCCCCTAGGGGGCGCCTGGCTGCCACACCCAGCTGACATAGAACCTTTGTCACAATGCCCGCTACCGTGGCGAGGATGCGGTGGCTCTGCAGGTGACAGGGACACTGCAGGACTTGGTGTCAGCTCAGCAATTTCTCACTTCCCCTAAGAAGCGGAATTGTGCAAATTGCTGCCTTTGCTCTTGAAAGGATGTCATCAGGTGGGTGTTTTGGTGTCATACACTGAAAACAGAGCAGAAACTGTGAAATATTCCCATGATATGCATGGTCCCTGCCCCAAAGCACCATGACTCAGCCTAAGGAGATCTGCAGCTTATTTTTTTGTACTGCCAGCAGATTGTGGAAGTACAGTATAAAAACCATCCTTATGGAGAGATCTTGGTATTTTAGGCTTAGTCTAAGTGTCTCAAGTAGCTGGGGTTTTTGCTTGGGCCTAATCCATACGGTCTTATGGCTTTCCTGCTAGTCTGAAGACGAATGTGCTAGAAACTATAATGCAAAAACATGTCCTGCAGCCTAGCCTTGCCTTGCCTGTCCTTGCCTGTCCTAGCCTTGCCTTATGTCCTTCTCATCCTGTTCTCTGTCCCATCCTCTCTCACTAACCCCTCGTCTGGCTGCATGTCTCTTCTTTCCTTTTCTCTCACTCTCCTGCTTCCTGCCTCTTTTCTTGCAATTCCTCCATCTCACTCCTGCAGCCCAACACTACTTTTTATTCTTCCTTCCCTTTCTCCTGCTCCCTTCGCTTTCTCCCTATGTCCCATATCTTTCTTCCCGATTTGTCTCTTGCAGACCTTGGGCCAAACTGGCCAAAAGTCTGGGCATGGTTTGACAAGTTTTCAGAGGCCTGGCTGGTGGCAGCAGGGACACCAGGCAGTGACAGGCCCGGGGCTGACAGGCTCCCCATCCCGTAGGGGGCGCCTGGCTGCTACACCCAGCTGACATAGAACCTTTGTCACAATGCCCGCTACCGTGGCGAGGATGCGGTGGCTCTGCAGGTGACAGGGACACTGCAGGACTTGGTGTCAGCTCAGCAATTTCTCACTTCCCCTAAGAAGCGGAATTGTGCAAATTGCTGCCTTTGCTCTTGAAAGGATGTCATCAGGTGGGTGTTTTGGTGTCATACACTGAAAACAGAGCAGAAACTGTGAAATATTCCCATGATATGCATGGTCCCTGCCCCAAAGCACCATGACTCAGCCTAAGGAGATCTGCAGCTTATTTTTTTGTACTGCCAGCAGATTGTGGAAGTACAGTATAAAAACCATCCTTATGGAGAGATCTTGGTATTTTAGGCTTAGTCTAAGTGTCTCAAGTAGCTGGGGTTTTTGCTTGGGCCTAATCCATAGGGTCTTATGGCTTTCCTCCTAGTCTGAAGACGAATGTGCTAGAAACTATAAAGCAAAAACATGTCCTGCAGCCTAGCCTTGCCTTGCCTGTCCTTGCCTGTCCTAGCCTTGCCTTATGTCCTTCTCATCCTGTTCTCTGTCCCATCCTCTCTCACTAACCCCTCGTCTGGCTGCATGTCTCTTCTTTCCTTTTCTCTCACTCTCCTGCTTCCTGCCTCTTTTCTTGCAATTCCTCCATCTCACTCCTGCAGCCCAACACTACTTTTTATTCTTCCTTCCCTTTCTCCTGCTCCCTTCGCTTTCTCCCTCTGTCCCATATCTTTCTTCCCGACTTGTCTCTTGCAGACCTTGGGCCAAACTGGCCAAAAGTCTGGGCATGGTTTGACAAGTTTTCAGAGGCCTGGCTGGTGGCAGCAGGGACACCAGGCAGTGACAGGCCCGGGGCTGACAGGCTCCCCATCCCCTAGGGGGCGCCTGGCTGCTACACCCAGCTGACATAGAACCTTTGTCACAATGCCCGCTACCGTGGCGAGGATGCGGTGGCTCTGCAGGTGACAGGGACACTGCAGGACTTGGTGTCAGCTCAGCAATTTCTCACTTCCCCTAAGAAGCGGAATTCTGCAAATTGATGCCTTTGCTCTTGAAAGGATGTCATCAGGTGGGTGTTTTGGTGTCATACACTGAAAACAGAGCAGAAACTGTGAAATATTCCCATGATATGCATGGTCCCTGCCCCAAAGCACCATGACTCAGCCTAAGGAGATCTGCAGCTGATTTTTTTGTACTGCCAGCAGATTGTGGAAGTACAGTATAAAAACCATCCTTATGGAGAGACCTTGGTATTTTACGCTTAGTCTAAGTGTCTCAAGTAGCTGGGGTTTTTGCTTGGGCCTAATCCATACGGTCTTATGGCTTTCCTCCTAGTCTGAAGACGAATGTGCTAGAAACTATAAAGCAAAAACATGTCCTGCAGCCTAGCCTTGCCTTGCCTGTCCTTGCCTGTCCTAGCCTTGCCTTATGTCCTTCTCATCCTGTTCTCTGTCCCATCCTCTCTCACTAACCCCTCGTCTGGCTGCATGTCTCTTCTTTCCTTTTCTCTCTCTCTCCTGCTTCCTGCCTCTTTTCTTGCAATTCCTCCATCTCACTCCTGCAGCCCAACACTACTTTTTATTCTTCCTTCCCTTTCTCCTGCTCCCTTCGCTTTCTCCCTCTGTCCCATATCTTTCTTCCCGACTTGTCTCTTGCAGACCTTGGGCCAAACTGGCCCCAAGTCTGGGCATGGTTTGACAAGTTTTCAGAGGCCTGGCTGGTGGCAGCAGGGACAGCAGGCAGTGACAGGCCCGGGGCTGACAGGCTCCCCATCCCCTAGGGGGCGCCTGGCTGCCACACCCAGCTGACATAGAACCTTTGTCACAATGCCCGCTACCGTGGCGAGGATGCGGTGGCTCTGCAGGTGACAGGGACACTGCAGGACTTGGTGTCAGCTCAGCAATTTCTCACTTCCCCTAAGAAGCGGAATTGTGCAAATTGCTGCCTTTGCTCTTGAAAGGATGTCATCAGGTGGGTGTTTTGGTGTCATACCCTGAAAACAGAGCAGAAACTGTGAAATATTCCCATGGTATGCATGGTCCCTGCCCCAAAGCACCATGACTCAGCCTAAGGAGATCTGCAGCTTATTTTTTTGTACTGCCAGCAGATTGTGGAAGTACAGTATAAAAACCATCCTTATGGAGAGATCTTGGTATTTTAGGCTTAGTCTAAGTGTCTCAAGTAGCTGGGGTTTTTGCTTGGGCCTAATCCATACGGTCATATGGCTTTCCTCCTTGTCTGAAGACGAATGTGCTAGAAACTATAAAGCAAAAACATGTCCTGCAGCCTAGCCTTGCCTTGCCTGTCCTTGCCTGTCCTAGCCTTGCCTTATGTCCTTCTCATCCTGTTCTCTGTCCCATCCTCTCTCACTAACCCCTCGTCTGGCTGCATGTCTCTTCTTTCCTTTTCTCTCACTCTCCTGCTTCCTGCCTCTTTTCTTGCAATTCCTCCATCTCACTCCTGCAGCCCAACACTACTTTTTATTCTTCCTTCCCTTTCTCCTGCTCCCTTCGCTTTTTCCCTCTGTCCCCTATCTTTCTTCCCGACTTGTCTCTTGCAGACTTTGGGCCAAAATGGCCCCAAGTCTGGGCATGGTTTGACAAGTTTTCAGAGGCCTGGCTGGTGGCAGCAGGGACAGCAGGCAGTGACAGGCCCGGGGCTGACAGGCTCCCCATCCCCTAGGGGGCGCCTGGCTGCCACACCCAGCTGACATAGAACCTTTGTCACAATGCCCGCTACCGTGGCGAGGATGCGGTGGCTCTGCAGGTGACAGGGACACTGCAGGACTTGGTGTCAGCTCAGCAATTTCTCACTTCCCCTAAGAAGCGGAATTGTGCAAATTGCTGCCTTTGCTCTTGAAAGGATGTCATCAGGTGGGTGTTTTGGTGTCATACACTGAAAACAGAGCAGAAACTGTGAAATATTCCCATGATATGCATGGTCCCTGCCCCAAAGCACCATGACTCAGCCTAAGGAGATCTGCAGCTTATTCTTTTGTACTGCCAGCAGATTGTGGAAGTACAGTATAAAAACCATCCTTATGGAGAGATCTTGGTATTTTAGGCTTAGTCTAAGTGTCTCAAGTAGCTGGGGTTTTTGCTTGGGCCTAATCCATACGGTCTTATGGCTTTCCTCCTAGTCTGAAGACGAATGTGCTAGAAACTATAAAGCAAAAACATGTCCTGCAGCCTAGCCTTGCCTTGCCTGTCCTTGCCTGTCCTAGCCTTGCCTTATGTCCTTCTCATCCTGTTCTCTGTCCCATCCTCTCTCACTAACCCCTCGTCTGGCTGCATGTCTCTTCTTTCCTTTTCTCTCACTCTCCTGCTTCCTGCCTCTTTTCTTGCAATTCCTCCATCTCACTCCTGCAGCCCAACACTACTTTTTATTCTTCCTTCCCTTTCTCCTGCTCCCTTCGCTTTCTCCCTCTGTCCCCTATCTTTCTTCCCGACTTGTCTCTTGCAGACTTTGGGCCAAAATGGCCCCAAGTCTGGGCATGGTTTGACAAGTTTTCAGAGGCCTGGCTGGTGGCAGCAGGGACACCAGGCAGTGACAGGCCCGGGGCTGACAGGCTCCCCATCCCCTAGGGGGCGCCTGGCTGCCACACCCAGCTGACATAGAACCTTTGTCACAATGCCCGCTACCGTGGCGAGGATGCGGTGGCTCTGCAGGTGACAGGGACACTGCAGGACTTGGTGTCAGCTCAGCAATTTCTCACTTCCCCTAAGAAGCGGAATTGTGCAAATTGCTGCCTTTGCTCTTGAAAGGATGTCATCAGGTGGGTGTTTTGGTGTCATACACTGAAAACAGAGCAGAAACTGTGAAATATTCCCATGATATGCATGGTCCCTGCCCCAAAGCACCATGACTCAGCCTAAGGAGATCTGCAGCTTATTTTTTTGTACTGCCAGCAGATTGTGGAAGTACAGTATAAAAACCATCCTTATGGAGAGATCTTGGTATTTTAGGCTTAGTCTAAGTGTCTCAAGTAGCTGGGGTTTTTGCTTGGGCCTAATCCATACGGTCTTATGGCTTTCCTGCTAGTCTGAAGACGAATGTGCTAGAAACTATAAAGCAAAAACATGTCCTGCAGCCTAGCCTTGCCTTGCCTGTCCTTGCCTGTCCTAGCCTTGCCTTATGTCCTTCTCATCCTGTTCTCTGTCCCATCCTCTCTCACTAAGCCCTCGTCTGGCTGCATGTCTCTTCTTTCCTTTTCTCTCACTCTCCTGCTTCCTGCTTCTTTTCCTGCAATTCCTCCATCTCACTCCTGCAGCCCAACACTACTTTTTATTCTTCCTTCCCTTTCTCCTGCTCCCTTCGCTTTCTCCCTCTGTCCCATATCTTTCTCCCGACTTGTCTCTTGGAGACTTTGGGCCAAACTGGCCCCAAGTCTGGGCATGGTTTGACAAGTTTTCAGAGGCCTGGCTGGTGGCAGCAGGGACAGCAGGCAGTGACAGGCCCGGGGCTGACAGGCTCCCCATCTCCTAGGGGGCGCCTGGCTGCCACACCCAGCTGACATAGAACCTTTGTCACAATGCCCGCTACCGTGGCGAGGATGCGGTGGCTCTGCAGGTGACAGGGACACTGCAGGACTTGGTGTCAGCTCAGCAATTTCTCACTTCCCCTAAGAAGCGGAATTCTGCAAATTGCTGCCTTTGCTCTTGAAAGGATGTCATCAGGTGGGTGTTTTGGTGTCATACACTGAAAACAGAGCAGAAACTGTGAAATATTCCCATGATATGCATGGTCCCTGCCCCAAAGCACCATGACTCAGCCTAAGGAGATCTGCAGCTTATTTTTTTGTACTGCCAGCAGATTGTGGAAGTACAGTATAAAAACCATCCTTATGGAGAGATCTTGGTATTTTAGGCTTAGTCTAAGTGTCTCAAGTAGCTGGGGTTTTTGCTTGGGCCTAATCCATACGGTCATATGGCTTTCCTCCTTGTCTGAAGACGAATGTGCTAGAAACTATAAAGCAAAAACATGTCCTGCAGCCTAGCCTTGCCTTGCCTGTCCTTGCCTGTCCTAGCCTTGCCTTATGTCCTTCTCATCCTGTTCTCTGTCCCATCCTCTCTCACTAACCCCTCGTCTGGCTGCATGTCTCTTCTTTCCTTTTCTCTCACTCTCCTGCTTCCTGCCTCTTTTCTTGCAATTCCTCCATCTCACTCCTGCAGCCCAACACTACTTTTTATTCTTCCTTCCCTTTCTCCTGCTCCCTTCGCTTTTTCCCTCTGTCCCCTATCTTTCTTCCCGACTTGTCTCTTGCAGACTTTGGGCCAAAATGGCCCCAAGTCTGGGCATGGTTTGACAAGTTTTCAGAGGCCTGGCTGGTGGCAGCAGGGACAGCAGGCAGTGACAGGCCCGGGGCTGACAGGCTCCCCATCCCCTAGGGGGCGCCTGGCTGCCACACCCAGCTGACATAGAACCTTTGTCACAATGCCCGCTACCGTGGCGAGGATGCGGTGGCTCTGCAGGTGACAGGGACACTGCAGGACTTGGTGTCAGCTCAGCAATTTCTCACTTCCCCTAAGAAGCGGAATTGTGCAAATTGCTGCCTTTGCTCTTGAAAGGATGTCATCAGGTGGGTGTTTTGGTGTCATACACTGAAAACAGAGCAGAAACTGTGAAATATTCCCATGATATGCATGGTCCCTGCCCCAAAGCACCATGACTCAGCCTAAGGAGATCTGCAGCTTATTTTTTTGTACTGCCAGCAGATTGTGGAAGTACAGTATAAAAACCATCCTTATGGAGAGATCTTGGTATTTTAGGCTTAGTCTAAGTGTCTCAAGTAGCTGGGGTTTTTGCTTGGGCCTAATCCATACGGTCTTATGGCTTTCCTCCTAGTCTGAAGACGAATGTGCTAGAAACTATAAAGCAAAAACATGTCCTGCAGCCTAGCCTTGCCTTGCCTGTCCTTGCCTGTCCTAGCCTTGCCTTATGTCCTTCTCATCCTGTTCTCTGTCCCATCCTCTCTCACTAACCCCTCGTCTGGCTGCATGTCTCTTCTTTCCTTTTCTCTCACTCTCCTGCTTCCTGCCTCTTTTCTTGCAATTCCTCCATCTCACTCCTGCAGCCCAACACTACTTTTTATTCTTCCTTCCCTTTCTCCTGCTCCCTTCGCTTTCTCCCTCTGTCCCCTATCTTTCTTCCCGACTTGTCTCTTGCAGACTTTGGGCCAAAATGGCCCCAAGTCTGGGCATGGTTTGACAAGTTTTCAGAGGCCTGGCTGGTGGCAGCAGGGACACCAGGCAGTGACAGGCCCGGGGCTGACAGGCTCCCCATCCCCTAGGGGGCGCCTGGCTGCCACACCCAGCTGACATAGAACCTTTGTCACAATGCCCGCTACCGTGGCGAGGATGCGGTGGCTCTGCAGGTGACAGGGACACTGCAGGACTTGGTGTCAGCTCAGCAATTTCTCACTTCCCCTAAGAAGCGGAATTGTGCAAATTGCTGCCTTTGCTCTTGAAAGGATGTCATCAGGTGGGTGTTTTGGTGTCATACACTGAAAACAGAGCAGAAACTGTGAAATATTCCCATGATATGCATGGTCCCTGCCCCAAAGCACCATGACTCAGCCTAAGGAGATCTGCAGCTTATTTTTTTGTACTGCCAGCAGATTGTGGAAGTACAGTATAAAAACCATCCTTATGGAGAGATCTTGGTATTTTAGGCTTAGTCTAAGTGTCTCAAGTAGCTGGGGTTTTTGCTTGGGCCTAATCCATACGGTCATATGGCTTTCCTCCTTGTCTGAAGACGAATGTGCTAGAAACTATAAAGCAAAAACATGTCCTGCAGCCTAGCCTTGCCTTGCCTGTCCTTGCCTGTCCTAGCCTTGCCTTATGTCCTTCTCATCCTGTTCTCTGTCCCATCCTCTCTCACTAACCCCTCGTCTGGCTGCATGTCTCTTCTTTCCTTTTCTCTCACTCTCCTGCTTCCTGCCTCTTTTCTTGCAATTCCTCCATCTCACTCCTGCAGCCCAACACTACTTTTTATTCTTCCTTCCCTTTCTCCTGCTCCCTTCGCTTTTTCCCTCTGTCCCCTATCTTTCTTCCCGACTTGTCTCTTGCAGACTTTGGGCCAAAATGGCCCCAAGTCTGGGCATGGTTTGACAAGTTTTCAGAGGCCTGGCTGGTGGCAGCAGGGACAGCAGGCAGTGACAGGCCCGGGGCTGACAGGCTCCCCATCCCCTAGGGGGCGCCTGGCTGCCACACCCAGCTGACATAGAACCTTTGTCACAATGCCCGCTACCGTGGCGAGGATGCGGTGGCTCTGCAGGTGACAGGGACACTGCAGGACTTGGTGTCAGCTCAGCAATTTCTCACTTCCCCTAAGAAGCGGAATTGTGCAAATTGCTGCCTTTGCTCTTGAAAGGATGTCATCAGGTGGGTGTTTTGGTGTCATACACTGAAAACAGAGCAGAAACTGTGAAATATTCCCATGATATGCATGGTCCCTGCCCCAAAGCACCATGACTCAGCCTAAGGAGATCTGCAGCTTATTTTTTTGTACTGCCAGCAGATTGTGGAAGTACAGTATAAAAACCATCCTTATGGAGAGATCTTGGTATTTTAGGCTTAGTCTAAGTGTCTCAAGTAGCTGGGGTTTTTGCTTGGGCCTAATCCATACGGTCTTATGGCTTTCCTCCTAGTCTGAAGACGAATGTGCTAGAAACTATAAAGCAAAAACATGTCCTGCAGCCTAGCCTTGCCTTGCCTGTCCTTGCCTGTCCTAGCCTTGCCTTATGTCCTTCTCATCCTGTTCTCTGTCCCATCCTCTCTCACTAAGCCCTCGTCTGGCTGCATGTCTCTTCTTTCCTTTTCTCTCACTCTCCTGCTTCCTGCCTCTTTTCTTGCAATTCCTCCATCTCACTCCTGCAGCCCAACACTACTTTTTATTCTTCCTTCCCTTTCTCCTGCTCCCTTCGCTTTCTCCCTCTGTCCCCTATCTTTCTTCCCGACTTGTCTCTTGCAGACTTTGGGCCAAAATGGCCCCAAGTCTGGGCATGGTTTGACAAGTTTTCAGAGGCCTGGCTGGTGGCAGCAGGGCCAGCAGGCAGTGACAGGCCCGGGGCTGACAGGCTCCCCATCCCCTAGGGGGCGCCTGGCTGCCACACCCAGCTGACATAGAACCTTTGTCACAATGCCCGCTACCGTGGCGAGGATGCGGTGGCTCTGCAGGTGACAGGGACACTGCAGGACTTGGTGTCAGCTCAGCAATTTCTCACTTCCCCTAAGAAGCGGAATTGTGCAAATTGCTGCCTTTGCTCTTGAAAGGATGTCATCAGGTGGGTGTTTTGGTGTCATACACTGAAAACAGAGCAGAAACTGTGAAATATTCCCATGATATGCATGGTCCCTGCCCCAAAGCACCATGACTCAGCCTAAGGAGATCTGCAGCTTATTTTTTTGTACTGCCAGCAGATTGTGGAAGTACAGTATAAAAACCATCCTTATGGAGAGATCTTGGTATTTTAGGCTTAGTCTAAGTGTCTCAAGTAGCTGGGGTTTTTGCTTGGGCCTAATCCATACGGTCTTATGGCTTTCCTGCTAGTCTGAAGACGAATGTGCTAGAAACTATAAAGCAAAAACATGTCCTGCAGCCTAGCCTTGCCTTGCCTGTCCTTGCCTGTCCTAGCCTTGCCTTATGTCCTTCTCATCCTGTTCTCTGTCCCATCCTCTCTCACTAAGCCCTCGTCTGGCTGCATGTCTCTTCTTTCCTTTTCTCTCACTCTCCTGCTTCCTGCTTCTTTTCCTGCAATTCCTCCATCTCACTCCTGCAGCCCAACACTACTTTTTATTCTTCCTTCCCTTTCTCCTGCTCCCTTCGCTTTCTCCCTCTGTCCCATATCTTTCTCCCGACTTGTCTCTTGGAGACTTTGGGCCAAACTGGCCCCAAGTCTGGGCATGGTTTGACAAGTTTTCAGAGGCCTGGCTGGTGGCAGCAGGGACAGCAGGCAGTGACAGGCCCGGGGCTGACAGGCTCCCCATCTCCTAGGGGGCGCCTGGCTGCCACACCCAGCTGACATAGAACCTTTGTCACAATGCCCGCTACCGTGGCGAGGATGCGGTGGCTCTGCAGGTGACAGGGACACTGCAGGACTTGGTGTCAGCTCAGCAATTTCTCACTTCCCCTAAGAAGCGGAATTCTGCAAATTGCTGCCTTTGCTCTTGAAAGGATGTCATCAGGTGGGTGTTTTGGTGTCATACACTGAAAACAGAGCAGAAACTGTGAAATATTCCCATGATATGCATGGTCCCTGCCCCAAAGCACCATGACTCAGCCTAAGGAGATCTGCAGCTTATTTTTTTGTACTGCCAGCAGATTGTGGAAGTACAGTATAAAAACCATCCTTATGGAGAGATCTTGGTATTTTAGGCTTAGTCTAAGTGTCTCAAGTAGCTGGGGTTTTTGCTTGGGCCTAATCCATACGGTCTTATGGCTTTCCTCCTAGTCTGAAGACGAATGTGCTAGAAACTATAAAGCAAAAACATGTCCTGCAGCCTAGCCTTGCCTTGCCTGTCCTTGCCTGTCCTAGCCTTGCCTTATGTCCTTCTCATCCTGTTCTCTGTCCCATCCTCTCTCACTAAGCCCTCGTCTGGCTGCATGTCTCTTCTTTCCTTTTCTCTCACTCTCCTGCTTCCTGCCTCTTTTCTTGCAATTCCTCCATCTCACTCCTGCAGCCCAACACTACTTTTTATTCTTCCTTCCCTTTCTCCTGCTCCCTTCGCTTTCTCCCTCTGTCCCCTATCTTTCTTCCCGACTTGTCTCTTGCAGACTTTGGGCCAAAATGGCCCCAAGTCTGGGCATGGTTTGACAAGTTTTCAGAGGCCTGGCTGGTGGCAGCAGGGCCAGCAGGCAGTGACAGGCCCGGGGCTGACAGGCTCCCCATCCCCTAGGGGGCGCCTGGCTGCCACACCCAGCTGACATAGAACCTTTGTCACAATGCCCGCTACCGTGGCGAGGATGCGGTGGCTCTGCAGGTGACAGGGACACTGCAGGACTTGGTGTCAGCTCAGCAATTTCTCACTTCCCCTAAGAAGCGGAATTGTGCAAATTGCTGCCTTTGCTCTTGAAAGGATGTCATCAGGTGGGTGTTTTGGTGTCATACACTGAAAACAGAGCAGAAACTGTGAAATATTCCCATGATATGCATGGTCCCTGCCCCAAAGCACCATGACTCAGCCTAAGGAGATCTGCAGCTTATTTTTTTGTACTGCCAGCAGATTGTGGAAGTACAGTATAAAAACCATCCTTATGGAGAGATCTTGGTATTTTAGGCTTAGTCTAAGTGTCTCAAGTAGCTGGGGTTTTTGCTTGGGCCTAATCCATACGGTCTTATGGCTTTCCTGCTAGTCTGAAGACGAATGTGCTAGAAACTATAAAGCAAAAACATGTCCTGCAGCCTAGCCTTGCCTTGCCTGTCCTTGCCTGTCCTAGCCTTGCCTTATGTCCTTCTCATCCTGTTCTCTGTCCCATCCTCTCTCACTAAGCCCTCGTCTGGCTGCATGTCTCTTCTTTCCTTTTCTCTCACTCTCCTGCTTCCTGCTTCTTTTCCTGCAATTCCTCCATCTCACTCCTGCAGCCCAACACTACTTTTTATTCTTCCTTCCCTTTCTCCTGCTCCCTTCGCTTTCTCCCTCTGTCCCATATCTTTCTCCCGACTTGTCTCTTGGAGACTTTGGGCCAAACTGGCCCCAAGTCTGGGCATGGTTTGACAAGTTTTCAGAGGCCTGGCTGGTGGCAGCAGGGACAGCAGGCAGTGACAGGCCCGGGGCTGACAGGCTCCCCATCTCCTAGGGGGCGCCTGGCTGCCACACCCAGCTGACATAGAACCTTTGTCACAATGCCCGCTACCGTGGCGAGGATGCGGTGGCTCTGCAGGTGACAGGGACACTGCAGGACTTGGTGTCAGCTCAGCAATTTCTCACTTCCCCTAAGAAGCGGAATTCTGCAAATTGCTGCCTTTGCTCTTGAAAGGATGTCATCAGGTGGGTGTTTTGGTGTCATACACTGAAAACAGAGCAGAAACTGTGAAATATTCCCATGATATGCATGGTCCCTGCCCCAAAGCACCATGACTCAGCCTAAGGAGATCTGCAGCTTATTTTTTTGTACTGCCAGCAGATTGTGGAAGTACAGTATAAAAACCATCCTTATGGAGAGATCTTGGTATTTTAGGCTTAGTCTAAGTGTCTCAAGTAGCTGGGGTTTTTGCTTGGGCCTAATCCATACGGTCTTATGGCTTTCCTCCTAGTCTGAAGACGAATGTGCTAGAAACTATAAAGCAAAAACATGTCCTGCAGCCTAGCCTTGCCTTGCCTGTCCTTGCCTGTCCTAGCCTTGCCTTATGTCCTTCTCATCCTGTTCTCTGTCCCATCCTCTCTCACTAAGCCCTCGTCTGGCTGCATGTCTCTTCTTTCCTTTTCTCTCACTCTCCTGCTTCCTGCCTCTTTTCTTGCAATTCCTCCATCTCACTCCTGCAGCCCAACACTACTTTTTATTCTTCCTTCCCTTTCTCCTGCTCCCTTCGCTTTCTCCCTCTGTTCCATATCTTTCTTCCCGACTTGTCTCTTGGAGACTTTGGGCCAAACTGGCCCCAAGTCTGGGCATGGTTTGACAAGTTTTCAGAGGCCTGGCTGGTGGCAGCAGGGACACCAGGCAGTGACAGGCCCGGGGCTGACAGGCTCCCCATCCCCTAGGGGGCGCCTGGCTGCCACACCCAGCTGACATAGAACCTTTGTCACAATGCCCGCTACCGTGGCGAGGATGCGGTGGCTCTGCAGGTGACAGGGACACTGCAGGACTTGGTGTCAGCTCAGCAATTTCTCACTTCCCCTAAGAAGCGGAATTCTGCAAATTGCTGCCTTTGCTCTTGAAAGGATGTCATCAGGTGGGTGTTTTGGTGTCATACACTGAAAACAGAGCAGAAACTGTGAAATATTCCCATGATATGCATGGTCCCTGCCCCAAAGCACCATGACTCAGCCTAAGGAGATCTGCAGCTTATTTTTTTGTACTGCCAGCAGATTGTGGAAGTACAGTATAAAAACCATCGTTATGGAGAGATCTTGGTATTTTAGGCTTAGTCTAAGTGTCTCAAGTAGCTGGGGTTTTTGCTTGGGCCTAATCCATACGGTCTTATGGCTTTCCTGCTAGTCTGAAGACGAATGTGCTAGAAACTATAAAGCAAAAACATGTCCTGCAGCCTAGCCTTGCCTTGCCTGTCCTTGCCTGTCCTAGCCTTGCCTTATGTCCTTCTCATCCTGTTCTCTGTCCCATCCTCTCTCACTAACCCCTCGTCTGGCTGCATGTCTCTTCTTTCCTTTTCTCTCACTCTCCTGCTTCCTGCCTCTTTTCTTGCAATTCCTCCATCTCACTCCTGCAGCCCAACACTACTTTTTATTCTTCCTTCCCTTTCTCCTGCTCCCTTCGCTTTCTCCCTCTGTCCCATATCTTTCTTCCCGACTTGTCTCTTGGAGACTTTGGGCCAAACTGGCCCCAAGTCTGGGCATGGTTTGACAAGTTTTCAGAGGCCTGGCTGGTGGCAGCAGGGACAGCAGGCAGTGACAGGCCCGGGGCTGACAGGCTCCCCATCCCCTAGGGGGCGCCTGGCTGCCACACCCAGCTGACATAGAACCTTTGTCACAATGCCCGCTACCGTGGCGAGGATGCGGTGGCTCTGCAGGTGACAGGGACACTGCAGGACTTGGTGTCAGTTCAGCAATTTCTCACTTCCCCTAAGAAGCGGAATTCTGCAAATTGCTGCCTTTGCTCTTGAAAAGATGTCATCAGGTGGGTGTTTTGGTGTCATACACTGAAAACAGAGCAGAAACTGTGAAATATTCCCATGATATGCATGGTCCCTGCCCCAAAGCACCATGACTCAGCCTAAGGAGATCTGCAGCTTATTTTTTTGTACTGCCAGCAGATTGTGGAAGTACAGTATAAAAACCATCCTTATGGAGAGATGTTGGTATTTTACGCTTAGTCTAAGTGTCTCAAGTAGCTGGGGTTTTTGCTTGGGCCTAATCCATACGGTCTTATGGCTTTCCTGCTAGTCTGAAGACGAATGTGCTAGAAACTATAAAGCAAAAACATGTCCTGCAGCCTAGCCTTGCCTTGCCTGTCCTTGCCTGTCCTAGCCTTGCCTTATGTCCTTCTCATCCTGTTCTCTGTCCCATCCTCTCTCACTAACCCCTCGTCTGGCTGCATGTCTCTTCTTTCCTTTTCTCTCACTCTCCTGCTTCCTGCTTCTTTTCCTGCAATTCCTCCATCTCACTCCTGCAGCCCAACACTACTTTTTATTCTTCCTTCCCTTTCTCCTGCTCCCTTCGCTTTCTCCCTCTGTCCCATATCTTTCTTCCCGACTTGTCTCTTGGAGACTTTGGGCCAAACTGGCCCCAAGTCTGGGCATGGTTTGACAAGTTTTCAGAGGCCTGGCTGGTGGCAGCAGGGACAGCAGGCAGTGACAGGCCCGGGGCTGACAGGCTCCCCATCCCCTAGGGGGCGCCTGGCTGCCACACCCAGCTGACATAGAACCTTTGTCACAATGCCCGCTACCGTGGCGAGGATGCGGTGGCTCTGCAGGTGACAGGGACACTGCAGGACTTGGTGTCAGCTCAGCAATTTCTCACTTCCCCTAAGAAGCGGAATTCTGCAAATTGCTGCCTTTGCTCTTGAAAGGATGTCATCAGGTGGGTGTTTTGGTGTCATACACTGAAAACAGAGCAGAAACTGTGAAATATTCCCATGATATGCATGGTCCCTGCCCCAAAGCACCATGACTCAGCCTAAGGAGATCTGCAGCTTATTTTTTTGTACTGCCAGCAGATTGTGGAAGTACAGTATAAAAACCATCCTTATGGAGAGATCTAGGTATTTTAGGCTTAGTCTAAGTGTCTCAAGTAGCTGGGGTTTTTGCTTGGGCCTAATCCATACGGTCTTATGGCTTTCCTGCTAGTCTGAAGACGAATGTGATAGAAACTATAAAGCAAAAACATGTCCTGCAGCCTAGCCTTCCCTTGCCTGTCCTTGCCTGTCCTAGCCTTGCCTTATGTCCTTCTCATCCTGTTCTCTGTCCCATCCTCTCTCACTAAGCCCTCGTCTGGCTGCATGTCTCTTCTTTCCTTTTCTCTCACTCTCCTGCTTCCTGCCTCTTTTCTTGCAATTCCTCCATCTCACTCCTGCAGCCCAACACTACTTTTTATTCTTCCTTCCCTTTCTCCTGCTCCCTTCGCTTTCTCCTTCTGTCCCATATCTTTCTTCCCGACTTGTCTCTTGCAGACCTTGGGCCAAACTGGCCAAAAGTCTGGGCATGGTTTGACAAGTTTTCAGAGGCCTGGCTGGTGGCAGCAGGGACACCAGGCAGTGACAGGCCCGGGGCTGACAGGCTCCCCATCCCCTAGGGGGCGCCTGGCTGCCACACCCAGCTGACATAGAACCTTTGTCACAATGCCCGCTACCGTGGCGAGGATGCGGTGGCTCTGCAGGTGACAGGGACACTGCAGGACTTGGTGTCAGCTCAGCAATTTCTCACTTCCCCTAAGAAGCGGAATTGTGCAAATTGCTGCCTTTGCTCTTGAAAGGATGTCATCAGGTGGGTGTTTTGGTGTCATACACTGAAAACAGAGCAGAAACTGTGAAATATTCCCATGATGTGCATGGTCCCTGCCCCAAAGCACCATGACTCAGCCTAAGGAGATCTGCAGCTGATTTTTTTGTACTGCCAGCAGATTGTGGAAGTACAGTATAAAAACCATCCTTATGGAGAGATCTTGGTATTTTAGGCTTAGTCTAAGTGTCTCAAGTAGCTGGGGTTTTTGCTTGGGCCTAATCCATACGGTCTTATGGCTTTCCTGCTAGTCTGAAGACGAATGTGCTAGAAACTATAAAGCAAAAACATGTCCTGCAGCCTAGCCTTGCCTTGCCTGTCCTTGCCTGTCCTAGCCTTGCCTTATGTCCTTCTCATCCTGTTCTCTGTCCCATCCTCTCTCACTAAGCCCTCGTCTGGCTGCATGTCTCTTCTTTCCTTTTCTCTCACTCTCCTGCTTCCTGCTTCTTTTCCTGCAATTCCTCCATCTCACTCCTGCAGCCCATCACTACTTTTTATTCTTCCTTCCCTTTCTCCTGCTCCCTTCGCTTTCTCCCTCTGTCCCATATCTTTCTTCCCGACTTGTCTCTTGCAGACCTTGGGCCAAACTGGCCCCAAGTCTGGGCAGGGTTTGACAAGTTTTCAGAGGCCTGGCTGGTGGCAGCAGGGACACCAGGCAGTGACAGGCCCGGGGCTGACAGGCTCCCCATCCCCTAGGGGGCGCCTGGCTGCCACACCCAGCTGACATAGAACCTTTGTCACAATGCCCGCTACCGTGGCGAGGATGCGGTGGCTCTGCAGGTGACAGGGACACTGCAGGACTTGGTGTCAGCTCAGCAATTTCTCACTTCCCCTAAGAAGCGGAATTGTGCAAATTGCTGCCTTTGCTCTTGAAAGGATGTCATCAGGTGGGTGTTTTGGTGTCATACACTGAAAACAGAGCAGAAACTGTGAAATATTCCCATGATATGCATGGTCCCTGCCCCAAAGCACCATGACTCAGCCTAAGGAGATCTGCAGCTTATTTTTTTGTACTGCCAGCAGATTGTGGAAGTACAGTATAAAAACCATCCTTATGGAGAGATCTTGGTATTTTAGGCTTAGTCTAAGTGTCTCAAGTAGCTGGGGTTTTTGCTTGGGCCTAATCCATACGGTCTTATGGCTTTCCTGCTAGTCTGAAGACGAATGTGCTAGAAACTATAAAGCAAAAACATGTCCTGCAGCCTAGCCTTGCCTTGCCTGTCCTTGCCTGTCCTAGCCTTGCCTTATGTCCTTCTCATCCTGTTCTCTGTCCCATCCTCTCTCACTAACCCCTCGTCTGGCTGCATGTCTCTTCTTTCCTTTTCTCTCACTCTCCTGCTTCCTGCCTCTTTTCTTGCAATTCCTCCATCTCACTCCTGCAGCCCAACACTACTTTTTATTCTTCCTTCCCTTTCTCCTGCTCCCTTCGCTTTCTCCCTATGTCCCATATCTTTCTTCCCGATTTGTCTCTTGCAGACCTTGGGCCAAACTGGCCAAAAGTCTGGGCATGGTTTGACAAGTTTTCAGAGGCCTGGCTGGTGGCAGCAGGGACACCAGGCAGTGACAGGCCCGGGGCTGACAGGCTCCCCATCCCGTAGGGGGCGCCTGGCTGCCACACCCAGCTGACATAGAACCTTTGTCACAATGCCCGCTACCGTGGCGAGGATGCGGTGGCTCTGCAGGTGACAGGGACACTGCAGGACTTGGTGTCAGCTCAGCAATTTCTCACTTCCCCTAAGAAGCGGAATTCTGCAAATTGATGCCTTTGCTCTTGAAAGGATGTCATCAGGTGGGTGTTTTGGTGTCATACACTGAAAACAGAGCAGAAACTGTGAAATATTCCCATGATATGCATGGTCCCTGCCCCAAAGCACCATGACTCAGCCTAAGGAGATCTGCAGCTGATTTTTTTGTACTGCCAGCAGATTGTGGAAGTACAGTATAAAAACCATCCTTATGGAGAGATCTTGGTATTTTAGGCTTAGTCTAAGTGTCTCAAGTAGCTGGGGTTTTTGCTTGGGCCTAATCCATACGGTCTTATGGCTTTCCTCCTAGTCTGAAGACGAATGTGCTAGAAACTATAAAGCAAAAACATGTCCTGCAGCCTAGCCTTGCCTTGCCTGTCCTTGCCTGTCCTAGCCTTGCCTTATGTCCTTCTCATCCTGTTCTCTGTCCCATCCTCTCTCACTAACCCCTCGTCTGGCTGCATGTCTCTTCTTTCCTTTTCTCTCTCTCTCCTGCTTCCTGCCTCTTTTCTTGCAATTCCTCCATCTCACTCCTGCAGCCCAACACTACTTTTTATTCTTCCTTCCCTTTCTCCTGCTCCCTTCGCTTTCTCCCTCTGTCCCATATCTTTCTTCCCGACTTGTCTCTTGCAGACCTTGGGCCAAACTGGCCCCAAGTCTGGGCATGGTTTGACAAGTTTTCAGAGGCCTGGCTGGTGGCAGCAGGGACACCAGGCAGTGACAGGCCCGGGGCTGACAGGCTCCCCATCCCCTAGGGGGCGCCTGGCTGCCACACCCAGCTGACATAGAACCTTTGTCACAATGCCCGCTACCGTGGCGAGGATGCGGTGGCTCTGCAGGTGACAGGGACACTGCAGGACTTGGTGTCAGCTCAGCAATTTCTCACTTCCCCTAAGAAGCGGAATTTTGCAAATTGCTGCCTTTGCTCTTGAAAGGATGTCATCAGGTGGGTGTTTTGGTGTCATACCCTGAAAACAGAGCAGAAACTGTGAAATATTCCCATGATATGCATGGTCCCTGCCCCAAAGCACCATGACTCAGCCTAAGGAGATCTGCAGCTTATTTTTTTGTACTGCCAGCAGATTGTGGAAGTACAGTATAAAAACCATCCTTATGGAGAGATCTTGGTATTTTAGGCTTAGTCTAAGTGTCTCAAGTAGCTGGGGTTTTTGCTTGGGCCTAATCCATACGGTCATATGGCTTTCCTCCTTGTCTGAAGACGAATGTGCTAGAAACTATAAAGCAAAAACATGTCCTGCAGCCTAGCCTTGCCTTGCCTGTCCTTGCCTGTCCTAGCCTTGCCTTATGTCCTTCTCATCCTGTTCTCTGTCCCATCCTCTCTCACTAACCCCTCGTCTGGCTGCATGTCTCTTCTTTCCTTTTCTCTCACTCTCCTGCTTCCTGCCTCTTTTCTTGCAATTCCTCCATCTCACTCCTGCAGCCCAACACTACTTTTTATTCTTCCTTCCCTTTCTCCTGCTCCCTTCGCTTTCTCCCTCTGTCCCCTATCTTTCTTCCCGACTTGTCTCTTGCAGACTTTGGGCCAAAATGGCCCCAAGTCTGGGCATGGTTTGACAAGTTTTCAGAGGCCTGGCTGGTGGCAGCAGGGCCAGCAGGCAGTGACAGGCCCGGGGCTGACAGGCTCCCCATCCCCTAGGGGGCGCCTGGCTGCCACACCCAGCTGACATAGAACCTTTGTCACAATGCCCGCTACCGTGGCGAGGATGCGGTGGCTCTGCAGGTGACAGGGACACTGCAGGACTTGGTGTCAGCTCAGCAATTTCTCACTTCCCCTAAGAAGCGGAATTGTGCAAATTGCTGCCTTTGCTCTTGAAAGGATGTCATCAGGTGGGTGTTTTGGTGTCATACACTGAAAACAGAGCAGAAACTGTGAAATATTCCCATGATATGCATGGTCCCTGCCCCAAAGCACCATGACTCAGCCTAAGGAGATCTGCAGCTTATTTTTTTGTACTGCCAGCAGATTGTGGAAGTACAGTATAAAAACCATCCTTATGGAGAGATCTTGGTATTTTAGGCTTAGTCTAAGTGTCTCAAGTAGCTGGGGTTTTTGCTTGGGCCTAATCCATACGGTCTTATGGCTTTCCTCCTAGTCTGAAGACGAATGTGCTAGAAACTATAAAGCAAAAACATGTCCTGCAGCCTAGCCTTGCCTTGCCTGTCCTTGCCTGTCCTAGCCTTGCCTTATGTCCTTCTCATCCTGTTCTCTGTCCCATCCTCTCTCACTAAGCCCTCGTCTGGCTGCATGTCTCTTCTTTCCTTTTCTCTCACTCTCCTGCTTCCTGCCTCTTTTCTTGCAATTCCTCCATCTCACTCCTGCAGCCCAACACTACTTTTTATTCTTCCTTCCCTTTCTCCTGCTCCCTTCGCTTTCTCCCTCTGTCCCATATCTTTCTTCCCGACTTGTCTCTTGCAGACTTTGGGCCAAAATGGCCCCAAGTCTGGGCATGGTTTGACAAGTTTTCAGAGGCCTGGCTGGTGGCAGCAGGGCCAGCAGGCAGTGACAGGCCCGGGGCTGACAGGCTCCCCATCCCCTAGGGGGCGCCTGGCTGCCACACCCAGCTGACATAGAACCTTTGTCACAATGCCCGCTACCGTGGCGAGGATGCGGTGGCTCTGCAGGTGACAGGGACACTGCAGGACTTGGTGTCAGCTCAGCAATTTCTCACTTCCCCTAAGAAGCGGAATTGTGCAAATTGCTGCCTTTGCTCTTGAAAGGATGTCATCAGGTGGGTGTTTTGGTGTCATACACTGAAAACAGAGCAGAAACTGTGAAATATTCCCATGATATGCATGGTCCCTGCCCCAAAGCACCATGACTCAGCCTAAGGAGATCTGCAGCTTATTTTTTTGTACTGCCAGCAGATTGTGGAAGTACAGTATAAAAACCATCCTTATGGAGAGATCTAGGTATTTTAGGCTTAGTCTAAGTGTCTCAAGTAGCTGGGGTTTTTGCTTGGGCCTAATCCATACGGTCTTATGGCTTTCCTGCTAGTCTGAAGACGAATGTGCTAGAAACTATAAAGCAAAAACATGTCCTGCAGCCTAGCCTTCCCTTGCCTGTCCTTGCCTGTCCTAGCCTTGCCTTATGTCCTTCTCATCCTGTTCTCTGTCCCATCCTCTCTCACTAAGCCCTCGTCTGGCTGCATGTCTCTTCTTTCCTTTTCTCTCACTCTCCTGCTTCCTGCCTCTTTTCTTGCAATTCCTCCATCTCACTCCTGCAGCCCAACACTACTTTTTATTCTTCCTTCCCTTTCTCCTGCTCCCTTCGCTTTCTCCTTCTGTCCCATATCTTTCTTCCCGACTTGTCTCTTGCAGACCTTGGGCCAAACTGGCCCCAAGTCTGGGCATGGTTTGACAAGTTTTCAGAGGCCTGGCTGGTGGCAGCAGGGACACCAGGCAGTGACAGGCCCGGGGCTGACAGGCTCCCCATCCCCTAGGGGGCGCCTGGCTGCCACACCCAGCTGACATAGAACCTTTGTCACAATGCCCGCTACCGTGGCGAGGATGCGGTGGCTCTGCAGGTGACAGGGACACTGCAGGACTTGGTGTCAGCTCAGCAATTTCTCACTTCCCCTAAGAAGCGGAATTGTGCAAATTGCTGCCTTTGCTCTTGAAAGGATGTCATCAGGTGGGTGTTTTGGTGTCATACACTGAAAACAGAGCAGAAACTGTGAAATATTCCCATGATGTGCATGGTCCCTGCCCCAAAGCACCATGACTCAGCCTAAGGAGATCTGCAGCTGATTTTTTTGTACTGCCAGCAGATTGTGGAAGTACAGTATAAAAACCATCCTTATGGAGAGATCTTGGTATTTTAGGCTTAGTCTAAGTGTCTCAAGTAGCTGGGGTTTTTGCTTGGGCCTAATCCATACGGTCTTATGGCTTTCCTGCTAGTCTGAAGACGAATGTGCTAGAAACTATAAAGCAAAAACATGTCCTGCAGCCTAGCCTTGCCTTGCCTGTCCTTGCCTGTCCTAGCCTTGCCTTATGTCCTTCTCATCCTGTTCTCTGTCCCATCCTCTCTCACTAAGCCCTCGTCTGGCTGCATGTCTCTTCTTTCCTTTTCTCTCACTCTCCTGCTTCCTGCTTCTTTTCCTGCAATTCCTCCATCTCACTCCTGCAGCCCATCACTACTTTTTATTCTTCCTTCCCTTTCTCCTGCTCCCTTCGCTTTCTCCCTCTGTCCCATATCTTTCTTCCCGACTTGTCTCTTGCAGACCTTGGGCCAAACTGGCCCCAAGTCTGGGCAGGGTTTGACAAGTTTTCAGAGGCCTGGCTGGTGGCAGCAGGGACACCAGGCAGTGACAGGCCCGGGGCTGACAGGCTCCCCATCCCCTAGGGGGCGCCTGGCTGCCACACCCAGCTGACATAGAACCTTTGTCACAATGCCCGCTACCGTGGCGAGGATGCGGTGGCTCTGCAGGTGACAGGGACACTGCAGGACTTGGTGTCAGCTCAGCAATTTCTCACTTCCCCTAAGAAGCGGAATTGTGCAAATTGCTGCCTTTGCTCTTGAAAGGATGTCATCAGGTGGGTGTTTTGGTGTCATACACTGAAAACAGAGCAGAAACTGTGAAATATTCCCATGATATGCATGGTCCCTGCCCCAAAGCACCATGACTCAGCCTAAGGAGATCTGCAGCTTATTTTTTTGTACTGCCAGCAGATTGTGGAAGTACAGTATAAAAACCATCCTTATGGAGAGATCTTGGTATTTTAGGCTTAGTCTAAGTGTCTCAAGTAGCTGGGGTTTTTGCTTGGGCCTAATCCATACGGTCTTATGGCTTTCCTCCTAGTCTGAAGACGAATGTGCTAGAAACTATAAAGCAAAAACATGTCCTGCAGCCTAGCCTTGCCTTGCCTGTCCTTGCCTGTCCTAGCCTTGCCTTATGTCCTTCTCATCCTGTTCTCTGTCCCATCCTCTCTCACTAAGCCCTCGTCTGGCTGCATGTCTCTTCTTTCCTTTTCTCTCACTCTCCTGCTTCCTGCCTCTTTTCTTGCAATTCCTCCATCTCACTCCTGCAGCCCAACACTACTTTTTATTCTTCCTTCCCTTTCTCCTGCTCCCTTCGCTTTCTCCCTCTGTCCCCTATCTTTCTTCCCGACTTGTCTCTTGCAGACTTTGGGGCAAAATGGCCCCAAGTCTGGGCATGGTTTGACAAGTTTTCAGAGGCCTGGCTGGTGGCAGCAGGGCCAGCAGGCAGTGACAGGCCCGGGGCTGACAGGCTCCCCATCCCCTAGGGGGCGCCTGGCTGCCACACCCAGCTGACATAGAACCTTTGTCACAATGCCCGCTACCGTGGCGAGGATGCGGTGGCTCTGCAGGTGACAGGGACACTGCAGGACTTGGTGTCAGCTCAGCAATTTCTCACTTCCCCTAAGAAGCGGAATTGTGCAAATTGCTGCCTTTGCTCTTGAAAGGATGTCATCAGGTGGGTGTTTTGGTGTCATACACTGAAAACAGAGCAGAAACTGTGAAATATTCCCATGATATGCATGGTCCCTGCCCCAAAGCACCATGACTCAGCCTAAGGAGATCTGCAGCTTATTTTTTTGTACTGCCAGCAGATTGTGGAAGTACAGTATAAAAACCATCCTTATGGAGAGATCTAGGTATTTTAGGCTTAGTCTAAGTGTCTCAAGTAGCTGGGGTTTTTGCTTGGGCCTAATCCATACGGTCTTATGGCTTTCCTGCTAGTCTGAAGACGAATGTGCTAGAAACTATAAAGCAAAAACATGTCCTGCAGCCTAGCCTTGCCTTGCCTGTCCTTGCCTGTCCTAGCCTTGCCTTATGTCCTTCTCATCCTGTTCTCTGTCCCATCCTCTCTCACTAACCCCTCGTCTGGCTGCATGTCTCTTCTTTCCTTTTCTCTCACTCTCCTGCTTCCTGCCTCTTTTCTTGCAATTCCTCCATCTCACTCCTGCAGCCCAACACTACTTTTTATTCTTCCTTCCCTTTCTCCTGCTCCCTTCGCTTTCTCCCTCTGTCCCCTATCTTTCTTCCCGACTTGTCTCTTGCAGACCTTGGGCCAAACTGGCCCCAAGTCTGGGCAGGGTTTGACAAGTTTTCAGAGGCCTGGCTGGTGGCAGCAGGGACACCAGGCAGTGACAGGCCCGGGGCTGACAGGCTCCCCATCCCCTAGGGGGCGCCTGGCTGCCACACCCAGCTGACATAGAACCTTTGTCACAATGCCCGCTACCGTGGCGAGGATGCGGTGGCTCTGCAGGTGACAGGGACACTGCAGGACTTGGTGTCAGCTCAGCAATTTCTCACTTCCCCTAAGAAGCGGAATTGTGCAAATTGCTGCCTTTGCTCTTGAAAGGATGTCATCAGGTGGGTGTTTTGGTGTCATACACTGAAAACAGAGCAGAAACTGTGAAATATTCCCATGATGTGCATGGTCCCTGCCCCAAAGCACCATGACTCAGCCTAAGGAGATCTGCAGCTGATTTTTTTGTACTGCCAGCAGATTGTGGAAGTACAGTATAAAAACCATCCTTATGGAGAGATCTTGGTATTTTAGGCTTAGTCTAAGTGTCTCAAGTAGCTGGGGTTTTTGCTTGGGCCTAATCCATACGGTCTTATGGCTTTCCTGCTAGTCTGAAGACGAATGTGCTAGAAACTATAAAGCAAAAACATGTCCTGCAGCCTAGCCTTGCCTTGCCTGTCCTTGCCTGTCCTAGCCTTGCCTTATGTCCTTCTCATCCTGTTCTCTGTCCCATCCTCTCTCACTAAGCCCTCGTCTGGCTGCATGTCTCTTCTTTCCTTTTCTCTCACTCTCCTGCTTCCTGCTTCTTTTCCTGCAATTCCTCCATCTCACTCCTGCAGCCCATCACTACTTTTTATTCTTCCTTCCCTTTCTCCTGCTCCCTTCGCTTTCTCCCTCTGTCCCATATCTTTCTTCCCGACTTGTCTCTTGCAGACCTTGGGCCAAACTGGCCCCAAGTCTGGGCAGGGTTTGACAAGTTTTCAGAGGCCTGGCTGGTGGCAGCAGGGACACCAGGCAGTGACAGGCCCGGGGCTGACAGGCTCCCCATCCCCTAGGGGGCGCCTGGCTGCCACACCCAGCTGACATAGAACCTTTGTCACAATGCCCGCTACCGTGGCGAGGATGCGGTGGCTCTGCAGGTGACAGGGACACTGCAGGACTTGGTGTCAGCTCAGCAATTTCTCACTTCCCCTAAGAAGCGGAATTGTGCAAATTGCTGCCTTTGCTCTTGAAAGGATGTCATCAGGTGGGTGTTTTGGTGTCATACACTGAAAACAGAGCAGAAACTGTGAAATATTCCCATGATATGCATGGTCCCTGCCCCAAAGCACCATGACTCAGCCTAAGGAGATCTGCAGCTTATTTTTTTGTACTGCCAGCAGATTGTGGAAGTACAGTATAAAAACCATCCTTATGGAGAGATCTTGGTATTTTAGGCTTAGTCTAAGTGTCTCAAGTAGCTGGGGTTTTTGCTTGGGCCTAATCCATACGGTCTTATGGCTTTCCTCCTAGTCTGAAGACGAATGTGCTAGAAACTATAAAGCAAAAACATGTCCTGCAGCCTAGCCTTGCCTTGCCTGTCCTTGCCTGTCCTAGCCTTGCCTTATGTCCTTCTCATCCTGTTCTCTGTCCCATCCTCTCTCACTAAGCCCTCGTCTGGCTGCATGTCTCTTCTTTCCTTTTCTCTCACTCTCCTGCTTCCTGCCTCTTTTCTTGCAATTCCTCCATCTCACTCCTGCAGCCCAACACTACTTTTTATTCTTCCTTCCCTTTCTCCTGCTCCCTTCGCTTTCTCCCTCTGTCCCCTATCTTTCTTCCCGACTTGTCTCTTGCAGACTTTGGGGCAAAATGGCCCCAAGTCTGGGCATGGTTTGACAAGTTTTCAGAGGCCTGGCTGGTGGCAGCAGGGCCAGCAGGCAGTGACAGGCCCGGGGCTGACAGGCTCCCCATCCCCTAGGGGGCGCCTGGCTGCCACACCCAGCTGACATAGAACCTTTGTCACAATGCCCGCTACCGTGGCGAGGATGCGGTGGCTCTGCAGGTGACAGGGACACTGCAGGACTTGGTGTCAGCTCAGCAATTTCTCACTTCCCCTAAGAAGCGGAATTGTGCAAATTGCTGCCTTTGCTCTTGAAAGGATGTCATCAGGTGGGTGTTTTGGTGTCATACACTGAAAACAGAGCAGAAACTGTGAAATATTCCCATGATATGCATGGTCCCTGCCCCAAAGCACCATGACTCAGCCTAAGGAGATCTGCAGCTTATTTTTTTGTACTGCCAGCAGATTGTGGAAGTACAGTATAAAAACCATCCTTATGGAGAGATCTAGGTATTTTAGGCTTAGTCTAAGTGTCTCAAGTAGCTGGGGTTTTTGCTTGGGCCTAATCCATACGGTCTTATGGCTTTCCTGCTAGTCTGAAGACGAATGTGCTAGAAACTATAAAGCAAAAACATGTCCTGCAGCCTAGCCTTCCCTTGCCTGTCCTTGCCTGTCCTAGCCTTGCCTTATGTCCTTCTCATCCTGTTCTCTGTCCCATCCTCTCTCACTAAGCCCTCGTCTGGCTGCATGTCTCTTCTTTCCTTTTCTCTCACTCTCCTGCTTCCTGCCTCTTTTCTTGCAATTCCTCCATCTCACTCCTGCAGCCCAACACTACTTTTTATTCTTCCTTCCCTTTCTCCTGCTCCCTTCGCTTTCTCCTTCTGTCCCATATCTTTCTTCCCGACTTGTCTCTTGCAGACCTTGGGCCAAACTGGCCCCAAGTCTGGACAGGGTTTGACAAGTTTTCAGAGGCCTGGCTGGTGGCAGCAGGGACACCAGGCAGTGACAGGCCCGGGGCTGACAGGCTCCCCATCCCCTAGGGGGCGCCTGGCTGCCACACCCAGCTGACATAGAACCTTTGTCACAATGCCCGCTACCGTGGCGAGGATGCGGTGGCTCTGCAGGTGACAGGGACACTGCAGGACTTGGTGTCAGCTCAGCAATTTCTCACTTCCCCTAAGAAGCGGAATTGTGCAAATTGCTGCCTTTGCTCTTGAAAGGATGTCATCAGGTGGGTGTTTTGGTGTCATACACTGAAAACAGAGCAGAAACTGTGAAATATTCCCATGATGTGCATGGTCCCTGCCCCAAAGCACCATGACTCAGCCTAAGGAGATCTGCAGCTGATTTTTTTGTACTGCCAGCAGATTGTGGAAGTACAGTATAAAAACCATCCTTATGGAGAGATCTTGGTATTTTAGGCTTAGTCTAAGTGTCTCAAGTAGCTGGGGTTTTTGCTTGGGCCTAATCCATACGGTCTTATGGCTTTCCTGCTAGTCTGAAGACGAATGTGCTAGAAACTATAAAGCAAAAACATGTCCTGCAGCCTAGCCTTGCCTTGCCTGTCCTTGCCTGTCCTAGCCTTGCCTTATGTCCTTCTCATCCTGTTCTCTGTCCCATCCTCTCTCACTAAGCCCTCGTCTGGCTGCATGTCTCTTCTTTCCTTTTCTCTCACTCTCCTGCTTCCTGCTTCTTTTCCTGCAATTCCTCCATCTCACTCCTGCAGCCCATCACTACTTTTTATTCTTCCTTCCCTTTCTCCTGCTCCCTTCGCTTTCTCCCTCTGTCCCATATCTTTCTTCCCGACTTGTCTCTTGCAGACCTTGGGCCAAACTGGCCCCAAGTCTGGGCAGGGTTTGACAAGTTTTCAGAGGCCTGGCTGGTGGCAGCAGGGACACCAGGCAGTGACAGGCCCGGGGCTGACAGGCTCCCCATCCCCTAGGGGGCGCCTGGCTGCCACACCCAGCTGACATAGAACCTTTGTCACAATGCCCGCTACCGTGGCGAGGATGCGGTGGCTCTGCAGGTGACAGGGACACTGCAGGACTTGGTGTCAGCTCAGCAATTTCTCACTTCCCCTAAGAAGCGGAATTGTGCAAATTGCTGCCTTTGCTCTTGAAAGGATGTCATCAGGTGGGTGTTTTGGTGTCATACACTGAAAACAGAGCAGAAACTGTGAAATATTCCCATGATATGCATGGTCCCTGCCCCAAAGCACCATGACTCAGCCTAAGGAGATCTGCAGCTTATTTTTTTGTACTGCCAGCAGATTGTGGAAGTACAGTATAAAAACCATCCTTATGGAGAGATCTTGGTATTTTAGGCTTAGTCTAAGTGTCTCAAGTAGCTGGGGTTTTTGCTTGGGCCTAATCCATACGGTCTTATGGCTTTCCTGCTAGTCTGAAGACGAATGTGCTAGAAACTATAAAGCAAAAACATGTCCTGCAGCCTAGCCTTGCCTTGCCTGTCCTTGCCTGTCCTAGCCTTGCCTTATGTCCTTCTCATCCTGTTCTCTGTCCCATCCTCTCTCACTAAGCCCTCGTCTGGCTGCATGTCTCTTCTTTCCTTTTCTCTCACTCTCCTGCTTCCTGCCTCTTTTCTTGCAATTCCTCCATCTCACTCCTGCAGCCCAACACTACTTTTTATTCTTCCTTCCCTTTCTCCTGCTCCCTTCGCTTTCTCCCTATGTCCCATATCTTTCTTCCCGATTTGTCTCTTGCAGACCTTGGGCCAAACTGGCCAAAAGTCTGGGCATGGTTTGACAAGTTTTCAGAGGCCTGGCTGGTGGCAGCAGGGACACCAGGCAGTGACAGGCCCGGGGCTGACAGGCTCCCCATCCCGTAGGGGGCGCCTGGCTGCTACACCCAGCTGACATAGAACCTTTGTCACAATGCCCGCTACCGTGGCGAGGATGCGGTGGCTCTGCAGGTGACAGGGACACTGCAGGACTTGGTGTCAGCTCAGCAATTTCTCACTTCCCCTAAGAAGCGGAATTGTGCAAATTGCTGCCTTTGCTCTTGAAAGGATGTCATCAGGTGGGTGTTTTGGTGTCATACACTGAAAACAGAGCAGAAACTGTGAAATATTCCCATGATATGCATGGTCCCTGCCCCAAAGCACCATGACTCAGCCTAAGGAGATCTGCAGCTGATTTTTTTGTACTGCCAGCAGATTGTGGAAGTACAGTATAAAAACCATCCTTATGGAGAGATCTTGAAATTTTAGGCTTAGTCTAAGTGTCTCAAGTAGCTGGGGTTTTTGCTTGGGCCTAATCCATAGGGTCTTATGGCTTTCCTCCTAGTCTGAAGACGAATGTGCTAGAAACTATAAAGCAAAAACATGTCCTGCAGCCTAGCCTTGCCTTGCCTGTCCTTGCCTGTCCTAGCCTTGCCTTATGTCCTTCTCATCCTGTTCTCTGTCCCATCCTCTCTCACTAAGCCCTCGTCTGGCTGCATGTCTCTTCTTTCCTTTTCTCTCACTCTCCTGCTTCCTGCCTCTTTTCTTGCAATTCCTCCATCTCACTCCTGCAGCCCAACACTACTTTTTATTCTTCCTTCCCTTTCTCCTGCTCCCTTCGCTTTCTCCCTCTGTCCCATATCTTTCTTCCCGACTTGTCTCTTGCAGACCTTGGGCCAAACTGGCCAAAAGTCTGGGCATGGTTTGACAAGTTTTCAGAGGCCTGGCTGGTGGCAGCAGGGACACCAGGCAGTGACAGGCCCGGGGCTGACAGGCTCCCCATCCCCTAGGGGGCGCCTGGCTGCTACACCCAGCTGACATAGAACCTTTGTCACAATGCCCGCTACCGTGGCGAGGATGCGGTGGCTCTGCAGGTGACAGGGACACTGCAGGACTTGGTGTCAGCTCAGCAATTTCTCACTTCCCCTAAGAAGCGGAATTCTGCAAATTGATGCCTTTGCTCTTGAAAGGATGTCATCAGGTGGGTGTTTTGGTGTCATACACTGAAAACAGAGCAGAAACTGTGAAATATTCCCATGATATGCATGGTCCCTGCCCCAAAGCACCATGACTCAGCCTAAGGAGATCTGCAGCTGATTTTTTTGTACTGCCAGCAGATTGTGGAAGTACAGTATAAAAACCATCCTTATGGAGAGACCTTGGTATTTTACGCTTAGTCTAAGTGTCTCAAGTAGCTGGGGTTTTTGCTTGGGCCTAATCCATACGGTCTTATGGCTTTCCTCCTAGTCTGAAGACGAATGTGCTAGAAACTATAAAGCAAAAACATGTCCTGCAGCCTAGCCTTGCCTTGCCTGTCCTTGCCTGTCCTAGCCTTGCCTTATGTCCTTCTCATCCTGTTCTCTGTCCCATCCTCTCTCACTAACCCCTCGTCTGGCTGCATGTCTCTTCTTTCCTTTTCTCTCTCTCTCCTGCTTCCTGCCTCTTTTCTTGCAATTCCTCCATCTCACTCCTGCAGCCCAACACTACTTTTTATTCTTCCTTCCCTTTCTCCTGCTCCCTTCGCTTTCTCCCTCTGTCCCATATCTTTCTTCCCGACTTGTCTCTTGCAGACCTTGGGCCAAACTGGCCCCAAGTCTGGGCATGGTTTGACAAGTTTTCAGAGGCCTGGCTGGTGGCAGCAGGGACAGCAGGCAGTGACAGGCCCGGGGCTGACAGGCTCCCCATCCCCTAGGGGGCGCCTGGCTGCCACACCCAGCTGACATAGAACCTTTGTCACAATGCCCGCTACCGTGGCGAGGATGCGGTGGCTCTGCAGGTGACAGGGACACTGCAGGACTTGGTGTCAGCTCAGCAATTTCTCACTTCCCCTAAGAAGCGGAATTGTGCAAATTGCTGCCTTTGCTCTTGAAAGGATGTCATCAGGTGGGTGTTTTGGTGTCATACCCTGAAAACAGAGCAGAAACTGTGAAATATTCCCATGATATGCATGGTCCCTGCCCCAAAGCACCATGACTCAGCCTAAGGAGATCTGCAGCTTATTTTTTTGTACTGCCAGCAGATTGTGGAAGTACAGTATAAAAACCATCCTTATGGAGAGATCTTGGTATTTTAGGCTTAGTCTAAGTGTCTCAAGTAGCTGGGGTTTTTGCTTGGGCCTAATCCATACGGTCATATGGCTTTCCTCCTTGTCTGAAGACGAATGTGCTAGAAACTATAAAGCAAAAACATGTCCTGCAGCCTAGCCTTGCCTTGCCTGTCCTTGCCTGTCCTAGCCTTGCCTTATGTCCTTCTCATCCTGTTCTCTGTCCCATCCTCTCTCACTAACCCCTCGTCTGGCTGCATGTCTCTTCTTTCCTTTTCTCTCACTCTCCTGCTTCCTGCCTCTTTTCTTGCAATTCCTCCATCTCACTCCTGCAGCCCAACACTACTTTTTATTCTTCCTTCCCTTTCTCCTGCTCCCTTCGCTTTCTCCCTCTGTCCCCTATCTTTCTTCCCGACTTGTCTCTTGCAGACTTTGGGCCAAAATGGCCCCAAGTCTGGGCATGGTTTGACAAGTTTTCAGAGGCCTGGCTGGTGGCAGCAGGGACAGCAGGCAGTGACAGGCCCGGGGCTGACAGGCTCCCCATCCCCTAGGGGGCGCCTGGCTGCCACACCCAGCTGACATAGAACCTTTGTCACAATGCCCGCTACCGTGGCGAGGATGCGGTGGCTCTGCAGGTGACAGGGACACTGCAGGACTTGGTGTCAGCTCAGCAATTTCTCACTTCCCCTAAGAAGCGGAATTGTGCAAATTGCTGCCTTTGCTCTTGAAAGGATGTCATCAGGTGGGTGTTTTGGTGTCATACACTGAAAACAGAGCAGAAACTGTGAAATATTCCCATGATATGCATGGTCCCTGCCCCAAAGCACCATGACTCAGCCTAAGGAGATCTGCAGCTTATTTTTTTGTACTGCCAGCAGATTGTGGAAGTACAGTATAAAAACCATCGTTATGGAGAGATCTTGGTATTTTAGGCTTAGTCTAAGTGTCTCAAGTAGCTGGGGTTTTTGCTTGGGCCTAATCCATACGGTCTTATGGCTTTCCTGCTAGTCTGAAGACGAATGTGCTAGAAACTATAAAGCAAAAACATGTCCTGCAGCCTAGCCTTGCCTTGCCTGTCCTTGCCTGTCCTAGCCTTGCCTTATGTCCTTCTCATCCTGTTCTCTGTCCCATCCTCTCTCACTAAGCCCTCGTCTGGCTGCATGTCTCTTCTTTCCTTTTCTCTCACTCTCCTGCTTCCTGCCTCTTTTCTTGCAATTCCTCCATCTCACTCCTGCAGCCCAACACTACTTTTTATTCTTCCTTCCCTTTCTCCTGCTCCCTTCGCTTTCTCCCTCTGTCCCCTATCTTTCTTCCCGACTTGTCTCTTGCAGACTTTGGGCCAAAATGGCCCCAAGTCTGGGCATGGTTTGACAAGTTTTCAGAGGCCTGGCTGGTGGCAGCAGGGCCAGCAGGCAGTGACAGGCCCGGGGCTGACAGGCTCCCCATCCCCTAGGGGGCGCCTGGCTGCCACACCCAGCTGACATAGAACCTTTGTCACAATGCCCGCTACCGTGGCGAGGATGCGGTGGCTCTGCAGGTGACAGGGACACTGCAGGACTTGGTGTCAGCTCAGCAATTTCTCACTTCCCCTAAGAAGCGGAATTGTGCAAATTGCTGCCTTTGCTCTTGAAAGGATGTCATCAGGTGGGTGTTTTGGTGTCATACCCTGAAAACAGAGCAGAAACTGTGAAATATTCCCATGATATGCATGGTCCCTGCCCCAAAGCACCATGACTCAGCCTAAGGAGATCTGCAGCTTATTTTTTTGTACTGCCAGCAGATTGTGGAAGTACAGTATAAAAACCATCCTTATGGAGAGATCTTGGTATTTTAGGCTTAGTCTAAGTGTCTCAAGTAGCTGGGGTTTTTGCTTGGGCCTAATCCATACGGTCATATGGCTTTCCTCCTTGTCTGAAGACGAATGTGCTAGAAACTATAAAGCAAAAACATGTCCTGCAGCCTAGCCTTGCCTTGCCTGTCCTTGCCTGTCCTAGCCTTGCCTTATGTCCTTCTCATCCTGTTCTCTGTCCCATCCTCTCTCACTAAGCCCTCGTCTGGCTGCATGTCTCTTCTTTCCTTTTCTCTCACTCTCCTGCTTCCTGCCTCTTTTCTTGCAATTCCTCCATCTCACTCCTGCAGCCCAACACTACTTTTTATTCTTCCTTCCCTTTCTCCTGCTCCCTTCGCTTTCTCCCTCTGTCCCATATCTTTCTTCCCGACTTGTCTCTTGCAGACTTTGGGCCAAAATGGCCCCAAGTCTGGGCATGGTTTGACAAGTTTTCAGAGGCCTGGCTGGTGGCAGCAGGGCCAGCAGGCAGTGACAGGCCCGGGGCTGACAGGCTCCCCATCCCCTAGGGGGCGCCTGGCTGCCACACCCAGCTGACATAGAACCTTTGTCACAATGCCCGCTACCGTGGCGAGGATGCGGTGGCTCTGCAGGTGACAGGGACACTGCAGGACTTGGTGTCAGTTCAGCAATTTCTCACTTCCCCTAAGAAGCGGAATTCTGCAAATTGCTGCCTTTGCTCTTGAAAGGATGTCATCAGGTGGGTGTTTTGGTGTCATACACTGAAAACAGAGCAGAAACTGTGAAATATTCCCATGATATGCATGGTCCCTGCCCCAAAGCACCATGACTCAGCCTAAGGAGATCTGCAGCTTATTTTTTTGTACTGCCAGCAGATTGTGGAAGTACAGTATAAAAACCATCCTTATGGAGAGACCTTGGTATTTTACGCTTAGTCTAAGTGTCTCAAGTAGCTGGGGTTTTTGCTTGGGCCTAATCCATACGGTCTTATGGCTTTCCTCCTAGTCTGAAGACGAATGTGCTAGAAACTATAAAGCAAAAACATGTCCTGCAGCCTAGCCTTGCCTTGCCTGTCCTTGCCTGTCCTAGCCTTGCCTTATGTCCTTCTCATCCTGTTCTCTGTCCCATCCTCTCTCACTAACCCCTCGTCTGGCTGCATGTCTCTTCTTTCCTTTTCTCTCACTCTCCTGCTTCCTGCCTCTTTTCTTGCAATTCCTCCATCTCACTCCTGCAGCCCAACACTACTTTTTAGTCTTCCTTCCCTTTCTCCTGCTCCCTTCGCTTTCTCCCTCTGTCCCATATCTTTCTTCCCGACTTGTCTCTTGCAGACCTTGGGCCAAACTGGCCCCAAGTCTGGGCATGGTTTGACAAGTTTTCAGAGGCCTGGCTGGTGGCAGCAGGGCCAGCAGGCAGTGACAGGCCCGGGGCTGACAGGCTCCCCATCCCCTAGGGGGCGCCTGGCTGCCACACCCAGCTGACATAGAACCTTTGTCACAATGCCCGCTACCGTGGCGAGGATGCGGTGGCTCTGCAGGTGACAGGGACACTGCAGGACTTGGTGTCAGCTCAGCAATTTCTCACTTCCCCTAAGAAGCGGAATTCTGCAAATTGCTGCCTTTGCTCTTGAAAGGATGTCGTCAGGTGGGTGTTTTGGTGTCATACACTGAAAACAGAGCAGAAACTGTGAAATATTCCCATGATATGCATGGTCCCTGCCCCAAAGCACCATGACTCAGCCTAAGGAGATCTGCAGCTGATTTTTTTGTACTGCCAGCAGATTGTGGAAGTACAGTATAAAAACCATCCTTATGGAGAGATCTTGGTATTTTAGGCTTAGTCTAAGTGTCTCTAGTAGCTGGGGTTTTTGCTTGGGCCTAATCCATACGGTCTTATGGCTTTCCTGCTAGTCTGAAGACGAATGTGCTAGAAACTATAAAGCAAAAACATGTCCTGCAGCCTAGCCTTGCCTTGCCTGTCCTTGCCTGTCCTAGCCTTGCCTTATGTCCTTCTCATCCTGTTCTCTGTCCCATCCTCTCTCACTAAGCCCTCGTCTGGCTGCATGTCTCTTCTTTCCTTTTCTCTCACTCTCCTGCTTCCTGCCTCTTTTCTTGCAATTCCTCCATCTCACTCCTGCAGCCCAACACTACTTTTTATTCTTCCTTCCCTTTCTCCTGCTCCCTTCGCTTTCTCCCTCTGTCCCATATCTTTCTTCCTGACTTGTCTCTTGCATGCTTTTTGCCAAACTGTCCCCAAGTCTGGGCATGGTTTGACAAGTTTTCAGAGGCCTGGCTGGTGGCAGCAGGGACAGCAGGCAGTGACAGGCCCGGGGCTGACAGGCTCCCCATCCCCTAGGGTGCGCCTGGCTGCCACACCCAGCTGACATAGAACCTTTGTCACAATGCCCGCTACCGTGGCGAGGATGCGGTGGCTCTGCAGGTGACAGGGACACTGCAGGACTTGGTGTCAGCTCAGCAATTTCTCACTTCCCCTAAGAAGCGGAATTCTGCAAATTGCTGCCTTTGCTCTTGAAAGGATGTAGTCAGGTGGGTGTTTTGGTGTCATACACTGAAAACAGAGCAGAAACTGTGAAATATTCCCATGATATGCATGGTCCCTGCCCCAAAGCACCATGACTCAGCCTAAGGAGATCTGCAGCTTATTTTTTTGTCCTGCCAGCAGATTGTGGAAGTACAGTATAAAAACCATCCTTATGGAGAGATCTTGGTATTTTAGGCTTAGTCTAAGTGTCTCAAGTAGCTGGGGTTTTTGCTTGGGCCTAATCCATACGGTCTTATGGCTTTCCTGCTAGTCTGAAGACGAATGTGCTAGAAACTATAAAGCAAAAACATGTCCTGCAGCCTAGCCTTGCCTTGCCTGTCCTTGCCTGTCCTAGCCTTGCCTTATGTCCTTCTCATCCTGTTCTCTGTCCCATCCTCTCTCACTAACCCCTCGTCTGGCTGCATGTCTCTTCTTTCCTTTTCTCTCACTCTCCTGCTTCCTGCCTCTTTTCTTGCAATTCCTCCATCTCACTCCTGCAGCCCAACACTACTTTTTATTCTTCCTTCCCTTTCTCCTGCTCCCTTCGCTTTCTCCCTCTGTCCCCTATCTTTCTTCCCGACTTGTCTCTTGCAGACTTTGGGCCAAAATGGCCCCAAGTCTGGGCATGGTTTGACAAGTTTTCAGAGGCCTGGCTGGTGGCAGCAGGGCCAGCAGGCAGTGACAGGCCCGGGGCTGACAGGCTCCCCATCCCCTAGGGGGCGCCTGGCTGCCACACCCAGCTGACATAGAACCTTTGTCACAATGCCCGCTACCGTGGCGAGGATGCGGTGGCTCTGCAGGTGACAGGGACACTGCAGGACTTGGTGTCAGCTCAGCAATTTCTCACTTCCCCTAAGAAGCGGAATTGTGCAAATTGCTGCCTTTGCTCTTGAAAGGATGTCATCAGGTGGGTGTTTTGGTGTCATACACTGAAAACAGAGCAGAAACTGTGAAATATTCCCATGATATGCATGGTCCCTGCCCCAAAGCACCATGACTCAGCCTAAGGAGATCTGCAGCTGATTTTTTTGTACTGCCAGCAGATTGTGGAAGTACAGTATAAAAACCATCCTTATGGAGAGATCTTGGTATTTTAGGCTTAGTCTAAGTGTCTCAGGTAGCTGGGGTTTTTGCTTGGGCCTAATCCATACGGTCTTATGGCTTTCCTGCTAGTCTGATGACGAATGTGCTAGAAACTATAAAGCAAAAACATGTCCTGCAGCCTAGCCTTGCCTTGCCTGTCCTTGCCTGTCCTAGCCTTGCCTTATGTCCTTCTCATCCTGTTCTCTGTCCCATCCTCTCTCACTAAGCCCTCGTCTGGCTGCATGTCTCTTCTTTCCTTTTCTCTCACTCTCCTGCTTCCTGCCTCTTTTCTTGCAATTCCTCCATCTCACTCCTGCAGCCCAACACTACTTTTTATTCTTCCTTCCCTTTCTCCTGCTCCCTTCGCTTTCTCCCTCTGTCCCATATCTTTCTTCCTGACTTGTCTCTTGCAGACTTTTTGCCAAACTGTCCCCAAGTCTGGGCATGGTTTGACAAGTTTTCAGAGGCCTGGCTGGTGGCAGCAGGGACACCCGGCAGTGACAGGCCCGGGGCTGACAGGCTCCCCAGCCCCTAGGGGGCACCTGTCTGCCACACCCAGCTGACATAGAACCTTTGTCACAATGCCCGCTACCGTGGCGAGGATGCGGTGGCTCTGCAGGTGACAGGGACACTGCAGGACTTGGTGTCAGCTCAGCAATTTCTCACTTCCCCTAAGAAGCGGAATTCTGCAAATTGCTGCCTTTGCTCTTGAAAGGATGTCATCAGGTGGGTGTTTTGGTGTCATACACTGAAAACAGAGCAGAAACTGTGAAATATTCCCATGATATGCATGGTCCCTGCCCCAAAGCACCATGACTCAGCCTAAGGAGATCTGCAGCTGATTTTTTTGTACTGCCAGCAGATTGTGGAAGTACAGTATAAAAACCATCCTTATGGAGAGATCTTGGTATTTTAGGCTTAGTCTAAGTGTCTCAAGTGACTGGGGTTTTTGCTTGGGCCTAATCCATACGGTCTTATGGCTTTCCTCCTAGTCTGAAGACGAATGTGCTAGAAACTATAAACCAAAAACATGTCCTGCAGCCTAGCCTTGCCTTGCCTGTCCTTGCCTGTCCTAGCCTTGCCTTATTTCCTTCTCATCCTGTTCTCTGTCCCATCCTCTCTCACTAAGCCCTCGTCTGGCTGCATGTCTCTTCTTTCCTTTTCTCTCACTCTCCTGCTTCGTGCCTCTTTTCTTGCAATTCCTCCATCTCACTCCTGCAGCCCAACACTACTTTTTATTCTTCCTTCCCTTTCTCCTGCTCCCTTCGCTTTCTCCCTCTGTCCCATATCTTTCTTCCCGACTTGTCTCTTGCAGACTTTGGGCCAAACTGGCCCCAAGTGTGGGCATGGTTTGACAAGTTTTCAGAGGCCTGGCTGGTGGCAGCAGGGCCAGCAGGCAGTGTCAGGCCCGGGGCTGACAGGCTCCCCATCCCCTAGGGGGCGCCTGGCTGCCACACCCAGCTGACATAGAACCTTTGTCACAATGCCCGCTACCGTGGCGAGGATGCGGTGGCTCTGCAGGTGACAGGGACACTGCAGGACTTGGTGTCAGCTCAGCAATTTCTCACTTCCCCTAAGAAGCGGAATTCTGCAAATTGCTGCCTTTGCTCTTGAAAGGATGTCGTCAGGTGGGTGTTTTGGTGTCATACACTGAAAACAGAGCAGAAACTGTGAAATATTCCCATGATATGCATGGTCCCTGCCCCAAAGCACCATGACTCAGCCTAAGGAGATCTGCAGCTGATTTTTTTGTCCTGCCAGCAGATTGTGGAAGTACAGTATAAAAACCATCCTTATGGAGAGATCTTGGTATTTTAGGCTTAGTCTAAGTGTCTCAAGTGGCTGGGGTTTTTGCTTGGGCCTAATCCATACGGTCTTATGGCTTTCCTCCTAGTCTGAAGACGAATGTGCTAGAAACTATAAAGCAAAAACATGTCCTGCAGCCTAGCCTTGCCTTGCCTGTCCTTGCCTGTCCTAGCCTTGCCTTATGTCCTTCTCATCCTGTTCTCTGTCCCATCCTCTCTCACTAAGCCCTCGTCTGGCTGCATGTCTCTTCTTTCCTTTTCTCTCACTCTCCTGCTTCCTGCCTCTTTTCTTGCAATTCCTCCATCTCACTCCTGCAGCCCAACACTACTTTTTATTCTTCCTTCCCTTTCTCCTGCTCCCTTCGCTTTCTCCCTCTGTCCCCTATCTTTCTTCCCGACTTGTCTCTTGCAGACTTTGGGCCAAAATGGCCCCAAGTCTGGGCATGGTTTGACAAGTTTTCAGAGGCCTGGCTGGTGGCAGCAGGGACACCAGGCAGTGACAGGCCCGGGGCTGACAGGCTCCCCATCCCCTAGGGGGCGCCTGGCTGCCACACCCAGCTGACATAGAACCTTTGTCACAATGCCCGCTACCGTGGCGAGGATGCGGTGGCTCTGCAGGTGACAGGGACACTGCAGGACTTGGTGTCAGCTCAGCAATTTCTCACTTCCCCTAAGAAGCGGAATTGTGCAAATTGCTGCCTTTGCTCTTGAAAGGATGTCATCAGGTGGGTGTTTTGGTGTCATACACTGAAAACAGAGCAGAAACTGTGAAATATTCCCATGATATGCATGGTCCCTGCCCCAAAGCACCATGACTCAGCCTAAGGAGATCTGCAGCTGATTTTTTTGTACTGCCAGCAGATTGTGGAAGTACAGTATAAAAACCATCCTTATGGAGAGATCTTGGTATTTTAGGCTTAGTCTAAGTGTCTCAAGTAGCTGGGGTTTTTGCTTGGGCCTAATCCATACGGTCTTATGGCTTTCCTGCTAGTCTGAAGACGAATGTGCTAGAAACTATAAAGCAAAAACATGTCCTGCAGCCTAGCCTTGCCTTGCCTGTCCTTGCCTGTCCTAGCCTTGCCTTATGTCCTTCTCATCCTGTTCTCTGTCCCATCCTCTCTCACTAAGCCCTCGTCTGGCTGCATGTCTCTTCTTTCCTTTTCTCTCACTCTCCTGCTTCCTGCCTCTTTTCTTGCAATTCCTCCATCTCACTCCTGCAGCCCAACACTACTTTTTATTCTTCCTTCCCTTTCTCCTGCTCCCTTCGCTTTCTCCCTCTGTCCCCTATCTTTCTTCCCGACTTGTCTCTTGGAGACTTTGGGCCAAACTGGCCCCAAGTCTGGGCATGGTTTGACAAGTTTTCAGAGGCCTGGCTGGTGGCAGCAGGGACAGCAGGCAGTGACAGGCCCGGGGCTGACAGGCTCCCCATCCCCTAGGGGGCGCCTGGCTGCCACACCCAGCTGACATAGAACCTTTGTCACAATGCCCGCTACCGTGGCGAGGATGCGGTGGCTCTGCAGGTGACAGGGACACTGCAGGACTTGGTGTCAGCTCAGCAATTTCTCACTTCCCCTAAGAAGCGGAATTCTGCAAATTGCTGCCTTTGCTCTTGAAAGGATGTCGTCAGGTGGGTGTTTTGGTGTCATACACTGAAAATAGAGCAGAAACTGTGAAATATTCCCATGATATGCATGGTCCCTGCCCCAAAGCACCATGACTCAGCCTAAGGAGATCTGCAGCTGATTTTTTTGTACTGCCAGCAGATTGTGGAAGTACAGTATAAAAACCATCCTTATGGAGAGATCTTGGTATTTTAGGCTTAGTCTAAGTGTCTCAAGTGGCTGGGGTTTTTGCTTGGGCCTAATCCATACGGTCTTATGGCTTTCCTGCTAGTCTGAACACGAATGTGCTAGAAACTATAAAGCAAAAACATGTCCTGCAGCCTAGCCTTGCCTTGCCTGTCCTTGCCTGTCCTAGCCTTGCCTTATGTCCTTCTCATCCTGTTCTCTGTCCCATCCTCTCTCACTAACCCCTCGTCTGGCTGCATGTCTCTTCTTTCCTTTTCTCTCACTCTCCTGCTTCCTGCCTCTTTTCTTGCAATTCCTCCATCTCACTCCTGCAGCCCAACACTACTTTTTATTCTTCCTTCCCTTTCTCCTGCTCCCTTCGCTTTCTCCCTCTGTCCCATACCTTTCTTCCCGACTTGTCTCTTGCAGACTTTATGCCAAACTGTCCCCAAGTCTGGGCATGGTTTGACAAGTTTTCAGAGGCCTGGCTGGTGGCAGCAGGGACACCAGGCAGTGACAGGCCCGGGGCTGACAGGCTCCCCATCCCCTAGGGGGCGCCTGGCTGCCACACCCAGCTGACATAGAACCTTTGTCACAATGCCCGCTACCGTGGCGAGGATGCGGTGGCTCTGCAGGTGACAGGGACACTGCAGGACTTGGTGTCAGCTCAGCAATTTCTCACTTCCCCTAAGAAGCGGAATTCTGCAAATTGCTGCCTTTGCTCTTGAAAGGATGTCATCAGGTGGGTGTTTTGGTGTCATACACTGAAAACAGAGCAGAAACTGTGAAATATTCCCATGATATGCATGGTCCCTGCCCCAAAGCACCATGACTCAGCCTAAGGAGATCTGCAGCTGATTTTTTTGTACTGCCAGCAGATTGTGGAAGTACAGTATAAAAACCATCCTTATGGAGAGATCTTGGTATTTTAGGCTTAGTCTAAGTGTCTCAAGTGGCTGGGGTTTTTGCTTGGGCCTAATCCATACGGTCTTATGGCTTTCCTGCTAGTCTGAACACGAATGTGCTAGAAACTATAAAGCAAAAACATGTCCTGCAGCCTAGCCTTGCCTTGCCTGTCCTTGCCTGTCCTAGCCTTGCCTTATGTCCTTCTCATCCTGTTCTCTGTCCCATCCTCTCTCACTAACCCCTCGTCTGGCTGCATGTCTCTTCTTTCCTTTTCTCTCACTCTCCTGCTTCCTGCCTCTTTTCTTGCAATTCCTCCATCTCACTCCTGCAGCCCAACACTACTTTTTATTCTTCCTTCCCTTTCTCCTGCTCCCTTCGCTTTCTCCCTCTGTCCCATACCTTTCTTCCCGACTTGTCTCTTGCAGACTTTATGCCAAACTGTCCCCAAGTCTGGGCATGGTTTGACAAGTTTTCAGAGGCCTGGCTGGTGGCAGCAGGGACAGCAGGCAGTGACAGGCCCGGGGCTGACAGGCTCCCCATCCCCTAGGGGGCGCCTGGCTGCCACACCCAGCTGACATAGAACCTTTGTCACAATGCCCGCTACCGTGGCGAGGATGCGGTGGCTCTGCAGGTGACAGGGACACTGCAGGACTTGGTGTCAGCTCAGCAATTTCTCACTTCCCCTAAGAAGCGGAATTCTGCAAATTGCTGCCTTTGCTCTTGAAAGGATGTCATCAGGTGGGTGTTTTGGTGTCATACACTGAAAACAGAGCAGAAACTGTGAAATATTCCCATGATATGCATGGTCCCTGCCCCAAAGCACCATGACTCAGCCTAAGGAGATCTGCAGCTTATTTTTTTGTACTGCCAGCAGATTGTGGAAGTACAGTATAAAAACCATCCTTATGGAGAGATCTTGGTATTTTAGGCTTAGTCTAAGTGTCTCAAGTGGCTGGGGTTTTTGCTTGGGCCTAATCCATACGGTCTTACGGCTTTCCTCCTAGTCTGAAGACGAATGTACTAGAAACTATAAAGCAAAAACATGTCCTGCAGCCTAGCCTTGCCTTGCCTGTCCTTGCCTGTCCTAGCCTTGCCTTATGTCCTTCTCATCCTGTTCTCTGTCCCATCCTCTCTCACTAAGCCCTCGTCTGGCTGCATGTCTCTTCTTTCCTTTTCTCTCACTCTCCTGCTTCCTGCCTCTTTTCTTGCAATTCCTCCATCTCACTCCTGCAGCCCAACACTACTTTTTAGTCTTCCTTCCCTTTCTCCTGCTCCCTTCGCTTTCTCCCTCTGTCCCATATCTTTCTTCCCGACTTGTCTCTTGCAGACCTTGGGCCAAACTGGCCCCAAGTCTGGGCATGGTTTGACAAGTTTTCAGAGGCCTGGCTGGTGGCAGCAGGGCCAGCAGGCAGTGACAGGCCCGGGGCTGACAGGCTCCCCATCCCCTAGGGGGCGCCTGGCTGCCACACCCAGCTGACATAGAACCTTTGTCACAATGCCCGCTACCGTGGCGAGGATGCGGTGGCTCTGCAGGTGACAGGGACACTGCAGGACTTGGTGTCAGCTCAGCAATTTCTCACTTCCCCTAAGAAGCGGAATTCTGCAAATTGCTGCCTTTGCTCTTGAAAGGATGTCGTCAGGTGGGTGTTTTGGTGTCATACACTGAAAACAGAGCAGAAACTGTGAAATATTCCCATGATATGCATGGTCCCTGCCCCAAAGCACCATGACTCAGCCTAAGGAGATCTGCAGCTGATTTTTTTGTCCTGCCAGCAGATTGTGGAAGTACAGTATAAAAACCATCCTTATGGAGAGATCTTGGTATTTTAGGCTTAGTCTAAGTGTCTCAAGTGGCTGGGGTTTTTGCTTGGGCCTAATCCATACGGTCTTATGGCTTTCCTCCTAGTCTGAAGACGAATGTGCTAGAAACTATAAAGCAAAAACATGTCCTGCAGCCTAGCCTTGCCTTGCCTGTCCTTGCCTGTCCTAGCCTTGCCTTATTTCCTTCTCATCCTGTTCTCTGTCCCATCCTCTCTCACTAAGCCCTCGTCTGGCTGCATGTCTCTTCTTTCCTTTTCTCTCACTCTCCTGCTTCCTGCCTCTTTTCTTGCAATTCCTCCATCTCACTCCTGCAGCCCAACACTACTTTTTATTCTTCCTTCCCTTTCTCCTGCTCCCTTCGCTTTCTCCCTCTGTCCCCTATCTTTCTTCCCGACTTGTCTCTTGCAGACTTTGGGCCAAAATGGCCCCAAGTCTGGGCATGGTTTGACAAGTTTTCAGAGGCCTGGCTGGTGGCAGCAGGGCCAGCAGGCAGTGACAGGCCCGGGGCTGACAGGCTCCCCATCCCCTAGGGGGCGCCTGGCTGCCACACCCAGCTGACATAGAACCTTTGTCACAATGCCCGCTACCGTGGCGAGGATGCGGTGGCTCTGCAGGTGACAGGGACACTGCAGGACTTGGTGTCAGCTCAGCAATTTCTCACTTCCCCTAAGAAGCGGAATTCTGCAAATTGCTGCCTTTGCTCTTGAAAGGATGTCGTCAGGTGGGTGTTTTGGTGTCATACACTGAAAACAGAGCAGAAACTGTGAAATATTCCCATGATATGCATGGTCCCTGCCCCAAAGCACCATGACTCAGCCTAAGGAGATCTGCAGCTGATTTTTTTGTACTGCCAGCAGATTGTGGAAGTACAGTATAAAAACCATCCTTATGGAGAGATCTTGGTATTTTAGGCTTAGTCTAAGTGTCTCAAGTAGCTGGGGTTTTTGCTTGGGCCTAATCCATACGGTCTTATGGCTTTCCTGCTAGTCTGAAGACGAATGTGCTAGAAACTATAAAGCAAAAACATGTCCTGCAGCCTAGCCTTGCCTTGCCTGTCCTTGCCTGTCCTAGCCTTGCCTTATGTCCTTCTCATCCTGTTCTCTGTCCCATCCTCTCTCACTAAGCCCTCGTCTGGCTGCATGTCTCTTCTTTCCTTTTCTCTCACTCTCCTGCTTCCTGCCTCTTTTCTTGCAATTCCTCCATCTCACTCCTGCAGCCCAACACTACTTTTTATTCTTCCTTCCCTTTCTCCTGCTCCCTTCGCTTTCTCCCTCTGTCCCATATCTTTCTTCCCGACTTGTCCCTTGGAGACTTTGGGCCAAACTGGCCCCACGTCTGGGCATGGTTTGACAAGTTTTCAGAGGCCTGGCTGGTGGCAGCAGGGACACCAGGCAGTGACAGGCCCGGGGCTGACAGGCTCCCCATCCCCTAGGGGGCGCCTGGCTGCCACACCCAGCTGACATAGAACCTTTGTCACAATGCCCGCTACCGTGGCGAGGATGCGGTGGCTCTGCAGGTGACAGGGACACTGCAGGACTTGGTGTCAGCTCAGCAATTTCTCACTTCCCCTAAGAAGCGGAATTCTGCAAATTGCTGCCTTTGCTCTTGAAAGGATGTCGTCAGGTGGGTGTTTTGGTGTCATACACTGAAAATAGAGCAGAAACTGTGAAATATTCCCATGATATGCATGGTCCCTGCCCCAAAGCACCATGACTCAGCCTAAGGAGATCTGCAGCTTATTTTTTTGTCCTGCCAGCAGATTGTGGAAGTACAGTATAAAAACCATCCTTATGGAGAGATCTTGGTATTTTAGGCTTAGTCTAAGTGTCTCAAGTGGCTGGGGTTTTTGCTTGGGCCTAATCCATACGGTCTTATGGCTTTCCTCCTAGTCTGAAGACGAATGTGCTAGAAACTATAAAGCAAAAACATGTCCTGCAGCCTAGCCTTGCCTTGCCTGTCCTTGCCTGTCCTAGCCTTGCCTTATGTCCTTCTCATCCTGTTCTCTGTCCCATCCTCTCTCACTAAGCCCTCGTCTGGCTGCATGTCTCTTCTTTCCTTTTCTCTCACTCTCCTGCTTCCTGCCTCTTTTCTTGCAATTCCTCCATCTCACTCCTGCAGCCCAACACTACTTTTTATTCTTCCTTCCCTTTCTCCTGCTCCCTTCGCTTTCTTCCTCTGTCCCATATCTTTCTTCCCGACTTGTCTCTTGCAGACTTTATGCCAAACTGTCCCCAAGTCTGGGCATGGTTTGACAAGTTTTCAGAGGCCTGGCTGGTGGCAGCAGGGACACCAGGCAGTGACAGGCCCGGGGCTGACAGGCTCCCCATCCCCTAGGGGGCGCCTGGCTGCCACACCCAGCTGACATAGAACCTTTGTCACAATGCCCGCTACCGTGGCGAGGATGCGGTGGCTCTGCAGGTGACAGGGACACTGCAGGACTTGGTGTCAGCTCAGCAATTTCTCACTTCCCCTAAGAAGCGGAATTCTGCAAATTGCTGCCTTTGCTCTTGAAAGGATGTCGTCAGGTGGGTGTTTTGGTGTCATACACTGAAAACAGAGCAGAAACTGTGAAATATTCCCATGATATGCATGGTCCCTGCCCCAAAGCACCATGACTCAGCCTAAGGAGATCTGCAGCTGATTTTTTTGTACTGCCAGCAGATTGTGGAAGTACAGTATAAAAACCATCCTTATGGAGAGATCTTGGTATTTTAGGCTTAGTCTAAGTGTCTCAGGTAGCTGGGGTTTTTGCTTGGGCCTAATCCATACGGTCTTATGGCTTTCCTCCTAGTCTGAAGACGAATGTGCTAGAAACTATAAAGCAAAAACATGTCCTGCAGCCTAGCCTTGCCTTGCCTGTCCTTGCCTGTCCTAGCCTTGCCTTATTTCCTTCTCATCCTGTTCTCTGTCCCATCCTCTCTCACTAAGCCCTCGTCTGGCTGCATGTCTCTTCTTTCCTTTTCTCTCACTCTCCTGCTTCCTGCCTCTTTTCTTGCAATTCCTCCATCTCACTCCTGCAGCCCAACACTACTTTTTATTCTTCCTTCCCTTTCTCCTGCTCCCTTCGCTTTCTCCCTCTGTCCCGTATCTTTCTTCCCGACTTGTCTCTTGCAGACTTTATGCCAAACTGTCCCCAAGTGTGGGCATGGTTTGACAAGTTTTCAGAGGCCTGGCTGGTGGCAGCAGGGCCAGCAGGCAGTGACAGGCCCGGGGCTGACAGGCTCCCCATCCCCTAGGGGGCGCCTGGCTGCCACACCCAGCTGACATAGAACCTTTGTCACAATGCCCGCTACCGTGGCGAGGATGCGGTGGCTCTGCAGGTGACAGGGACACTGCAGGACTTGGTGTCAGCTCAGCAATTTCTCACTTCCCCTAAGAAGCGGAATTCTGCAAATTGCTGCCTTTGCTCTTGAAAGGATGTCTCAGGTGGGTGTTTTGGTGTCATACACTGAAAACAGAGCAGAAACTGTGAAATATTCCCATGATATGCATGGTCCCTGCCCCAAAGCACCATGACTCAGCCTAAGGATATCTGCAGCTGATTTTTTTGTCCTGCCAGCAGATTGTGGAAGTACAGTATAAAAACCATCCTTATGGAGAGATCTTGGTATTTTAGGCTTAGTCTAAGTGTCTCAAGTGGCTGGGGTTTTTGCTTGGGCCTAATCCATACGGTCTTATGGCTTTCCTCCTAGTCTGAAGACGAATGTGCTAGAAACTATAAAGCAAAAACATGTCCTGCAGCCTAGCCTTGCCTTGCCTGTCCTTGCCTGTCCTAGCCTTGCCTTATTTCCTTCTCATCCTGTTCTCTGTCCCATCCTCTCTCACTAACCCCTCGTCTGGCTGCATGTCTCTTCTTTCCTTTTCTCTCACTCTCCTGCTTCCTGCCTCTTTTCTTGCAATTCCTCCATCTCACTCCTGCAGCCCAACACTACTTTTTATTCTTCCTTCCCTTTCTCCTGCTCCCTTCGCTTTCTCCCTCTGTCCCCTATCTTTCTTCCCGACTTGTCTCTTGCAGACTTTGTGCCAAAATGGCCACAAGTCTGGGCATGGTTTGACAAGTTTTCAGAGGCCTGGCTGGTGGCAGCAGGGCCAGCAGGCAGTGACAGGCCCGGGGCTGACAGGCTCCCCATCCCCTAGGGGGCGCCTGGCTGCCACACCCAGCTGACATAGAACCTTTGTCACAATGCCCGCTACCGTGGCGAGGATGCGGTGGCTCTGCAGGTGACAGGGACACTGCAGGACTTGGTGTCAGCTCAGCAATTTCTCACTTCCCCTAAGAAGCGGAATTCTGCAAATTGCTGCCTTTGCTCTTGAAAGGATGTCGTCAGGTGGGTGTTTTGGTGTCATACACTGAAAACAGAGCAGAAACTGTGAAATATTCCCATGATATGCATGGTCCCTGCCCCAAAGCACCATGACTCAGCCTAAGGAGATCTGCAGCTGATTTTTTTGTACTGCCAGCAGATTGTGGAAGTACAGTATAAAAACCATCCTTATGGAGAGATCTTGGTATTTTAGGCTTAGTCTAAGTGTCTCAAGTAGCTGGGGTTTTTGCTTGGGCCTAATCCATACGGTCTTATGGCTTTCCTGCTAGTCTGAAGACGAATGTGCTAGAAACTATAAAGCAAAAACATGTCCTGCAGCCTAGCCTTGCCTTGCCTGTCCTTGCCTGTCCTAGCCTTGCCTTATGTCCTTCTCATCCTGTTCTCTGTCCCATCCTCTCTCACTAAGCCCTCGTCTGGCTGCATGTCTCTTCTTTCCTTTTCTCTCACTCTCCTGCTTCCTGCCTCTTTTCTTGCAATTCCTCCATCTCACTCCTGCAGCCCAACACTACTTTTTATTCTTCCTTCCCTTTCTCCTGCTCCCTTCGCTTTCTCCCTCTGTCCCATATCTTTCTTCCCGACTTGTCCCTTGGAGACTTTGGGCCAAACTGGCCCCACGTCTGGGCATGGTTTGACAAGTTTTCAGAGGCCTGGCTGGTGGCAGCAGGGACACCAGGCAGTGACAGGCCCGGGGCTGACAGGCTCCCCATCCCCTAGGGGGCGCCTGGCTGCCACACCCAGCTGACATAGAACCTTTGTCACAATGCCCGCTACCGTGGCGAGGATGCGGTGGCTCTGCAGGTGACAGGGACACTGCAGGACTTGGTGTCAGCTCAGCAATTTCTCACTTCCCCTAAGAAGCGGAATTCTGCAAATTGCTGCCTTTGCTCTTGAAAGGATGTCGTCAGGTGGGTGTTTTGGTGTCATACACTGAAAATAGAGCAGAAACTGTGAAATATTCCCATGATATGCATGGTCCCTGCCCCAAAGCACCATGACTCAGCCTAAGGAGATCTGCAGCTTATTTTTTTGTCCTGCCAGCAGATTGTGGAAGTACAGTATAAAAACCATCCTTATGGAGAGATCTTGGTATTTTAGGCTTAGTCTAAGTGTCTCAAGTAGCTGGGGTTTTTGCTTGGGCCTAATCCATACGGTCTTATGGCTTTCCTCCTAGTCTGAAGACGAATGTGCTAGAAACTATAAAGCAAAAACATGTCCTGCAGCCTAGCCTTGCCTTGCCTGTCCTTGCCTGTCCTAGCCTTGCCTTATGTCCTTCTCATCCTGTTCTCTGTCCCATCCTCTCTCACTAAGCCCTCGTCTGGCTGCATGTCTCTTCTTTCCTTTTCTCTCACTCTCCTGCTTCCTGCCTCTTTTCTTGCAATTCCTCCATCTCACTCCTGCAGCCCAACACTACTTTTTATTCTTCCTTCCCTTTCTCCTGCTCCCTTCGCTTTCTTCCTCTGTCCCATATCTTTCTTCCCGACTTGTCTCTTGCAGACTTTATGCCAAACTGTCCCCAAGTCTGGGCATGGTTTGACAAGTTTTCAGAGGCCTGGCTGGTGGCAGCAGGGACACCAGGCAGTGACAGGCCCGGGGCTGACAGGCTCCCCATCCCCTAGGGGGCGCCTGGCTGCCACACCCAGCTGACATAGAACCTTTGTCACAATGCCCGCTACCGTGGCGAGGATGCGGTGGCTCTGCAGGTGACAGGGACACTGCAGGACTTGGTGTCAGCTCAGCAATTTCTCACTTCCCCTAAGAAGCGGAATTCTGCAAATTGCTGCCTTTGCTCTTGAAAGGATGTCGTCAGGTGGGTGTTTTGGTGTCATACACTGAAAACAGAGCAGAAACTGTGAAATATTCCCATGATATGCATGGTCCCTGCCCCAAAGCACCATGACTCAGCCTAAGGAGATCTGCAGCTTATTTTTTTGTCCTGCCAGCAGATTGTGGAAGTACAGTATAAAAACCATCCTTATGGAGAGATCTTGGTATTTTAGGCTTAGTCTAAGTGTCTCAAGTAGCTGGGGTTTTTGCTTGGGCCTAATCCATACGGTCTTATGGCTTTCCTGCTAGTCTGAAGACGAATGTGCTAGAAACTATAAAGCAAAAACATGTCCTGCAGCCTAGCTTTGCCTTGCCTGTCCTTGCCTATCCTAGCCTTGCCTTATGTCCTTCTCATCCTGTTCTCTGTCCCATCCTCTCTCACTAAGCCCTCGTCTGGCTGCATGTCTCTTCTTTCCTTTTCTCTCACTCTCCTGCTTCCTGCCTCTTTTCTTGCAATTCCTCCATCTCACTCCTGCAGCCCAACACTACTTTTTATTCTTCCTTCCCTTTCTCCTGCTCCCTTCGCTTTCTTCCTCTGTCCCATATCTTTCTTCCCGACTTGTCTCTTGCAGACTTTATGCCAAACTGTCCCCAAGTCTGGGCATGGTTTGACAAGTTTTCAGAGGCCTGGCTGGTGGCAGCAGGGACACCAGGCAGTGACAGGCCCGGGGCTGACAGGCTCCCCATCCCCTAGGGGGCGCCTGGCTGCCACACCCAGCTGACATAGAACCTTTGTCACAATGCCCGCTACCGTGGCGAGGATGCGGTGGCTCTGCAGGTGACAGGGACACTGCAGGACTTGGTGTCAGCTCAGCAATTTCTCACTTCCCCTAAGAAGCGGAATTCTGCAAATTGCTGCCTTTGCTCTTGAAAGGATGTCATCAGGTGGGTGTTTTGGTGTCATACACTGAAAACAGAGCAGAAACTGTGAAATATTCCCATGATATGCATGGTCCCTGCCCCAAAGCACCATGACTCAGCCTAAGGAGATCTGCAGCTGATTTTTTTGTACTGCCAGCAGATTGTGGAAGTACAGTATAAAAACCATCCTTATGGAGAGATCTTGGTATTTTAGGCTTAGTCTAAGTGTCTCAGGTAGCTGGGGTTTTTGCTTGGGCCTAATCCATACGGTCTTATGGCTTTCCTGCTAGTCTGAAGACGAATGTGCTAGAAACTATAAACCAAAAACATGTCCTGCAGCCTAGCCTTGCCTTGCCTGTCCTTGCCTGTCCTAGCCTTGCCTTCTTTCCTTCTCATCCTGTTCTCTGTCCCATCCTCTCTCACTAAGCCCTCGTCTGGCTGCATGTCTCTTCTTTCCTTTTCTCTCACTCTCCTGCTTCCTGCCTCTTTTCTTGCAATTCCTCCATCTCACTCCTGCAGCCCAACACTACTTTTTATTCTTCCTTCCCTTTCTCCTGCTCCCTTCGCTTTCTCCCTCTGTCCCATATCTTTCTTCCCGACTTGTCTCTTGCAGACTTTATGCCAAACTGTCCCCAAGTCTGGGCATGGTTTGACAAGTTTTCAGAGGCCTGGCTGGTGGCAGCAGGGACACCAGGCAGTGACAGGCCCGGGGCTGACAGGCTCCCCATCCCCTAGGGGGCGCCTGGCTGCCACACCCAGCTGACATAGAACCTTTGTCACAATGCCCGCTACCGTGGCGAGGATGCGGTGGCTCTGCAGGTGACAGGGACACTGCAGGACTTGGTGTCAGCTCAGCAATTTCTCACTTCCCCTAAGAAGCGGAATTCTGCAAATTGCTGCCTTTGCTCTTGAAAGGATGTCATCAGGTGGGTGTTTTGGTGTCATACACTGAAAACAGAGCAGAAACTGTGAAATATTCCCATGATATGCATGGTCCCTGCCCCAAAGCACCATGACTCAGCCTAAGGAGATCTGCAGCTGATTTTTTTGTACTGCCAGCAGATTGTGGAAGTACAGTATAAAAACCATCCTTATGGAGAGATCTTGGTATTTTAGGCTTAGTCTAAGTGTCTCAAGTAGCTGGGGTTTTTGCTTGGGCCTAATCCATACGGTCTTATGGCTTTCCTCCTCGTCTGAAGACGAATGTGCTAGAAACTATAAAGCAAAAACATGTCCTGCAGCCTAGCCTTGCCTTGCCTGTCCTTGCCTGTCCTAGCCTTGCCTTATGTCCTTCTCATCCTGTTCTCTGTCCCATTCTCTCTCACTAAGCCCTCGTCTGGCTGCATGTCTCTTGTTTCCTTTTCTCTCACTCTCCTGCTTCCTGCCTCTTTTCTTGCAATTCCTCCATCTCATGCCTGCAGCCCAACACTACTTTTTATTCTTCCTTCCCTTTCTCCTGCTCCCTTCGCTTTCTCCCTCTGTCCCCTATCTTTCTTCCCGACTTGTCTCTTGCAGACTTTATGCCAAACTGTCCCCAAGTCTGGGCATGGTTTGACAAGTTTTCAGAGGCCTGGCTGGTGGCAGCAGGGACACCAGGCAGTGACAGGCCCGGGGCTGACAGGCTCCCCATCCCCTAGGGGGCGCCTGGCTGCCACACCCAGCTGACATAGAACCTTTGTCACAATGCCCGCTACCGTGGCGAGGATGCGGTGGCTCTGCAGGTGACAGGGACACTGCAGGACTTGGTGTCAGCTCAGCAATTTCTCACTTCCCCTAAGAAGCGGAATTCTGCAAATTGCTGCCTTTGCTCTTGAAAGGATGTCATCAGGTGGGTGTTTTGGTGTCATACACTGAAAACAGAGCAGAAACTGTGAAATATTCCCATGATATGCATGGTCCCTGCCCCAAAGCACCATGACTCAGCCTAAGGAGATCTGCAGCTGATTTTTTTGTACTGCCAGCAGATTGTGGAAGTACAGTATAAAAACCATCCTTATGGAGAGATCTTGGTATTTTAGGCTTAGTCTAAGTGTCTCAAGTAGCTGGGGTTTTTGCTTGGGCCTAATCCATACGGTCTTATGGCTTTCCTCCTCGTCTGAAGACGAATGTGCTAGAAACTATAAAGCAAAAACATGTCCTGCAGCCTAGCCTTGCCTTGCCTGTCCTTGCCTGTCCTAGCCTTGCCTTATGTCCTTCTCATCCTGTTCTCTGTCCCATCCTCTCTCACTAAGCCCTCGTCTGGCTGCATGTCTCTTCTTTCCTTTTCTCTCACTCTCCTGCTTCCTGCCTCTTTTCTTGCAATTCCTCCATCTCATGCCTGCAGCCCAACACTACTTTTTAGTCTTCCTTCCCTTTCTCCTGCTCCCTTCGCTTTCTCCCTCTGTCCCCTATCTTTCTTCCCGACTTGTCTCTTGCAGACTTTGGGGCAAACTGGCCCCAAGTCTGGGCATGGTTTGACAAGTTTTCAGAGGCCTGGCTGGTGGCAGCAGGGACACCAGGCAGTGACAGGCCCGGGGCTGACAGGCTCCCCATCCCCTAGGGGGCGCCTGGCTGCCACACCCAGCTGACATAGAACCTTTGTCACAATGCCCGCTACCGTGGCGAGGATGCGGTGGCTCTGCAGGTGACAGGGACACTGCAGGACTTGGTGTCAGCTCAGCAATTTCTCACTTCCCCTAAGAAGCGGAATTGTGCAAATTGCTGCCTTTGCTCTTGAAAGGATGTCATCAGGTGGGTGTTTTGGTGTCATACACTGAAAACAGAGCAGAAACTGTGAAATATTCCCATGATATGCATGGTCCCTGCCCCAAAGCACCATGACTCAGCCTAAGGAGATCTGCAGCTTATTTTTTTGTCCTGCCAGCAGATTGTGGAAGTACAGTATAAAAACCATCCTTATGGAGAGATCTTGGTATTTTAGGCTTAGTCTAAGTGTCTCAAGTAGCTGGGGTTTTTGCTTGGGCCTAATCCATACGGTCTTATGGCTTTCCTGCTAGTCTGAAGACGAATGTGCTAGAAACTATAAAGCAAAAACATGTCCTGCAGCCTAGCCTTGCCTTGCCTGTCCTTGCCTATCCTAGCCTTGCCTTATGTCCTTCTCATCCTGTTCTCTGTCCCATCCTCTCTCACTAAGCCCTCGTCTGGCTGCATGTCTCTTCTTTCCTTTTCTCTCACTCTCCTGCTTCCTGCCTCTTTTCTTGCAATTCCTCCATCTCACTCCTGCAGCCCAACACTACTTTTTATTCTTCCTTCCCTTTCTCCTGCTCCCTTCGCTTTCTTCCTCTGTCCCATATCTTTCTTCCCGACTTGTCTCTTGCAGACTTTATGCCAAACTGTCCCCAAGTCTGGGCATGGTTTGACAAGTTTTCAGAGGCCTGGCTGGTGGCAGCAGGGACACCAGGCAGTGACAGGCCCGGGGCTGACAGGCTCCCCATCCCCTAGGGGGCGCCTGGCTGCCACACCCAGCTGACATAGAACCTTTGTCACAATGCCCGCTACCGTGGCGAGGATGCGGTGGCTCTGCAGGTGACAGGGACACTGCAGGACTTGGTGTCAGCTCAGCAATTTCTCACTTCCCCTAAGAAGCGGAATTCTGCAAATTGCTGCCTTTGCTCTTGAAAGGATGTCATCAGGTGGGTGTTTTGGTGTCATACACTGAAAACAGAGCAGAAACTGTGAAATATTCCCATGATATGCATGGTCCCTGCCCCAAAGCACCATGACTCAGCCTAAGGAGATCTGCAGCTGATTTTTTTGTACTGCCAGCAGATTGTGGAAGTACAGTATAAAAACCATCCTTATGGAGAGATCTTGGTATTTTAGGCTTAGTCTAAGTGTCTCAGGTAGCTGGGGTTTTTGCTTGGGCCTAATCCATACGGTCTTATGGCTTTCCTGCTAGTCTGAAGACGAATGTGCTAGAAACTATAAACCAAAAACATGTCCTGCAGCCTAGCCTTGCCTTGCCTGTCCTTGCCTGTCCTAGCCTTGCCTTCTTTCCTTCTCATCCTGTTCTCTGTCCCATCCTCTCTCACTAAGCCCTCGTCTGGCTGCATGTCTCTTCTTTCCTTTTCTCTCACTCTCCTGCTTCCTGCCTCTTTTCTTGCAATTCCTCCATCTCACTCCTGCAGCCCAACACTACTTTTTATTCTTCCTTCCCTTTCTCCTGCTCCCTTCGCTTTCTCCCTCTGTCCCATATCTTTCTTCCCGACTTGTCTCTTGCAGACTTTATGCCAAACTGTCCCCAAGTCTGGGCATGGTTTGACAAGTTTTCAGAGGCCTGGCTGGTGGCAGCAGGGACACCAGGCAGTGACAGGCCCGGGGCTGACAGGCTCCCCATCCCCTAGGGGGCGCCTGGCTGCCACACCCAGCTGACATAGAACCTTTGTCACAATGCCCGCTACCGTGGCGAGGATGCGGTGGCTCTGCAGGTGACAGGGACACTGCAGGACTTGGTGTCAGCTCAGCAATTTCTCACTTCCCCTAAGAAGCGGAATTCTGCAAATTGCTGCCTTTGCTCTTGAAAGGATGTCATCAGGTGGGTGTTTTGGTGTCATACACTGAAAACAGAGCAGAAACTGTGAAATATTCCCATGATATGCATGGTCCCTGCCCCAAAGCACCATGACTCAGCCTAAGGAGATCTGCAGCTGATTTTTTTGTACTGCCAGCAGATTGTGGAAGTACAGTATAAAAACCATCCTTATGGAGAGATCTTGGTATTTTAGGCTTAGTCTAAGTGTCTCAAGTAGCTGGGGTTTTTGCTTGGGCCTAATCCATACGGTCTTATGGCTTTCCTCCTCGTCTGAAGACGAATGTGCTAGAAACTATAAAGCAAAAACATGTCCTGCAGCCTAGCCTTGCCTTGCCTGTCCTTGCCTGTCCTAGCCTTGCCTTATGTCCTTCTCATCCTGTTCTCTGTCCCATTCTCTCTCACTAAGCCCTCGTCTGGCTGCATGTCTCTTCTTTCCTTTTCTCGCACTCTCCTGCTTCCTGCCTCTTTTCTTGCAATTCCTCCATCTCATGCCTGCAGCCCAACACTACTTTTTATTCTTCCTTCCCTTTCTCCTGCTCCCTTCGCTTTCTCCCTCTGTCCCCTATCTTTCTTCCCGACTTGTCTCTTGCAGACTTTGGGCCAAACTGTCCCCAAGTCTGGGCATGGTTTGACAAGTTTTCAGAGGCCTGGCTGGTGGCAGCAGGGACACCAGGCAGTGACAGGCCCGGGGCTGACAGGCTCCCCATCCCCTAGGGGGCGCCTGGCTGCCACACCCAGCTGACATAGAACCTTTGTCACAATGCCCGCTACCGTGGCGAGGATGCGGTGGCTCTGCAGGTGACAGGGACACTGCAGGACTTGGTGTCAGCTCAGCAATTTCTCACTTCCCCTAAGAAGCGGAATTCTGCAAATTGCTGCCTTTGCTCTTGAAAGGATGTCGTCAGGTGGGTGTTTTGGTGTCATACACTGAAAACAGAGCAGAAACTGTGAAATATTCCCATGATATGCATGGTCCCTGCCCCAAAGCACCATGAGTCAGCCTAAGGAGATCTGCAGCTGATTTTTTTGTACTGCCAGCAGATTGTGGAAGTACAGTATAAAAACCATCCTTATGGAGAGATCTTGGTATTTTAGGCTTAGTCTAAGTGTCTCAAGTAGCTGGGGTTTTTGCTTGGGCCTAATCCATACGGTCTTATGGCTTTCCTCCTAGTCTGAAGACGAATGTGCTAGAAACTATAAAGCAAAAACATGTCCTGCAGCCTAGCCTTGCCTTGCCTGTCCTTGCCTGTCCTAGCCTTGCCTTATGTCCTTCTCATCCTGTTCTCTGTCCCATCCTCTCTCACTAACCCCTCGTCTGGCTGCATGTCTCTTCTTTCCTTTTCTCTCACTCTCCTGCTTCCTGCCTCTTTTCTTGCAATTCCTCCATCTCACTCCTGCAGCCCAACACTACTTTTTATTCTTCCTTCCCTTTCTCCTGCTCCCTTCGCTTTCTCCCTCTGTCCCATATCTTTCTTCCCGACTTGTCTCTTGCAGACTTTATGCCAAACTGTCCCCAAGTCTGGGCATGGTTTGACAAGTTTTCAGAGGCCTGGCTGGTGGCAGCAGGGAAACCAGGCAGTGACAGGCCCGGGGCTGACAGGCTCCCCATCCCCTAGGGGGCGCCTGGCTGCCACACCCAGCTGACATAGAACCTTTGTCACAATGCCCGCTACCGTGGCGAGGATGCGGTGGCTCTGCAGGTGACAGGGACACTGCAGGACTTGGTGTCAGCTCAGCAATTTCTCACTTCCCCTAAGAAGCGGAATTCTGCAAATTGCTGCCTTTGCTCTTGAAAGGATGTCGTCAGGTGGGTGTTTTGGTGTCATACACTGAAAACAGAGCAGAAACTGTGAAATATTCCCATGATATGCATGGTCCCTGCCCCAAAGCACCATGACTCAGCCTAAGGAGATCTGCAGCTGATTTTTTTGTACTGCCAGCAGATTGTGGAAGTACAGTATAAAAACCATCCTTATGGAGAGATCTTGGTATTTTAGGCTTAGTCTAAGTGTCTCAAGTAGCTGGGGTTTTTGCTTGGGCCTAATCCATACGGTCTTATGGCTTTCCTGCTAGTCTGAAGACGAATGTGCTAGAAACTATAAAGCAAAAACATGTCCTGCAGCCTAGCCTTGCCTTGCCTGTCCTTGCCTGTCCTAGCCTTGCCTTATGTCCTTCTCATCCTGTTCTCTGTCCCATCCTCTCTCACTAACCCCTCGTCTGGCTGCATGTCTCTTCTTTCCTTTTCTCTCACTCTCCTGCTTCCTGCCTCTTTTCTTGCAATTCCTCCATCTCACTCCTGCAGCCCAACACTACTTTTTATTCTTCCTTCCCTTTCTCCTGCTCCCTTCGCTTTCTCCCTCTGTCCCATATCTTTCTTCCCGACTTGTCTCTTGCAGACTTTATGCCAAACTGTCCCCAAGTCTGGGCATGGTTTGACAAGTTTTCAGAGGCCTGGCTGGTGGCAGCAGGGCCAGCAGGCAGTGACAGGCCCGGGGCTGACAGGCTCCCCATCCCCTAGGGGGCGCCTGGCTGCCACACCCAGCTGACATAGAACCTTTGTCACAATGCCCGCTACCGTGGCGAGGATGCGGTGGCTCTGCAGGTGACAGGGACACTGCAGGACTTGGTGTCAGCTCAGCAATTTCTCACTTCCCCTAAGAAGCGGAATTCTGCAAATTGCTGCCTTTGCTCTTGAAAGGATGTCATCAGGTGGGTGTTTTGGTGTCATACACTGAAAACAGAGCAGAAACTGTGAAATATTCCCATGATATGCATGGTCCCTGCCCCAAAGCACCATGACTCAGCCTAAGGAGATCTGCAGCTTATTTTTTTGTCCTGCCAGCAGATTGTGGAAGTACAGTATAAAAACCATCCTTATGGAGAGATCTTGGTATTTTAGGCTTAGTCTAAGTGTCTCAAGTGGCTGGGGTCTTTGCTTGGGCCTAATCCATACGGTCTTATGGCTTTCCTCCTAGTCTGAAGACGAATGTGCTAGAAACTATAAAGCAAAAACATGTCCTGCAGCCTAGCCTTGCCTTGCCTGTCCTTGCCTGTCCTAGCCTTGCCTTATGTCCTTCTCATCCTGTTCTCTGTCCCATCCTCTCTCACTAAACCCTCGTCTGGCTGCATGTCTCTTCTTTCCTTTTCTCTCACTCTCCTGCTTCCTGCCTCTTTTCTTGCAATTCCTCCATCTCACTCCTGCAGCCCAACACTACTTTTTATTCTTCCTTCCCTTTCTCCTGCTCCCTTCGCTTTCTCCCTCTGTCCCGTATCTTTCTTCCCGACTTGTCTCTTGCAGACTTTGGGCCAAACTGTCCCCAAGTCTGGGCATGGTTTGACAAGTTTTCAGAGGCCTGGCTGGTGGCAGCAGGGCCAGCAGGCAGTGACAGGCCCGGGGCTGACAGGCTCCCCATCCCCTAGGGGGCGCCTGGCTGCCACACCCAGCTGACATAGAACCTTTGTCACAATGCCCGCTACCGTGGCGAGGATGCAGTGGCTCTGCAGGTGACAGGGACACTGCAGGACTTGGTGTCAGCTCAGCAATTTCTCACTTCCCCTAAGAAGCGGAATTCTGCAAATTGCTGCCTTTGCTCTTGAAAGGATGTCATCAGGTGGGTGTTTTGGTGTCATACACTGAAAACAGAGCAGAAACTGTGAAATATTCCCATGATATGCATGGTCCCTGCCCCAAAGCACCATGACTCAGCCTAAGGAGATCTGCAGCTGATTTTTTTGTACTGCCAGCAGATTGTGGAAGTACAGTATAAAAACCATCCTTATGGAGAGATCTTGGTATTTTAGGCTTAGTCTAAGTGTCTCAAGTGGCTGGGGTTTTTGCTTGGGCCTAATCCATACGGTCTTTTGGCTTTCCTCCTAGTCTGAAGACGAATGTGCTAGAAACTATAAAGCAAAAACATGTCCTGCAGCCTAGCCTTGCCTTGCCTGTCCTTGCCTGTCCTAGCCTTGCCTTATGTCCTTCTCATCCTGTTCTCTGTCCCATCCTCTCTCACTAAACCCTCGTCTGGCTGCATGTCTCTTCTTTCCTTTTCTCTCACTCTCCTGCTTCCTGCCTCTTTTCTTGCAATTCCTCCATCTCACTCCTGCAGCCCAACACTACTTTTTATTCTTCCTTCCCTTTCTCCTGCTCCCTTCGCTTTCTCCCTCTGTCCCGTATCTTTCTTCCCGACTTGTCTCTTGCAGACTTTGGGCCAAACTGTCCCCAAGTCTGGGCATGGTTTGACAAGTTTTCAGAGGCCTGGCTGGTGGCAGCAGGGCCAGCAGGCAGTGACAGGCCCGGGGCTGACAGGCTCCCCATCCCCTAGGGGGCGCCTGGCTGCCACACCCAGCTGACATAGAACCTTTGTCACAATGCCCGCTACCGTGGCGAGGATGCGGTGGCTCTGCAGGTGACAGGGACACTGCAGGACTTGGTGTCAGCTCAGCAATTTCTCACTTCCCCTAAGAAGCGGAATTCTGCAAATTGCTGCCCTTGCTCTTGAAAGGATGTCATCAGGTGGGTGTTTTGGTGTCATACACTGAAAACAGAGCAGAAACTGTGAAATATTCCCATGATATGCATGGTCCCTGCCCCAAAGCACCATGACTCAGCATAAGGAGATCTGCAGCTGATTTTTTTGTACTGCCAGCAGATTGTGGAAATACAGTATAAAAACCATTCTTATGGAGAGATCTTGGTATTTTAGGCTTAGTCTAAGTGTCTCAGGTAGCTGGGGTTTTTGCTTGGGCCTAATCCATACGGTCTTTTGGCTTTCCTGCTAGTCTGAAGACGAATGTGCTAGAAACTATAAACCAAAAACATGTCCTGCAGCCTAGCCTTGCCTTGCCTGTCCTTGCCTGTCCTAGCCTTGCCTTCTTTCCTTCTCATCCTGTTCTCTGTCCCATCCTCTCTCACTAAGCCCTCGTCTGGCTGCATGTCTCTTCTTTCCTTTTCTCTCACTCTCCTGCTTCCTGCCTCTTTTCTTGCAATTCCTCCATCTCACTCCTGCAGCCCAACACTACTTTTTATTCTTCCTTCCCTTTCTCCTGCTCCATTCGCTTTCTCCCTCTGTCCCGTATCTTTCTTCCCGACTTGTCTCTTGCAGACTTTATGCCAAACTGTCCCCAAGTCTGGGCATGGTTTGACAAGTTTTCAGAGGCCTGGCTGGTGGCAGCAGGGCCAGCAGGCAGTGACAGGCCCGGGGCTGACAGGCTCCCCAGCCCCTAGGGGGCACCTGGGTGCCACACCCAGCTGACATAGAACCTTTGTCACAATGCCCGCTACCGTGGCGAGGATGCGGTGGCTCTGCAGGTGACAGGGACACTGCAGGACTTGGTGTCAGCTCAGCAATTTCTCACTTCCCCTAAGAAGCGGAATTCTGCAAATTGCTGCCTTTGCTCTTGAAAGGATGTCATCAGGTGGGTGTTTTGGTGTCATACACTGAAAACAGAGCAGAAACTGTGAAATATTCCCATGATATGCATGGTCCCTGCCCCAAAGCACCATGACTCAGCATAAGGAGATCTGCAGCTTATTTTTTTGTCCTGCCAGCAGATTGTGGAAGTACAGTATAAAAACCATTCTTATGGAGAGATCTTGGTATTTTAGGCTTAGTCTAAGTGTCTCAAGTGGCTGGGGTTTTTGCTTGGGCCTAATCCATACGGTCTTATGGCTTTCCTCCTAGTCTGAAGACGAATGTGCTAGAAACTATAAAGCAAAAACATGTCCTGCAGCCTAGCCTTGCCTTGCCTGTCCTTGCCTGTCCTAGCCTTGCCTTATGTCCTTCTCATCCTGTTCTCTGTCCCATCCTCTCTCACTAAGCCCTCGTCTGGCTGCATGTCTCTTCTTTCCTTTTCTCTCACTCTCCTGCTTCCTGCCTCTTTTCTTGCAATTCCTCCATCTCACTCCTGCAGCCCAACACTACTTTTTATTCTTCCTTCCCTTTCTCCTGCTCCCTTCGCATTCTCCCTCTGTCCCATATCTTTCTTCCCGACTTTTCTCTTGCAGACTTTGGGCCAAACTGGCCCCAAGTCTGGGCAGGGTTTGACAAGTTTTCAGAGGCCTGGCTGGTGGCAGCAGGGCCAGCAGGCAGTGACAGGCCCGGGGCTGACAGGCTCCCCATCCCCTAGGGGGCGCCTGGCTGCCACACCCAGCTGACATAGAACCTTTGTCACAATGCCCGCTACCGTGGCGAGGATGCGGTGGCTCTGCAGGTGACAGGGACACTGCAGGACTTGGTGTCAGCTCAGCAATTTCTCACTTCCCCTAAGAAGCGGAATTCTGCAAATTGCTGCCTTTGCTCTTGAAAGGATGTCGTCAGGTGGGTGTTTTGGTGTCATACACTGAAAACAGAGCAGAAACTGTGAAATATTCCCATGATATGCATGGTCCCTGCCCCAAAGCACCATGACTCAGCCTAAGGAGATCTGCAGCTGATTTTTTTGTACTGCCAGCAGATTGTGGAAGTACAGTATAAAAACCATCCTTATGGAGAGATCTTGGTATTTTAGGCTTAGTCTAAGTGTCTCAAGTAGCTGGGGTTTTTGCTTGGGCCTAATCCATACGGTCTTATGGCTTTCCTCCTAGTCTGAAGATGAATGTGCTAGAAACTATAAAGCAAAAACATGTCCTGCAGCCTAGCCTTGCCTTGCCTGTCCTTGCCTGTCCTAGCCTTGCCTTATGTCCTTCTCATCCTGTTCTCTGTCCCATCCTCTCTCACTAAGCCCTCGTCTGGCTGCATGTCTCTTCTTTCCTTTTCTCTCACTCTCCTGCTTCCTGCCTCTTTTCTTGCAATTCCTCCATCTCACTCCTGCAGCCCAACACTACTTTTTAGTCTTCCTTCCCTTTCTCCTGCTCCCTTCGCTTTCTCCCTCTGTCCCATATCTTTCTTCCCGACTTTTCTCTTGCAGACTTTGGGCCAAACTGGCCCCAAGTCTGGGCATGGTTTGACAAGTTTTCAGAGGCCTGGCTGGTGGCAGCAGGGCCAGCAGGCAGTGACAGGCCCGGGGCTGACAGGCTCCCCATCCCCTAGGGGGCGCCTGGCTGCCACACCCAGCTGACATAGAACCTTTGTCACAATGCCCGCTACCGTGGCGAGGATGCGGTGGCTCTGCAGGTGACAGGGACACTGCAGGACTTGGTGTCAGCTCAGCAATTTCTCACTTCCCCTAAGAAGCGGAATTCTGCAAATTGCTGCCCTTGCTCTTGAAAGGATGTCATCAGGTGGGTGTTTTGGTGTCATACACTGAAAACAGAGCAGAAACTGTGAAATATTCCCATGATATGCATGGTCCCTGCCCCAAAGCACCATGACTCAGCCTAAGGAGATCTGCAGCTGATTTTTTTGTACTGCCAGCAGATTGTGGAAATACAGTATAAAAACCATTCTTATGGAGAGATCTTGGTATTTTAGGCTTAGTCTAAGTGTCTCAGGTAGCTGGGGTTTTTGCTTGGGCCTAATCCATACGGTCTTTTGGCTTTCCTGCTAGTCTGAAGACGAATGTGCTAGAAACTATAAACCAAAAACATGTCCTGCAGCCTAGCCTTGCCTTGCCTGTCCTTGCCTGTCCTAGCCTTGCCTTATGTCCTTCTCATCCTGTTCTCTGTCCCATCCTCTCTCACTAAGCCCTCGTCTGGCTGCATGTCTCTTCTTTCCTTTTCTCTCACTCTCCTGCTTCCTGCCTCTTTTCTTGCAATTCCTCCATCTCACTCCTGCAGCCCAACACTACTTTTTATTCTTCCTTCCCTTTCTCCTGCTCCATTCGCTTTCTCCCTCTGTCCCGTATCTTTCTTCCCGACTTGTCTCTTGCAGACTTTATGCCAAACTGTCCCCAAGTCTGGGCATGGTTTGACAAGTTTTCAGAGGCCTGGCTGGTGGCAGCAGGGACACCAGGCAGTGATCAGGCCCGGGGCTGACAGGCTCCCCAGCCCCTAGGGGGCACCTGGCTGCCACACCCAGCTGACATAGAACCTTTGTCACAATGCCCGCTACCGTGGCGAGGATGCGGTGGCTCTGCAGGTGACAGGGACACTGCAGGACTTGGTGTCAGCTCAGCAATTTCTCACTTCCCCTAAGAAGCGGAATTCTGCAAATTGCTGCCTTTGCTCTTGAAAGGATGTCATCAGGTGGGTGTTTTGGTGTCATACACTGAAAACAGAGCAGAAACTGTGAAATATTCCCATGATATGCATGGTCCCTGCCCCAAAGCACCATGACTCAGCATAAGGAGATCTGCAGCTTATTTTTTTGTCCTGCCAGCAGATTGTGGAAGTACAGTATAAAAACCATTCTTATGGAGAGATCTTGGTATTTTAGGCTTAGTCTAAGTGTCTCAAGTGGCTGGGGTTTTTGCTTGGGCCTAATCCATACGGTCTTATGGCTTTCCTCCTAGTCTGAAGACGAATGTGCTAGAAACTATAAAGCAAAAACATGTCCTGCAGCCTAGCCTTGCCTTGCCTGTCCTTGCCTGTCCTAGCCTTGCCTTATGTCCTTCTCATCCTGTTCTCTGTCCCATCCTCTCTCACTAAGCCCTCGTCTGGCTGCATGTCTCTTCTTTCCTTTTCTCTCACTCTCCTGCTTCCTGCCTCTTTTCTTGCAATTCCTCCATCTCACTCCTGCAGCCCAACACTACTTTTTATTCTTCCTTCCCTTTCTCCTGCTCCCTTCGCATTCTCCCTCTGTCCCATATCTTTCTTCCCGACTTTTCTCTTGCAGACTTTGGGCCAAACTGTCCCCAAGTCTGGGCATGGTTTGACAAGTTTTCAGAGGCCTGGCTGGTGGCAGCAGGGCCAGCAGGCAGTGACAGGCCCGGGGCTGACAGGCTCCCCATCCCCTAGGGGGCGCCTGGCTGCCACACCCAGCTGACATAGAACCTTTGTCACAATGCCCGCTACCGTGGCGAGGATGCGGTGGCTCTGCAGGTGACAGGGACACTGCAGGACTTGGTGTCAGCTCAGCAATTTCTCACTTCCCCTAAGAAGCGGAATTCTGCAAATTGCTGCCTTTGCTCTTGAAAGGATGTCGTCAGGTGGGTGTTTTGGTGTCATACACTGAAAACAGAGCAGAAACTGTGAAATATTCCCATGATATGCATGGTCCCTGCCCCAAAGCACCATGACTCAGCCTAAGGAGATCTGCAGCTGATTTTTTTGTACTGCCAGCAGATTGTGGAAGTACAGTATAAAAACCATCCTTATGGAGAGATCTTGGTATTTTAGGCTTAGTCTAAGTGTCTCAAGTAGCTGGGGTTTTTGCTTGGGCCTAATCCATACGGTCTTATGGCTTTCCTGCTAGTCTGAAGACGAATGTGCTAGAAACTATAAAGCAAAAACATGTCCTGCAGCCTAGCCTTGCCTTGCCTGTCCTTGCCTGTCCTAGCCTTGCCTTATGTCCTTCTCATCCTGTTCTCTGTCCCATCCTCTCTCACTAAGCCCTCGTCTGGCTGCATGTCTCTTCTTTCCTTTTCTCTCACTCTCCTGCTTCCTGCCTCTTTTCTTGCAATTCCTCCATCTCACTCCTGCAGCCCAACATTACTTTTTATTCTTCCTTCCCTTTCTCCTGCTCCCTTCGCTTTCTCCCTCTGTCCCATATCTTTCTTCCCGACTTGTCTCTTGCAGACTTTATGCCAAACTGTCCCCAAGTCTGGGCATGGTTTGACAAGTTTTCAGAGGCCTGGCTGGTGGCAGCAGGGCCAGCAGGCAGTGACAGGCCCGGGGCTGACAGGCTCCCCATCCCCTAGGGGGCGCCTGGCTGCCACACCCAGCTGACATAGAACCTTTGTCACAATGCCCGCTACCGTGGCGAGGATGCGGTGGCTCTGCAGGTGACAGGGACACTGCAGGACTTGGTGTCAGCTCAGCAATTTCTCACTTCCCCTAAGAAGCGGAATTCTGCAAATTGCTGCCTTTGCTCTTGAAAGGATTTCGTCAGGTGGGTGTTTTGGTGTCATACATTGAAAACAGAGCAGAAACTGTGAAATATTCCCATGATATGCATGGTCCCTGCCCCAAAGCACCATGACTCAGCCTAAGGAGATCTGCAGCTGATTTTTTTGTACTGCCAGCAGATTGTGGAAGTACAGTATAAAAACCATCCTTATGGAGAGATCTTGGTATTTTAGGCTTAGTCTAAGTGTCTCAAGTAGCTGGGGTTTTTGCTTGGGCCTAATCCATACGGTCTTATGGCTTTCCTCCTAGTCTGAAGACGAATGTGCTAGAAACTATAAAGCAAAAACATGTCCTGCAGCCTAGCCTTGCCTTGCCTGTCCTTGCCTGTCCTAGCCTTGCCTTATGTCCTTCTCATCCTGTTCTCTGTCCCATCCTCTCTCACTAAGCCCTCGTCTGGCTGCATGTCTCTTCTTTCCTTTTCTCTCACTCTCCTGCTTCCTGCCTCTTTTCTTGCAATTCCTCCATCTCACTCCTGCAGCCCAACACTACTTTTTATTCTTCCTTCCCTTTCTCCTGCTCCCTTCGCTTTCTCCCTCTGTCCCATATCTTTCTTCCCGACTTGTCTCTTGCAGACTTTATGCCAAACTGTCCCCAAGTCTGGGCATGGTTTGACAAGTTTTCAGAGGCCTGGCTGGTGGCAGCAGGGACACCAGGCAGTGACAGGCCCGGGGCTGACAGGCTCCCCATCCCCTAGGGGGCGCCTGGCTGCCACACCCAGCTGACATAGAACCTTTGTCACAATGCCCGCTACCGTGGCGAGGATGCGGTGGCTCTGCAGGTGACAGGGACACTGCAGGACTTGGTGTCAGCTCAGCAATTTCTCACTTCCCCTAAGAAGCGGAATTCTGCAAATTGCTGCCTTTGCTCTTGAAAGGATGTCGTCAGGTGGGTGTTTTGGTGTCATACACTGAAAACAGAGCAGAAACTGTGAAATATTCCCATGATATGCATGGTCCCTGCCCCAAAGCACCATGACTCAGCCTAAGGAGATCTGCAGCTTATTTTTTTGTACTGCCAGCAGATTGTGGAAGTACAGTATAAAAACCATCCTTATGGAGAGATCTTGGTATTTTAGGCTTAGTCTAAGTGTCTCAAGTGGCTGGGGTTTTTGCTTGGGCCTAATCCATACGGTCTTATGGCTTTCCTGCTAGTCTGAAGACGAATGTGCTAGAAACTATAAAGCAAAAACATGTCCTGCAGCCTAGCCTTGCCTTGCCTGTCCTTGCCTGTCCTAGCCTTGCCTTCTTTCCTTCTCATCCTGTTCTCTGTCCCATCCTCTCTCACTAAGCCCTCGTCTGGCTGCATGTCTCTTCTTTCCTTTTCTCTCACTCTCCTGCTTCCTGCCTCTTTTCTTGCAATTCCTCCATCTCACTCCTGCAGCCCAACACTACTTTTTATTCTTCCGTTCCTTTCTCCTGCTCCCTTCGCTTTCTCCCTCTGTCCCATATCTTTCTTCCCGACTTGTCTCTTGCAGACTTTGGGCCAAACTGGCCCCAAATCTGGGCATGGTTTGACAAGTTTTCAGAGGCCTGGCTGGTGGCAGCAGGGCCAGCAGGCAGTGACAGGCCCGGGGCTGACAGGCTCCCCATCCCCTAGGGGGCGCCTGGCTGCCACACCCAGCTGACATAGAACCTTTGTCACAATGCCCGCTACCGTGGCGAGGATGTGGTGGCTCTGCAGGTGACAGGGACACTGCAGGACTTGGTGTCAGCTCAGCAATTTCTCACTTCCCCTAAGAAGCGGAATTCTGCAAATTGCTGCCTTTGCTCTTGAAAGGATGTCATCAGGTGGGTGTTTTGGTGTCATACACTGAAAACAGAGCAGAAACTGTGAAATATTCCCATGATATGCATGGTCCCTGCCCCAAAGCACCATGACTCAGCCTAAGGAGATCTGCAGCTGATTTTTTTGTACTGCCAGCAGATTGTGGAAGTACAGTATAAAAACCATCCTTATGGAGAGATCTTGGTATTTTAGGCTTAGTCTAAGTGTCTCAAGTGGCTGGGGTTTTTGCTTGGGCCTAATCCATACGGTCTTATGGCTTTCCTGCTAGTCTGAAGACGAATGTGCTAGAAACTATAAAGCAAAAACATGTCCTGCAGCCTAGCCTTGCCTTGCCTGTCCTTGCCTGTCCTAGCCTTGCCTTATGTCCTTCTCATCCTGTTCTCTGTCCCATCCTCTCTCACTAAGCCCTCGTCTGGCTGCATGTCTCTTCTTTCCTTTTCTCTCACTCTCCTGCTTCCTGCCTCTTTTCTTGCAATTCCTCCATCTCACTCCTGCAGCCCAACACTACTTTTTATTCTTCCTTCCCTTTCTCCTGCTCCCTTCGCTTTCTCCCTCTGTCCCGTATCTTTCTTCCCGACTTGTCTCTTGCAGACGTTGGGCCAAACTGGCCCCAAGTCTGGGCATGGTTTGACAAGTTTTCAGAGGCCTGGCTGGTGGCAGCAGGGACACCAGGCAGTGACAGGCCCGGGGCTGACAGGCTCCCCATCCCCTAGGGGGCGCCTGGCTGCCACACCCAGCTGACATAGAACCTTTGTCACAATGCCCGCTACCGTGGCGAGGATGCGGTGGCTCTGCAGGTGACAGGGACACTGCAGGACTTGGTGTCAGCTCAGCAATTTCTCACTTCCCCTAAGAAGCGGAATTCTGCAAATTGCTGCCTTTGCTCTTGAAAGGATGTCATCAGGTGGGTGTTTTGGTGTCATACACTGAAAACAGAGCAGAAACTGTGAAATATTCCCATGATATGCATGGTCCCTGCCCCAAAGCACCATGACTCAGCCTAAGGAGATCTGCAGCTGATTTTTTTGTACTGCCAGCAGATTGTGGAAGTACAGTATAAAAACCATCCTTATGGAGAGATCTTGGTATTTTAGGCTTAGTCTAAGTGTCTCAAGTGGCTGGGGTTTTTGCTTGGGCCTAATCCATAGGGTCTTATGGCTTTCCTCCTAGTCTGAAGACGAATGTGCTAGAAACTATAAAGCAAAAACATGTCCTGCAGCCTAGCCTTGCCTTGCCTGTCCTTGCCTGTCCTAGCCTTGCCTTCTTTCCTTCTCATCCTGTTCTCTGTCCCATCCTCTCTCACTAAGCCCTCGTCTGGCTGCATGTCTCTTCTTTCCTTTTCTCTCACTCTCCTGCTTCCTGCCTCTTTTCTTGCAATTCCTCCATCTCACTCCTGCAGCCCAACACTACTTTTTATTCTTCCGTTCCTTTCTCCTGCTCTCTTCGCTTTCTCCCTCTGTCCCGTATCTTTCTTCCCGACTTGTCTCTTGCAGACGTTGGGCCAAACTGGCCCCAAGTCTGGGCATGGTTTGACAAGTTTTCAGAGGCCTGGCTGGTGGCAGCAGGGACACCAGGCAGTGACAGGCCCGGGGCTGACAGGCTCCCCATCCCCTAGGGGGCGCCTGGCTGCCACACCCAGCTGACATAGAACCTTTGTCACAATGCCCGCTACCGTGGCGAGGATGCGGTGGCTCTGCAGGTGACAGGGACACTGCAGGACTTGGTGTCAGCTCAGCAATTTCTCACTTCCCCTAAGAAGCGGAATTCTGCAAATTGCTGCCTTTGCTCTTGAAAGGATGTCATCAGGTGGGTGTTTTGGTGTCATACACTGAAAACAGAGCAGAAACTGTGAAATATTCCCATGATATGCATGGTCCCTGCCCCAAAGCACCATGACTCAGCCTAAGGAGATCTGCAGCTGATTTTTTTGTACTGCCAGCAGATTGTGGAAGTACAGTATAAAAACCATCCTTATGGAGAGATCTTGGTATTTTAGGCTTAGTCTAAGTGTCTCAAGTGGCTGGGGTTTTTGCTTGGGCCTAATCCATACGGTCTTATGGCTTTCCTCCTAGTCTGAAGACGAATGTGCTAGAAACTATAAAGCAAAAACATGTCCTGCAGCCTAGCCTTGCCTTGCCTGTCCTTGCCTGTCCTAGCCTTGCCTTATGTCCTTCTCATCCTGTTCTCTGTCCCATCCTCTCTCACTAAGCCCTCGTCTGGCTGCATGTCTCTTCTTTCCTTTTCTCTCACTCTCCTGCTTCCTGCCTCTTTTCTTGCAATTCCTCCATCTCACTCCTGCAGCCCAACACTACTTTTTATTCTTCCTTCCCTTTCTCCTGCTCCCTTCGCTTTCTCCCTCTGTCCCCTATCTTTCTTCCCGACTTGTCTCTTGCAGACTTTATGCCAAACTGGCTCCAAGTCTGGGCATGGTTTGACAAGTTTTCAGAGGCCTGGCTGGTGGCAGCAGGGACACCAGGCAGTGACAGGCCCGGGGCTGACAGGCTCCCCATCCCCTAGGGGGCGCCTGGCTGCCACACCCAGCTGACATAGAACCTTTGTCACAATGCCCGCTACCGTGGCGAGGATGCGGTGGCTCTGCAGGTGACAGGGACACTGCAGGACTTGGTGTCAGCTCAGCAATTTCTCACTTCCCCTAAGAAGCGGAATTCTGCAAATTGCTGCCTTTGCTCTTGAAAGGATGTCATCAGGTGGGTGTTTTGGTGTCATACACTGAAAACAGAGCAGAAACTGTGAAATATTCCCATGATATGCATGGTCCCTGCCCCAAAGCACCATGACTCAGCCTAAGGAGATCTGCAGCTGATTTTTTTGTACTGCCAGCAGATTGTGGAAGTACAGTATAAAAACCATCCTTATGGAGAGATCTTGGTATTTTAGGCTTAGTCTAAGTGTCTCAAGTGGCTGGGGTTTTTGCTTGGGCCTAATCCATACGGTCTTATGGCTTTCCTCCTAGTCTGAAGACGAATGTGCTAGAAACTATAAAGCAAAAACATGTCCTGCAGCCTAGCCTTGCCTTGCATGTCCTTGCCTGTCCTAGCCTTGCCTTATGTCCTTCTCATCCTGTTCTCTGTCCCATCCTCTCTCACTAAGCCCTCGTCTGGCTGCATGTCTCTTCTTTCCTTTTCTCTCACTCTCCTGCTTCCTGCCTCTTTTCTTGCAATTCCTCCATCTCACTCCTGCAGCCCAACACTACTTTTTATTCTTCCTTCCCTTTCTCCTGCTCCCTTCGCTTTCTCCCTCTGTCCCGTATCTTTCTTCCCGACTTGTCTCTTGCAGACTTTATGCCAAACTGGCTCCAAGTCTGGGCATGGTTTGACAAGTTTTCAGAGGCCTGGCTGGTGGCAGCAGGGACACCAGGCAGTGACAGGCCCGGGGCTGACAGGCTCCCCATCCCCTAGGGGGCGCCTGGCTGCCACACCCAGCTGACATAGAACCTTTGTCACAGTGCCCACTACCGTGGCGAGGATGCGGTGGCTCTGCAGGTGACAGGGACACTGCAGGACTTGGTGTCAGCTCAGCAATTTCTCACTTCCCCTAAGAAGCGGAATTCTGCAAATTGCTGCCTTTGCTCTTGAAAGGATGTCATCAGGTGGGTGTTTTGGTGTCATACACTGAAAACAGAGCAGAAACTGTGAAATATTCCCATGATATGCATGGTCCCTGCCCCAAAGCACCATGACTCAGTCTAAGGAGATCTGCAGCTGATTTTTTTGTACTGCCAGCAGATTGTGGAAGTACAGTATAAAAACCATCCTTATGGAGAGATCTTGGTATTTTAGGCTTAGTCTAAGTGTCTCAAGTAGCTGGGGTTTTTGCTTGGGCCTAATCCATACGGTCTTATGGCTTTCCTGCTAGTCTGAAGACGAATGTGCTAGAAACTATAAAGCAAAAACATGTCCTGCAGCCTAGCCTTGCCTTGCCTGTCCTTGCCTGTCCTAGCCTTGCCTTATGTCCTTCTCATCCTGTTCTCTGTCCCATCCTCTCTCACTAAGCCCTCGTCTGGCTGCATGTCTCTTCTTTTCTTTTCTCTCACTCTCCTGCTTCCTGCCTCTTTTCTTGCAATTCCTCCATCTCACTCCTGCAGCCCAACACTACTTTTTATTCTTCCTTCCCTTTCTCCTGCTCCCTTCGCTTTCTCCCTCTGTCCCATATCTTTCTTCCCGACTTGTCTCTTGCAGACTTTATGCCAAACTGTCCCCAAGTCTGGGCATGGTTTGACAAGTTTTCAGAGGCCTGGCTGGTGGCAGCAGGGCCAGCAGGCAGTGACAGGCCCGGGGCTGACAGGCTCCCCATCCCCTAGGGGGCGCCTGGCTGCCACACCCAGCTGACATAGAACCTTTGTCACAATGCCCGCTACCGTGGCGAGGATGCGGTGGCTCTGCAGGTGACAGGGACACTGCAGGACTTGGTGTCAGCTCAGCAATTTCTCACTTCCCCTAAGAAGCGGAATTCTGCAAATTGCTGCCTTTGCTCTTGAAAGGATGTCGTCAGGTGGGTGTTTTGGTGTCATACACTGAAAACAGAGCAGAAACTGTGAAATATTCCCATGATATGCATGGTCCCTGCCCCAAAGCACCATGACTCAGCCTAAGGAGATCTGCAGCTGATTTTTTTGTACTGCCAGCAGATTGTGGAAGTACAGTATAAAAACCATCCTTATGGAGAGATCTTGGTATTTTAGGCTTAGTCTAAGTGTCTCAAGTGGCTGGGGTTTTTGCTTGGGCCTAATCCATACGGTCTTATGGCTTTCCTGCTAGTCTGAAGACGAATGTGCTAGAAACTATAAAGCAAAAACATGTCCTGCAGCCTAGCCTTGCCTTGCCTGTCCTTTCCTGTCCTAGCCTTGCCTTATGTCCTTCTCATCCTGTTCTCTGTCCCATCCTCTCTCACTAAGCCCTCGTCTGGCTGCATGTCTCTTCTTTCCTTTTCTCTCACTCTCCTGCTTCCTGCCTCTTTTCTTGCAATTCCTCCATCTCACTCCTGCAGCCCAACACTACTTTTTATTCTTCCGTTCCTTTCTCCTGCTCCCTTCGCTTTCTCCCTCTGTCCCATATCTTTCTTCCCGACTTGTCTCTTGCAGACTTTGGGCCAAACTGGCCCCAAATCTGGGCATGGTTTGACAAGTTTTCAGAGGCCTGGCTGGTGGCAGCAGGGCCAGCAGGCAGTGACAGGCCCGGGGCTGACAGGCTCCCCATCCCCTAGGGGGCGCCTGGCTGCCACACCCAGCTGACATAGAACCTTTGTCACAATGCCCGCTACCGTGGCGAGGATGTGGTGGCTCTGCAGGTGACAGGGACACTGCAGGACTTGGTGTCAGCTCAGCAATTTCTCACTTCCCCTAAGAAGCGGAATTCTGCAAATTGCTGCCTTTGCTCTTGAAAGGATGTCATCAGGCGGGTGTTTTGGTGTCATACACTGAAAACAGAGCAGAAACTGTGAAATATTCCCATGATATGCATGGTCCCTGCCCCAAAGCACCATGACTCAGCCTAAGGAGATCTGCAGCTGATTTTTTTGTACTGCCAGCAGATTGTGGAAGTACAGTATAAAAACCATCCTTATGGAGAGATCTTGGTATTTTAGGCTTAGTCTAAGTGTCTCAAGTAGCTGGGGTTTTTGCTTGGGCCTAATCCATACGGTCTTATGGCTTTCCTCCTAGTCTGAAGACGAATGTGCTAGAAACTATAAAGCAAAAACATGTCCTGCAGCCTAGCCTTGCCTTGCCTGTCCTTGCCTGTCCTAGCCTTGCCTTATGTCCTTCTCATCCTGTTCTCTGTCCCATCCTCTCTCACTAAGCCCTCGTCTGGCTGCATGTCTCTTCTTTCCTTTTCTCTCACTCTCCTGCTTCCTGCCTCTTTTCTTGCAATTCCTCCATCTCACTCCTGCAGCCCAACACTACTTTTTATTCTTCCGTTCCTTTCTCCTGCTCTCTTCGCTTTCTCCCTCTGTCCCATATCTTTCTTCCCGACTTGTCTCTTGCAGACTTTGGGCCAAACTGTCCCCAAGTCTGGCCATGGTTTGACAAGTTTTCAGAGGCCTGGCTGGTGGCAGCAGGGCCAGCAGGCAGTGACAGGCCCGGGGCTGACAGGCTCCCCATCCCCTAGGGGGCGCCTGGCTGCCACACCCAGCTGACATAGAACCTTTGTCACAATGCCCGCTACCGTGGCGAGGATGCGGTGGCTCTGCAGGTGACAGGGACACTGCAGGACTTGGTGTCAGCTCAGCAATATCTCACTTCCCCAAAGAAGCGGAATTCTGCAAATTGCTGCCTTTGCTCTTGAAAGGATGTCATCAGGTGGGTGTTTTGGTGTCATACACTGAAAACAGAGCAGAAACTGTGAAATATTCCCATGATATGCATGGTCCCTGCCCCAAAGCACCATGACTCAGCCTAAGGAGATCTGCAGCTGATTTTTTTGTACTGCCAGCAGATTGTGGAAGTACAGTATAAAAACCATCCTTATGGAGAGATCTTGGTATTTTAGGCTTAGTCTAAGTGTCTCAAGTGGCTGGGGTTTTTGCTTGGGCCTAATCCATACGGTCTTATGGCTTTCCTCCTAGTCTGAAGACGAATGTGCTAGAAACTATAAAGCAAAAACATGTCCTGCAGCCTAGCCTTGCCTTGCCTGTCCTTGCCTGTCCTAGCCTTGCCTTATGTCCTTCTCATCCTGTTCTCTGTCCCATCCTCTCTCACTAAGCCCTCGTCTGGCTGCATGTCTCTTCTTTCCTTTTCTCTCACTCTCCTGCTTCCTGCCTCTTTTCTTGCAATTCCTCCATCTCACTCCTGCAGCCCAACACTACTTTTTATTCTTCCTTCCCTTTCTCCTGCTCCCTTCGCTTTCTCCCTCTGTCCCATATCTTTCTTCCCGACTTGTCTCTTGCAGACTTTATGCCAAACTGTCCCCAAGTCTGGGCATGGTTTGACAAGTTTTCAGAGGCCTGGCTGGTGGCATCAGGGCCAGCAGGCAGTGACAGGCCCGGGGCTGACAGGCTCCCCATCCCCTAGGGGGCGCCTGGCTGCCACACCCAGCTGACATAGAACCTTTGTCACAATGCCCGCTACCGTGGCGAGGATGCGGTGGCTCTGCAGGTGACAGGGACACTGCAGGACTTGGTGTCAGCTCAGCAATTTCTCACTTCCCCTAAGAAGCGGAATTCTGCAAATTGCTGCCTTTGCTCTTGAAAGGATGTCATCAGGTGGGTGTTTTGGTGTCATACACTGAAAACAGAGCAGAAACTGTGAAATATTCCCATGATATGCATGGTCCCTGCCCCAAAGCACCATGACTCAGCCTAAGGAGATCTGCAGCTGATTTTTTTGTACTGCCAGCAGATTGTGGAAGTACAGTATAAAAACCATACTTATGGAGAGATCTTGGTATTTTAGGCTTAGTCTAAGTGTCTCAAGTGGCTGGGGTTTTTGCTTGGGCCTAATCCATACGGTCTTATGGCTTTCCTCCTAGTCTGAAGACGAATGTGCTAGAAACTATAAAGCAAAAACATGTCCTGCAGCCTAGCCTTGCCTTGCCTGTCCTTGCCTGTCCTAGCCTTGCCTTCTTTCCTTCTCATCCTGTTCTCTGTCCCATCCTCTCTCACTAAGCCCTCGTCTGGCTGCATGTCTCTTCTTTCCTTTTCTCTCACTCTCCTGCTTCCTGCCTCTTTTCTTGCAATTCCTCCATCTCACTCCTGCAGCCCAACACTACTTTTTATTCTTCCTTCCCTTTCTCCTGCTCCCTTCGCTTTCTCCCTCTGTCCCGTATCTTTCTTCCCGACTTGTCTCTTGCAGACGTTGGGCCAAACTGGCCCCAAGTCTGGGCATGGTTTGACAAGTTTTCAGAGGCCTGGCTGGTGGCAGCAGGGACACCAGGCAGTGACAGGCCCGGGGCTGACAGGCTCCCCATCCCCTAGGGGGCGCCTGGCTGCCACACCCAGCTGACATAGAACGTTTGTCACAATGCCCGCTACCGTGGCGAGGATGCGGTGGCTCTGCAGGTGACAGGGACACTGCAGGACTTGGTGTCAGCTCAGCAATTTCTCACTTCCCCTAAGAAGCGGAATTCTGCAAATTGCTGCCTTTGCTCTTGAAAGGATGTCATCAGGTGGGTGTTTTGGTGTCATACACTGAAAACAGAGCAGAAACTGTGAAATATTCCCATGATATGCATGGTCCCTGCCCCAAAGCACCATGACTCAGCCTAAGGAGATCTGCAGCTGATTTTTTTGTACTGCCAGCAGATTGTGGAAGTACAGTATAAAAACCATCCTTATGGAGAGATCTTGGTATTTTAGGCTTAGTCTAAGTGTCTCAAGTGGCTGGGGTTTTTGCTTGGGCCTAATCCATACGGTCTTATGGCTTTCCTCCTAGTCTGAAGACGAATGTGCTAGAAACTATAAAGCAAAAACATGTCCTGCAGCCTAGCCATGCCTTGCCTGTCCTTTCCTGTCCTAGCCTTGCCTTATGTCCTTCTCATCCTGTTCTCTGTCCCATCCTCTCTCACTAAGCCCTCGTCTGGCTGCATGTCTCTTCTTTCCTTTTCTCTCACTCTCCTGCTTCCTGCCTCTTTTCTTGCAATTCCTCCATCTCACTCCTGCAGCCCAACACTACTTTTTATTCTTCCTTCCCTTTCTCCTGCTCCCTTCGCTTTCTCCCTCTGTCCCATATCTTTCTTCCCGACTTGTCTCTTGCAGACTTTGGGCCAAACTGGCCCCAAATCTGGGCATGGATTGACAAGTTTTCAGAGGCCTGGCTGGTGGCAGCAGGGCCAGCAGGCAGTGACGGGCCCGGGGCTGACAGGCTCCCCATCCCCTAGGGGGCGCCTGGCTGCCACACCCAGCTGACATAGAACCTTTGTCACAATGCCCGCTACCGTGGCGAGGATGCGGTGGCTCTGCAGGTGACAGGGACACTGCAGGACTTGGTGTCAGCTCAGCAATTTCTCACTTCCCCTAAGAAGCGGAATTCTGCAAATTGCTGCCTTTGCTCTTGAAAGGATGTCATCAGGTGGGTGTTTTGGTGTCATACACCGAAAACAGAGCAGAAACTGTGAAATATTCCCATGATATGCATGGTCCCTGCCCCAAAGCACCATGACTCAGCCTAAGGAGATCTGCAGCTTATTTTTTTGTACTGCCAGCAGATTGTGGAAGTACAGTATAAAAACCATCCTTATGGAGAGATCTTGGTATTTTAGGCTTAGTCTAAGTGTCTCAAGTAGCTGGGGTTTTTGCTTGGGCCTAATCCATACGGTCTTATGGCTTTCCTGCTAGTCTGAAGACGAATGTGCTAGAAACTATAAAGCAAAAACATGTCCTGCAGCCTAGCCTTGCCTTGCCTGTCCTTGCCTGTCCTAGCCTTGCCTTATGTCCTTCTCATCCTGTTCTCTGTCCCATCCTCTCTCACTAAGCCCTCGTCTGGCTGCATGTCTCTTCTTTCCTTTTCTCTCACTCTCCTGCTTCCTGCCTCTTTTCTTGCAATTCCTCCATCTCACTCCTGCAGCCCAACACTACTTTTTATTCTTCCGTTCCTTTCTCCTGCTCTCTTCGCTTTCTCCCTCTGTCCCATATCTTTCTTCCCGACTTGTCTCTTGCAGACTTTGGGCCAAACTGTCCCCAAGTCTGGCCATGGTTTGACAAGTTTTCAGAGGCCTGGCTGGTGGCAGCAGGGCCAGCAGGCAGTGACAGGCCCGGGGCTGACAGGCTCCCCATCCCCTAGGGGGCGCCTGGCTGCCACACCCAGCTGACATAGAACCTTTGTCACAATGCCCGCTACCGTGGCGAGGATGCGGTGGCTCTGCAGGTGACAGGGACACTGCAGGACTTGGTGTCAGCTCAGCAATTTCTCACTTCCCCTAAGAAGCGGAATTCTGCAAATTGCTGCCTTTGCTCTTGAAAGGATGTCGTCAGGTGGGTGTTTTGGTGTCATACACTGAAAACAGAGCAGAAACTGTGAAATATTCCCATGATATGCATGGTCCCTGCCCCAAAGCACCATGACTCAGCCTAAGGAGATCTGCAGCTGATTTTTTTGTACTGCCAGCAGATTGTGGAAGTACAGTATAAAAACCATCCTTATGGAGAGATCTTGGTATTTTAGGCCTAGTCTAAGTGTCTCAAGTAGCTGGGGTTTTTGCTTGGGCCTTATATATACGGTCTTATGGCTTTCCTCCTAGTCTGAAGACGAATGTGCTAGAAACTATAAAGCAAAAACATGTCCTGCAGCCTAGCCTTGCCTTGCCTGTCCTTGCCTGTCCTAGCCTTGCCTTATGTCCTTCTCATCCTGTTCTCTGTCCCATCCTCTCTCACTAAGCCCTCGTCTGGCTGCATGTCTCTTCTTTCCTTTTCTCTCACTCTCCTGCTTCCTGCCTCTTTTCTTGCAATTCCTCCATCTCACTCCTGCAGCCCAACACTACTTTTTATTCTTCCTTCCCTTTCTCCTGCTCCCTTCGCTTTCTCCCTCTGTCCCATATCTTTCTTCCCGACTTGTCTCTTGCAGACTTTGGGCCAAACTGGCCCCAAGTCTGGGCATGGTTTGACAAGTTTTCAGAGGCCTGGCTGGTGGCAGCAGGGCCAGCAGGCAGTGACAGGCCCGGGGCTGACAGGCTCCCCATCCCCTAGGGGGCGCCTGGCTGCCACACCCAGCTGACATAGAACCTTTGCCACAATGCCCGCTACCGTGGCGAGGATGCGGTGGCTCTGCAGGTGACAGGGACACTGCAGGACTTGGTGTCAGCTCAGCAATTTCTCACTTCCCCTAAGAAGCGGAATTCTGCAAATTGCTGCCTTTGCTCTTGAAAGGATGTCGTCAGGTGGGTGTTTTGGTGTCATACACTGAAAACAGAGCAGAAACTGTGAAATATTCCCATGATATGCATGGTCCCTGCCCCAAAGCACCATGACTCAGCCTAAGGAGATCTGCAGCTGATTTTTTTGTACTGCCAGCAGATTGTGGAAGTACAGTATAAAAACCATCCTTATGGAGAGATCTTGGTATTTTAGGCTTAGTCTAAGTGTCTCAAGTAGCTGGGGTTTTTGCTTGGGCCTAATCCATACGGTCTTATGGCTTTCCTCCTAGTCTGAAGACGAATGTGCTAGAAACTATAAAGCAAAAACATGTCCTGCAGCCTAGCCTTGCCTTGCCTGTCCTTGCCTGTCCTAGCCTTGCCTTATGTCCTTCTCATCCTGTTCTCTGTCCCATCCTCTCTCACTAAGCCCTCGTCTGGCTGCATGTCTCTTCTTTCCTTTTCTCTCACTCTCCTGCTTCCTGCCTCTTTTCTTGCAATTCCTCCATCTCACTCCTGCAGCCCAACACTACTTTTTATTCTTCCTTCCCTTTCTCCTGCTCCCTTCGCTTTCTCCCTCTGTCCCATATCTTTCTTCCCGACTTGTCTCTTGCAGACTTTATGCCAAACTGTCCCCAAGTCTGGGCATGGTTTGACAAGTTTTCAGAGGCCTGGCTGGTGGCATCAGGGCCAGCAGGCAGTGACAGGCCCGGGGCTGACAGGCTCCCCATCCCCTAGGGGGCGCCTGGCTGCCACACCCAGCTGACATAGAACCTTTGTCACAATGCCCGCTACCGTGGCGAGGATGCGGTGGCTCTGCAGGTGACAGGGACACTGCAGGACTTGGTGTCAGCTCAGCAATTTCTCACTTCCCCTAAGAAGGGGAATTCTGCAAATTGCTGCCTTTGCTCTTGAAAGGATGTCATCAGGTGGGTGTTTTGGTGTCATACACTGAAAACAGAGGAGAAACTGTGAAATATTCCCATGATATGCATGGTCCCTGCCCCAAAGCACCATGACTCAGCCTAAGGAGATCTGCAGCTGATTTTTTTGTACTGCCAGCAGATTGTGGAAGTACAGTATAAAAACCATCCTTATGGAGAGATCTTGGTATTTTAGGCTTAGTCTAAGTGTCTCAAGTGGCTGGGGTTTTTGCTTGGGCCTAATCCATACGGTCTTATGGCTTTCCTGCTAGTCTGAAGACGAATGTGCTAGAAACTATAAAGCAAAAACATGTCCTGCAGCCTAGCCTTGCCTTGCCTGTCCTTGCCTGTCCTAGCCTTGCCTTATGTCCTTCTCATCCTGTTCTCTGTCCCATCCTCTCTCACTAAGCCCTCGTCTGGCTGCATGTCTCTTCTTTCCTTTTCTCTCACTCTCCTGCTTCCTGCCTCTTTTCTTGCAATTCCTCCATCTCACTCCTGCAGCCCAACACTACTTTTTATTCTTCCTTCCCTTTCTCCTGCTCCCTTCGCTTTCTCCCTCTGTCCCGTATCTTTCTTCCCGACTTGTCTCTTGCAGACGTTGGGCCAAACTGGCCCCAAGTCTGGCCATGGTTTGACAAGTTTTCAGAGGCCTGGCTGGTGGCAGCAGGGCCAGCAGGCAGTGACAGGCCCGGGGCTGACAGGCTCCCCATCCCCTAGGGGGCGCCTGGCTGCCACACCCAGCTGACATAGAACCTTTGTCACAATGCCCGCTACCGTGGCGAGGATGCGGTGGCTCTGCAGGTGACAGGGACACTGCAGGACTTGGTGTCAGCTCAGCAATTTCTCACTTCCCCTAAGAAGCGGAATTCTGCAAATTGCTGCCTTTGCTCTTGAAAGGATGTCATCAGGTGGGTGTTTTGGTGTCATACACTGAAAACAGAGCAGAAACTGTGAAATATTCCCATGATATGCATGGTCCCTGCCCCAAAGCACCATGACTCAGCCTAAGGAGATCTGCAGCTGATTTTTTTGTACTGCCAGCAGATTGTGGAAGTACAGTATAAAAACCATCCTTATGGAGAGATCTTGGTATTTTAGGCTTAGTCTAAGTGTCTCAAGTGGCTGGGGTTTTTGCTTGGGCCTAATCCATACGGTCTTATGGCTTTCCTGCTAGTCTGAAGACGAATGTGGTAGAAACTATAAAGCAAAAACATGTCCTGCAGCCTAGCCTTGCCTTGCCTGTCCTTTCCTGTCCTAGCCTTGCCTTATGTCCTTCTCATCCTGTTCTCTGTCCCATCCTCTCTCACTAAGCCCTCGTCTGGCTGCATGTCTCTTCTTTCCTTTTCTCTCACTCTCCTGCTTCCTGCCTCTTTTCTTGCAATTCCTCCATCTCACTCCTGCAGCCCAACACTACTTTTTATTCTTCCTTCCCTTTCTCCTGCTCCCTTCGCTTTCTCCCTCTGTCCCATATCTTTCTTCCCGACTTGTCTCTTGCAGACTTTGGGCCAAACTGGCCCCAAATCTGGGCATGGTTTGACAAGTTTTCAGAGGCCTGGCTGGTGGCAGCAGGGCCAGCAGGCAGTGACGGGCCCGGGGCTGACAGGCTCCCCATCCCCTAGGGGGCGCCTGGCTGCCACACCCAGCTGACATAGAACCTTTGTCACAATGCCCGCTACCGTGGCGAGGATGCGGTGGCTCTGCAGGTGACAGGGACACTGCAGGACTTGGTGTCAGCTCAGCAATTTCTCACTTCCCCTAAGAAGCGGAATTCTGCAAATTGCTGCCTTTGCTCTTGAAAGGATGTCATCAGGTGGGTGTTTTGGTGTCATACACCGAAAACAGAGCAGAAACTGTGAAATATTCCCATGATATGCATGGTCCCTGCCCCAAAGCACCATGACTCAGCCTAAGGAGATCTGCAGCTTATTTTTTTGTACTGCCAGCAGATTGTGGAAGTACAGTATAAAAACCATCCTTATGGAGAGATCTTGGTATTTTAGGCTTAGTCTAAGTGTCTCAAGTAGCTGGGGTTTTTGCTTGGGCCTAATCCATACGGTCTTATGGCTTTCCTGCTAGTCTGAAGACGAATGTGCTAGAAACTATAAAGCAAAAACATGTCCTGCAGCCTAGCCTTGCCTTGCCTGTCCTTGCCTGTCCTAGCCTTGCCTTATGTCCTTCTCATCCTGTTCTCTGTCCCATCCTCTCTCACTAAGCCCTCGTCTGGCTGCATGTCTCTTCTTTCCTTTTCTCTCACTCTCCTGCTTCCTGCCTCTTTTCTTGCAATTCCTCCATCTCACTCCTGCAGCCCAACACTACTTTTTATTCTTCCGTTCCTTTCTCCTGCTCTCTTCGCTTTCTCCCTCTGTCCCATATCTTTCTTCCCGACTTGTCTCTTGCAGACTTTGGGCCAAACTGTCCCCAAGTCTGGCCATGGTTTGACAAGTTTTCAGAGGCCTGGCTGGTGGCAGCAGGGCCAGCAGGCAGTGACAGGCCCGGGGCTGACAGGCTCCCCATCCCCTAGGGGGCGCCTGGCTGCCACACCCAGCTGACATAGAACCTTTGTCACAATGCCCGCTACCGTGGCGAGGATGCGGTGGCTCTGCAGGTGACAGGGACACTGCAGGACTTGGTGTCAGCTCAGCAATTTCTCACTTCCCCTAAGAAGCGGAATTCTGCAAATTGCTGCCTTTGCTCTTGAAAGGATGTCGTCAGGTGGGTGTTTTGGTGTCATACACTGAAAACAGAGCAGAAACTGTGAAATATTCCCATGATATGCATGGTCCCTGCCCCAAAGCACCATGACTCAGCCTAAGGAGATCTGCAGCTGATTTTTTTGTACTGCCAGCAGATTGTGGAAGTACAGTATAAAAACCATCCTTATGGAGAGATCTTGGTATTTTAGGCCTAGTCTAAGTGTCTCAAGTAGCTGGGGTTTTTGCTTGGGCCTTATATATACGGTCTTATGGCTTTCCTCCTAGTCTGAAGACGAATGTGCTAGAAACTATAAAGCAAAAACATGTCCTGCAGCCTAGCCTTGCCTTGCCTGTCCTTTCCTGTCCTAGCCTTGCCTTATGTCCTTCTCATCCTGTTCTCTGTCCCATCCTCTCTCACTAAGCCCTCGTCTGGCTGCATGTCTCTTCTTTCCTTTTCTCTCACTCTCCTGCTTCCTGCCTCTTTTCTTGCAATTCCTCCATCTCACTCCTGCAGCCCAACACTACTTTTTATTCTTCCTTCCCTTTCTCCTGCTCCCTTCGCTTTCTCCCTCTGTCCCATATCTTTCTTCCCGACTTGTCTCTTGCAGACTTTGGGCCAAACTGGCCCCAAGTCTGGGCATGGTTTGACAAGTTTTCAGAGGCCTGGCTGGTGGCAGCAGGGCCAGCAGGCAGTGACAGGCCCGGGGCTGACAGGCTCCCCATCCCCTAGGGGGCGCCTGGCTGCCACACCCAGCTGACATAGAACCTTTGTCACAATGCCCGCTACCGTGGCGAGGATGCGGTGGCTCTGCAGGTGACAGGGACACTGCAGGACTTGGTGTCAGCTCAGCAATTTCTCACTTCCCCTAAGAAGCGGAATTCTGCAAATTGCTGCCTTTGCTCTTGAAAGGATGTCGTCAGGTGGGTGTTTTGGTGTCATACACTGAAAACAGAGCAGAAACTGTGAAATATTCCCATGATATGCATGGTCCCTGCCCCAAAGCACCATGACTCAGCCTAAGGAGATCTGCAGCTGATTTTTTTGTACTGCCAGCAGATTGTGGAAGTACAGTATAAAAACCATCCTTATGGAGAGATCTTGGTATTTTAGGCTTAGTCTAAGTGTCTCAAGTAGCTGGGGTTTTTGCTTGGGCCTAATCCATACGGTCTTATGGCTTTCCTCCTAGTCTGAAGACGAATGTGCTAGAAACTATAAAGCAAAAACATGTCCTGCAGCCTAGCCTTGCCTTGCCTGTCCTTGCCTGTCCTAGCCTTGCCTTATGTCCTTCTCATCCTGTTCTCTGTCCCATCCTCTCTCACTAAGCCCTCGTCTGGCTGCATGTCTCTTCTTTCCTTTTCTCTCACTCTCCTGCTTCCTGCCTCTTTTCTTGCAATTCCTCCATCTCACTCCTGCAGCCCAACACTACTTTTTATTCTTCCTTCCCTTTCTCCTGCTCCCTTCGCTTTCTCCCTCTGTCCCATATCTTTCTTCCCGACTTGTCTCTTGCAGACTTTATGCCAAACTGTCCCCAAGTCTGGGCATGGTTTGACAAGTTTTCAGAGGCCTGGCTGGTGGCATCAGGGCCAGCAGGCAGTGACAGGCCCGGGGCTGACAGGCTCCCCATCCCCTAGGGGGCGCCTGGCTGCCACACCCAGCTGACATAGAACCTTTGTCACAATGCCCGCTACCGTGGCGAGGATGCGGTGGCTCTGCAGGTGACAGGGACACTGCAGGACTTGGTGTCAGCTCAGCAATTTCTCACTTCCCCTAAGAAGCGGAATTCTGCAAATTGCTGCCTTTGCTCTTGAAAGGATGTCATCAGGTGGGTGTTTTGGTGTCATACACTGAAAACAGAGCAGAAACTGTGAAATATTCCCATGATATGCATGGTCCCTGCCCCAAAGCACCATGACTCAGCCTAAGGAGATCTGCAGCTGATTTTTTTGTACTGCCAGCAGATTGTGGAAGTACAGTATAAAAACCATCCTTATGGAGAGATCTTGGTATTTTAGGCTTAGTCTAAGTGTCTCAAGTGGCTGGGGTTTTTGCTTGGGCCTAATCCATACGGTCTTATGGCTTTCCTCCTAGTCTGAAGACGAATGTGCTAGAAACTATAAAGCAAAAACATGTCCTGCAGCCTAGCCTTGCCTTGCCTGTCCTTGCCTGTCCTAGCCTTGCCTTCTTTCCTTCTCATCCTGTTCTCTGTCCCATCATCTCTCACTAACCCCTCGTCTGGCTGCATGTCTCTTCTTTCCTTTTCTCTCACTCTCCTGCTTCCTGCCTCTTTTCTTGCAATTCCTCCATCTCACTCCTGCAGCCCAACACTACTTTTTATTCTTCCTTCCCTTTCTCCTGCTCCCTTCGCTTTCTCCCTCTGTCCCGTATCTTTCTTCCCGACTTGTCTCTTGCAGACGTTGGGCCAAACTGGCCCCAAGTCTGGCCATGGTTTGACAAGTTTTCAGAGGCCTGGCTGGTGGCAGCAGGGACACCAGGCAGTGACAGGCCCGGGGCTGACAGGCTCCCCATCCCCTAGGGGGCGCCTGGCTGCCACACCCAGCTGACATAGAACCTTTGTCACAATGCCCGCTACCGTGGCGAGGATGCGGTGGCTCTGCAGGTGACAGGGACACTGCAGGACTTGGTGTCAGCTCAGCAATTTCTCACTTCCCCTAAGAAGCGGAATTCTGCAAATTGCTGCCTTTGCTCTTGAAAGGATGTCATCAGGTGGGTGTTTTGGTGTCATACACTGAAAACAGAGCAGAAACTGTGAAATATTCCCATGATATGCATGGTCCCTGCCCCAAAGCACCATGACTCAGCCTAAGGAGATCTGCAGCTGATTTTTTTGTACTGCCAGCAGATTGTGGAAGTACAGTATAAAAACCATCCTTATGGAGAGATCTTGGTATTTTAGGCTTAGTCTAAGTGTCTCAAGTGGCTGGGGTTTTTGCTTGGGCCTAATCCATACGGTCTTATGGCTTTCCTGCTAGTCTGAAGACGAATGTGGTAGAAACTATAAAGCAAAAACATGTCCTGCAGCCTAGCCTTGCCTTGCCTGTCCTTTCCTGTCCTAGCCTTGCCTTATGTCCTTCTCATCCTGTTCTCTGTCCCATCCTCTCTCACTAAGCCCTCGTCTGGCTGCATGTCTCTTCTTTCCTTTTCTCTCACTCTCCTGCTTCCTGCCTCTTTTCTTGCAATTCCTCCATCTCACTCCTGCAGCCCAACACTACTTTTTATTCTTCCTTCCCTTTCTCCTGCTCCCTTCGCTTTCTCCCTCTGTCCCATATCTTTCTTCCCGACTTGTCTCTTGCAGACTTTGGGCCAAACTGGCCCCAAATCTGGGCATGGTTTGACAAGTTTTCAGAGGCCTGGCTGGTGGCAGCAGGGCCAGCAGGCAGTGACGGGCCCGGGGCTGACAGGCTCCCCATCCCCTAGGGGGCGCCTGGCTGCCACACCCAGCTGACATAGAACCTTTGTCACAATGCCCGCTACCGTGGCGAGGATGCGGTGGCTCTGCAGGTGACAGGGACACTGCAGGACTTGGTGTCAGCTCAGCAATTTCTCACTTCCCCTAAGAAGCGGAATTCTGCAAATTGCTGCCTTTGCTCTTGAAAGGATGTCATCAGGTGGGTGTTTTGGTGTCATACACCGAAAACAGAGCAGAAACTGTGAAATATTCCCATGATATGCATGGTCCCTGCCCCAAAGCACCATGACTCAGCCTAAGGAGATCTGCAGCTTATTTTTTTGTACTGCCAGCAGATTGTGGAAGTACAGTATAAAAACCATCCTTATGGAGAGATCTTGGTATTTTAGGCTTAGTCTAAGTGTCTCAAGTAGCTGGGGTTTTTGCTTGGGCCTAATCCATACGGTCTTATGGCTTTCCTGCTAGTCTGAAGACGAATGTGCTAGAAACTATAAAGCAAAAACATGTCCTGCAGCCTAGCCTTGCCTTGCCTGTCCTTGCCTGTCCTAGCCTTGCCTTATGTCCTTCTCATCCTGTTCTCTGTCCCATCCTCTCTCACTAAGCCCTCGTCTGGCTGCATGTCTCTTCTTTCCTTTTCTCTCACTCTCCTGCTTCCTGCCTCTTTTCTTGCAATTCCTCCATCTCACTCCTGCAGCCCAACACTACTTTTTATTCTTCCGTTCCTTTCTCCTGCTCTCTTCGCTTTCTCCCTCTGTCCCATATCTTTCTTCCCGACTTGTCTCTTGCAGACTTTGGGCCAAACTGTCCCCAAGTCTGGCCATGGTTTGACAAGTTTTCAGAGGCCTGGCTGGTGGCAGCAGGGCCAGCAGGCAGTGACAGGCCCGGGGCTGACAGGCTCCCCATCCCCTAGGGGGCGCCTGGCTGCCACACCCAGCTGACATAGAACCTTTGTCACAATGCCCGCTACCGTGGCGAGGATGCGGTGGCTCTGCAGGTGACAGGGACACTGCAGGACTTGGTGTCAGCTCAGCAATTTCTCACTTCCCCTAAGAAGCGGAATTCTGCAAATTGCTGCCTTTGCTCTTGAAAGGATGTCGTCAGGTGGGTGTTTTGGTGTCATACACTGAAAACAGAGCAGAAACTGTGAAATATTCCCATGATATGCATGGTCCCTGCCCCAAAGCACCATGACTCAGCCTAAGGAGATCTGCAGCTGATTTTTTTGTACTGCCAGCAGATTGTGGAAGTACAGTATAAAAACCATCCTTATGGAGAGATCTTGGTATTTTAGGCCTAGTCTAAGTGTCTCAAGTAGCTGGGGTTTTAGCTTGGGCCTAATCCATACGGTCTTATGGCTTTCCTGCTAGTCTGAAGACGAATGTGCTAGAAACTATAAAGCAAAAACATGTCCTGCAGCCTAGCCTTGCCTTGCCTGTCCTTGCCTGTCCTAGCCTTGCCTTATGTCCTTCTCATCCTGTTCTCTGTCCCATCCTCTCTCACTAAGCCCTCGTCTGGCTGCATGTCTCTTCTTTCCTTTTCTCTCACTCTCCTGCTTCCTGCCTCTTTTCTTGCAATTCCTCCATCTCACTCCTGCAGCCCAACACTACTTTTTATTCTTCCTTCCCTTTCTCCTGCTCCCTTCGCTTTCTCCCTCTGTCCCCTATCTTTCTTCCCGACTTGTCTCTTGCAGACTTTGGGCCAAACTGGCCCCAAGTCTGGGCATGGTTTGACAAGTTTTCAGAGGCCTGGCTGGTGGCAGCAGGGCCAGCAGGCAGTGACAGGCCCGGGTCTGACAGGCTCCCCAGCCCCTAGGGGGCGCCTGGCTGCCACACCCAGCTGACATAGAACCTTTGCCACAATGCCCGCTACCGTGGCGAGGATGCGGTGGCTCTGCAGGTGACAGGGACACTGCAGGACTTGGTGTCAGCTCAGCAATTTCTCACTTCCCCTAAGAAGCGGAATTCTGCAAATTGCTGCCTTTGCTCTTGAAAGGATGTCGTCAGGTGGGTGTTTTGGTATCATACACTGAAAACAGAGCAGAAACTGTGAAATATTCCCATGATATGCATGGTCCCTGCCCCAAAGCACCATGACTCAGCCTAAGGAGATCTGCAGCTTATTTTTTTGTACTGCCAGCAGATTGTGGAAGTACAGTATAAAAACCATCCTTATGGAGAGATCTTGGTATTTTAGGCTTAGTCTAAGTGTCTCAAGTAGCTGGGGTTTTTGCTTGGGCCTAATCCATACGGTCTTATGGCTTTCCTGCTAGTCTGAATACGAATGTGCTAGAAACTATAAAGCAAAAGCATGTCCTGCAGCCTAGCCTTGCCTTGCCTGTCCTTGCCTGTCCTAGCCTTGCCTTATGTCCTTCTCATCCTGTTCTCTGTCCCATCCTCTCTCACTAAGCCCTCGTCTGGCTGCATGTCTCTTCTTTCCTTTTCTCTCACTCTCCTGCTTCCTGCCTCTTTTCTTGCAATTCCTCCATCTCACTCCTGCAGCCCAACACTACTTTTTAGTCTTCCTTCCCTTTCTCCTGCTCCCTTCGCTTTCTCCCTCTGTCCCGTATCTTTCTTCCCGACTTGTCTCTTGCAGACGTTGGGCCAAACTGGCCCCAAGTCTGGCCATGGTTTGACAAGTTTTCAGAGGCCTGGCTGGTGGCAGCAGGGACACCAGGCAGTGACAGGCCCGGGGCTGACAGGCTCCCCATCCCCTAGGGGGCGCCTGGCTGCCACACCCAGCTGACATAGAACCTTTGTCACAATGCCCGCTACCGTGGCGAGGATGCGGTGGCTCTGCAGGTGACAGGGACACTGCAGGACTTGGTGTCAGCTCAGCAATTTCTCACTTCCCCTAAGAAGCGGAATTCTGCAAATTGCTGCCTTTGCTCTTGAAAGGATGTCATCAGGTGGGTGTTTTGGTGTCATACACTGAAAACAGAGCAGAAACTGTGAAATATTCCCATGATATGCATGGTCCCTGCCCCAAAGCACCATGACTCAGCCTAAGGAGATCTGCAGCTGATTTTTTTGTACTGCCAGCAGATTGTGGAAGTACAGTATAAAAACCATCCTTATGGAGAGATCTTGGTATTTTAGGCTTAGTCTAAGTGTCTCAAGTGGCTGGGGTTTTTGCTTGGGCCTAATCCATACGGTCTTATGGCTTTCCTGCTAGTCTGAAGACGAATGTGGTAGAAACTATAAAGCAAAAACATGTCCTGCAGCCTAGCCTTGCCTTGCCTGTCCTTTCCTGTCCTAGCCTTGCCTTATGTCCTTCTCATCCTGTTCTCTGTCCCATCCTCTCTCACTAAGCCCTCGTCTGGCTGCATGTCTCTTCTTTCCTTTTCTCTCACTCTCCTGCTTCCTGCCTCTTTTCTTGCAATTCCTCCATCTCACTCCTGCAGCCCAACACTACTTTTTATTCTTCCTTCCCTTTCTCCTGCTCCCTTCGCTTTCTCCCTCTGTCCCGTATCTTTCTTCCCGACTTGTCTCTTGCAGACTTTGGGCCAAACTGGCCCCAAATCTGGGCATGGTTTGACAAGTTTTCAGAGGCCTGGCTGGTGGCAGCAGGGCCAGCAGGCAGTGACGGGCCCGGGGCTGACAGGCTCCCCATCCCCTAGGGGGCGCCTGGCTGCCACACCCAGCTGACATAGAACCTTTGTCACAATGCCCGCTACCGTGGCGAGGATGCGGTGGCTCTGCAGGTGACAGGGACACTGCAGGACTTGGTGTCAGCTCAGCAATTTCTCACTTCCCCTAAGAAGCGGAATTCTGCAAATTGCTGCCTTTGCTCTTGAAAGGATGTCATCAGGTGGGTTTTTTGGTGTCATACACCGAAAACAGAGCAGAAACTGTGAAATATTCCCATGATATGCATGGTCCCTGCCCCAAAGCACCATGACTCAGCCTAAGGAGATCTGCAGCTTATTTTTTTGTACTGCCAGCAGATTGTGGAAGTACAGTATAAAAACCATCCTTATGGAGAGATCTTGGTATTTTAGGCTTAGTCTAAGTGTCTCAAGTAGCTGGGGTTTTTGCTTGGGCCTAATCCATACGGTCTTATGGCTTTCCTGCTAGTCTGAAGACGAATGTGCTAGAAACTATAAAGCAAAAACATGTCCTGCAGCCTAGCCTTGCCTTGCCTGTCCTTGCCTGTCCTAGCCTTGCCTTATGTCCTTCTCATCCTGTTCTCTGTCCCATCCTCTCTCACTAAGCCCTCGTCTGGCTGCATGTCTCTTCTTTCCTTTTCTCTCACTCTCCTGCTTCCTGCCTCTTTTCTTGCAATTCCTCCATCTCACTCCTGCAGCCCAACACTACTTTTTATTCTTCCGTTCCTTTCTCCTGCTCTCTTCGCTTTCTCCCTCTGTCCCATATCTTTCTTCCCGACTTGTCTCTTGCAGACTTTGGGCCAAACTGTCCCCAAGTCTGGCCATGGTTTGACAAGTTTTCAGAGGCCTGGCTGGTGGCAGCAGGGCCAGCAGGCAGTGACAGGCCCGGGGCTGACAGGCTCCCCATCCCCTAGGGGGCGCCTGGCTGCCACACCCAGCTGACATAGAACCTTTGTCACAATGCCCGCTACCGTGGCGAGGATGCGGTGGCTCTGCAGGTGACAGGGACACTGCAGGACTTGGTGTCAGCTCAGCAATTTCTCACTTCCCCTAAGAAGCGGAATTCTGCAAATTGCTGCCTTTGCTCTTGAAAGGATGTCGTCAGGTGGGTGTTTTGGTGTCATACACTGAAAACAGAGCAGAAACTGTGAAATATTCCCATGATATGCATGGTCCCTGCCCCAAAGCACCATGACTCAGCCTAAGGAGATCTGCAGCTGATTTTTTTGTACTGCCAGCAGATTGTGGAAGTACAGTATAAAAACCATCCTTATGGAGAGATCTTGGTATTTTAGGCCTAGTCTAAGTGTCTCAAGTAGCTGGGGTTTTTGCTTGGGCCTAATCCATACGGTCTTATGGCTTTCCTGCTAGTCTGAAGACGAATGTGCTAGAAACTATAAAGCAAAAACATGTCCTGCAGCCTAGCCTTGCCTTGCCTGTCCTTGCCTGTCCTAGCCTTGCCTTATGTCCTTCTCATCCTGTTCTCTGTCCCATCCTCTCTCACTAAGCCCTCGTCTGGCTGCATGTCTCTTCTTTCCTTTTCTCTCACTCTCCTGCTTCCTGCCTCTTTTCTTGCAATTCCTCCATCTCACTCCTGCAGCCCAACACTACTTTTTATTCTTCCTTCCCTTTCTCCTGCTCCCTTCGCTTTCTCCCTCTGTCCCGTATCTTTCTTCCCGACTTGTCTCTTGCAGACTTTGGGCCAAACTGGCTCCAAGTCTGGGCATGGTTTGACAAGTTTTCAGAGGCCTGGCTGGTGGCAGCAGGGACACCAGGCAGTGACAGGCCCGGGGCTGACAGGCTCCCCATCCCCTAGGGGGCGCCTGGCTGCCACACCCAGCTGACATAGAACCTTTGTCACAATGCCCACTACCGTGGCGAGGATGCGGTGGCTCTGCAGGTGACAGGGACACTGCAGGACTTGGTGTCAGCTCAGCAATTTCTCACTTCCCCTAAGAAGCGGAATTCTGCAAATTGCTGCCTTTGCTCTTGAAAGGATGTCATCAGGTGGGTGTTTTGGTGTCATACACTGAAAACAGAGCAGAAACTGTGAAATATTCCCATGATATGCATGGTCCCTGCCCCAAAGCACCATGACTCAGCCTAAGGAGATCTGCAGCTGATTTTTTTGTACTGCCAGCAGATTGTGGAAGTACAGTATAAAAACCATCCTTATGGAGAGATCTTGGTATTTTAGGCTTAGTCTAAGTGTCTCAAGTAGCTGGGGTTTTTGCTTGGGCCTAATCCATACGGTCTTATGGCTTTCCTCCTAGTCTGAAAACAAATGTGCTAGAAACTATAAAGCAAAAACATGTCCTGCAGCCCAGCCTTGCCTTGCCTGTCCTTGCCTGTTTTGGCCTTGCCTTATGTCCTTCTCATCCTGTTCTCTGTCCCATCCTTTCTCACTAAGCCCTCGTCTGGCTGCATGTCTCTTCTTTCCTTTTCTCTCACTCTCCTGCTTCCTGCCTCTTTTCTTGCAATTCCTCCATCTCACTCCTGCAGCCCAACACTACTTTTTATTCTTCCTTCCCTTTCTCCTGCTCCCTTCGCTTTCTCCCTCTGTCCCCTATCTTTCTTCCCGACTTGTCTCTTGCAGACTTTGGGCCAAACTGGCCCCAAGTCTGGGCATGGTTTGACAAGTTTTCAGAGGCCTGGCTGGTGGCAGCAGGGCCAGCAGGCAGTGACAGGCCCGGGTCTGACAGGCTCCCCAGCCCCTAGGGGGCGCCTGGCTGCCACACCCAGCTGACATAGAACCTTTGCCACAATGCCCGCTACCGTGGCGAGGATGCGGTGGCTCTGCAGGTGACAGGGACACTGCAGGACTTGGTGTCAGCTCAGCAATTTCTCACTTCCCCTAAGAAGCGGAATTCTGCAAATTGCTGCCTTTGCTCTTGAAAGGATGTCGTCAGGTGGGTGTTTTGGTATCATACACTGAAAACAGAGCAGAAACTGTGAAATATTCCCATGATATGCATGGTCCCTGCCCCAAAGCACCATGACTCAGCCTAAGGAGATCTGCAGCTTATTTTTTTGTACTGCCAGCAGATTGTGGAAGTACAGTATAAAAACCATCCTTATGGAGAGATCTTGGTATTTTAGGCTTAGTCTAAGTGTCTCAAGTAGCTGGGGTTTTTGCTTGGGCCTAATCCATACGGTCTTATGGCTTTCCTGCTAGTCTGAATACGAATGTGCTAGAAACTATAAAGCAAAAGCATGTCCTGCAGCCTAGCCTTGCCTTGCCTGTCCTTGCCTGTCCTAGCCTTGCCTTATGTCCTTCTCATCCTGTTCTCTGTCCCATCCTCTCTCACTAAGCCCTCGTCTGGCTGCATGTCTCTTCTTTCCTTTTCTCTCACTCTCCTGCTTCCTGCCTCTTTTCTTGCAATTCCTCCATCTCACTCCTGCAGCCCAACACTACTTTTTAGTCTTCCTTCCCTTTCTCCTGCTCCCTTCGCTTTCTCCCTCTGTCCCATATCTTTCTTCCCGACTTGTCTCTTGCAGACTTTGGGCCAAACTGTCCCCAAGTCTGGGCATGGTTTGACAAGTTTTCAGAGGCCTGGCTGGTGGCAGCAGGGCCAGCAGGCAGTGACAGGCCCGGGGCTGACAGGCTCCCCATCCCCTAGGGGGCGCCTGGCTGCCACACCCAGCTGACATAGAACCTTTGTCACAATGCCCGCTACCGTGGCGAGGATGCGGTGGCTCTGCAGGTGACAGGGACACTGCAGGACTTGGTGTCAGCTCAGCAATTTCTCACTTCCCCTAAGAAGCGGAATTCTGCAAATTGCTGCCTTTGCTCTTGAAAGGATGTCGTCAGGTGGGTGTTTTGGTGTCATACACTGAAAACAGAGCAGAAACTGTGAAATATTCCCATGATATGCATGGTCCCTGCCCCAAAGCACCATGACTCAGCCTAAGGAGATCTGCAGCTGATTTTTTTGTACTGCCAGCAGATTGTGGAAGTACAGTATAAAAACCATCCTTATGGAGAGATCTTGGTATTTTAGGCTTAGTCTAAGTGTCTCAAGTAGCTGGGGTTTTTGCTTGGGCCTAACCCATACGGTCTTATGGCTTTCCTGCTAGTCTGAAGACGAATGTGCTAGAAACTATAAAGCAAAAACATGTCCTGCCGCCTAGCCTTGCCTTGCCTGTCCTTGCCTGTCCTAGCCTTGCCTTATGTCCTTCTCATCCTGTTCTCTGTCCCATCCTCTCTCACTAACAGCTCGTCTGGCTGCATGTCTCTTCTTTCCTTTTCTCTCACTCTCCTGCTTCCTGCCTCTTTTCTTGCAATTCCTCCATCTCACTCCTGCAGCCCAACACTACTTTTTATTCTTCCTTCCCTTTCTCCTGCTCCCTTCGCTTTCTCCCTCTGTCCCATATCTTTCTTCCCGACTTGTCTCTTGCAGACTTTATGCCAAACTGTCCCCACGTCTGGGCATGGTTTGACAAGTTTTCAGAGGCCTGGCTGGTGGCAGCAGGGCCAGCAGGCAGTGACAGGCCCGGGGCTGACAGGCTCCCCATCCCCTAGGGGGCGCCTGGCTGCCACACCCAGCTGACATAGAACCTTTGTCACAATGCCCGCTACCGTGGCGAGGATGCGGTGGCTCTGCAGGTGACAGGGACACTGCAGGACTTGGTGTCAGCTCAGCAATTTCTCACTTCCCCTAAGAAGCGGAATTCTGCAAATTGCTGCCTTTGCTCTTGAAAGGATGTCATCAGGTGGGTGTTTTGGTGTCATACACCGAAAACAGAGCAGAAACTGTGAAATATTCCCATGATATGCATGGTCCCTGCCCCAAAGCACCATGACTCAGCCTAAGGAGATCTGCAGCTTATTTTTTTGTACTGCCAGCAGATTGTGGAAGTACAGTATAAAAACCATCCTTATGGAGAGATCTTGGTATTTTAGGCTTAGTCTAAGTGTCTCAAGTAGCTGGGGTTTTTGCTTGGGCCTAATCCATACGGTCTTATGGCTTTCCTGCTAGTCTGAAGACGAATGTGCTAGAAACTATAAAGCAAAAACATGTCCTGCAGCCTAGCCTTGCCTTGCCTGTCCTTGCCTGTCCTAGCCTTGCCTTATGTCCTTCTCATCCTGTTCTCTGTCCCATCCTCTCTCACTAAGCCCTCGTCTGGCTGCATGTCTCTTCTTTCCTTTTCTCTCACTCTCCTGCTTCCTGCCTCTTTTCTTGCAATTCCTCCATCTCACTCCTGCAGCCCAACACTACTTTTTATTCTTCCGTTCCTTTCTCCTGCTCTCTTCGCTTTCTCCCTCTGTCCCATATCTTTCTTCCCGACTTGTCTCTTGCAGACTTTGGGCCAAACTGTCCCCAAGTCTGGCCATGGTTTGACAAGTTTTCAGAGGCCTGGCTGGTGGCAGCAGGGCCAGCAGGCAGTGACAGGCCCGGGGCTGACAGGCTCCCCATCCCCTAGGGGGCGCCTGGCTGCCACACCCAGCTGACATAGAACCTTTGTCACAATGCCCGCTACCGTGGCGAGGATGCGGTGGCTCTGCAGGTGACAGGGACACTGCAGGACTTGGTGTCAGCTCAGCAATTTCTCACTTCCCCTAAGAAGCGGAATTCTGCAAATTGCTGCCTTTGCTCTTGAAAGGATGTCGTCAGGTGGGTGTTTTGGTGTCATACACTGAAAACAGAGCAGAAACTGTGAAATATTCCCATGATATGCATGGTCCCTGCCCCAAAGCACCATGACTCAGCCTAAGGAGATCTGCAGCTGATTTTTTTGTACTGCCAGCAGATTGTGGAAGTACAGTATAAAAACCATCCTTATGGAGAGATCTTGGTATTTTAGGCCTAGTCTAAGTGTCTCAAGTAGCTGGGGTTTTTGCTTGGGCCTAATCCATACGGTCTTATGGCTTTCCTGCTAGTCTGAAGACGAATGTGCTAGAAACTATAAAGCAAAAACATGTCCTGCAGCCTAGCCTTGCCTTGCCTGTCCTTGCCTGTCCTAGCCTTGCCTTATGTCCTTCTCATCCTGTTCTCTGTCCCATCCTCTCTCACTAAGCCCTCGTCTGGCTGCATGTCTCTTCTTTCCTTTTCTCTCACTCTCCTGCTTCCTGCCTCTTTTCTTGCAATTCCTCCATCTCACTCCTGCAGCCCAACACTACTTTTTATTCTTCCTTCCCTTTCTCCTGCTCCCTTCGCTTTCTCCCTCTGTCCCCTATCTTTCTTCCCGACTTGTCTCTTGCAGACTTTGGGCCAAACTGGCCCCAAGTCTGGGCATGGTTTGACAAGTTTTCAGAGGCCTGGCTGGTGGCAGCAGGGCCAGCAGGCAGTGACAGGCCCGGGTCTGACAGGCTCCCCAGCCCCTAGGGGGCGCCTGGCTGCCACACCCAGCTGACATAGAACCTTTGCCACAATGCCCGCTACCGTGGCGAGGATGCGGTGGCTCTGCAGGTGACAGGGACACTGCAGGACTTGGTGTCAGCTCAGCAATTTCTCACTTCCCCTAAGAAGCGGAATTCTGCAAATTGCTGCCTTTGCTCTTGAAAGGATGTCGTCAGGTGGGTGTTTTGGTATCATACACTGAAAACAGAGCAGAAACTGTGAAATATTCCCATGATATGCATGGTCCCTGCCCCAAAGCACCATGACTCAGCCTAAGGAGATCTGCAGCTTATTTTTTTGTACTGCCAGCAGATTGTGGAAGTACAGTATAAAAACCATCCTTATGGAGAGATCTTGGTATTTTAGGCTTAGTCTAAGTGTCTCAAGTAGCTGGGGTTTTTGCTTGGGCCTAATCCATACGGTCTTATGGCTTTCCTGCTAGTCTGAATACGAATGTGCTAGAAACTATAAAGCAAAAGCATGTCCTGCAGCCTAGCCTTGCCTTGCCTGTCCTTGCCTGTCCTAGCCTTGCCTTATGTCCTTCTCATCCTGTTCTCTGTCCCATCCTCTCTCACTAAGCCCTCGTCTGGCTGCATGTCTCTTCTTTCCTTTTCTCTCACTCTCCTGCTTCCTGCCTCTTTTCTTGCAATTCCTCCATCTCACTCCTGCAGCCCAACACTACTTTTTAGTCTTCCTTCCCTTTCTCCTGCTCCCTTCGCTTTCTCCCTCTGTCCCGTATCTTTCTTCCCGACTTGTCTCTTGCAGACGTTGGGCCAAACTGGCCCCAAGTCTGGCCATGGTTTGACAAGTTTTCAGAGGCCTGGCTGGTGGCAGCAGGGACACCAGGCAGTGACAGGCCCGGGGCTGACAGGCTCCCCATCCCCTAGGGGGCGCCTGGCTGCCACACCCAGCTGACATAGAACCTTTGTCACAATGCCCGCTACCGTGGCGAGGATGCGGTGGCTCTGCAGGTGACAGGGACACTGCAGGACTTGGTGTCAGCTCAGCAATTTCTCACTTCCCCTAAGAAGCGGAATTCTGCAAATTGCTGCCTTTGCTCTTGAAAGGATGTCATCAGGTGGGTGTTTTGGTGTCATACACTGAAAACAGAGCAGAAACTGTGAAATATTCCCATGATATGCATGGTCCCTGCCCCAAAGCACCATGACTCAGCCTAAGGAGATCTGCAGCTGATTTTTTTGTACTGCCAGCAGATTGTGGAAGTACAGTATAAAAACCATCCTTATGGAGAGATCTTGGTATTTTAGGCTTAGTCTAAGTGTCTCAAGTGGCTGGGGTTTTTGCTTGGGCCTAATCCATACGGTCTTATGGCTTTCCTGCTAGTCTGAAGACGAATGTGGTAGAAACTATAAAGCAAAAACATGTCCTGCAGCCTAGCCTTGCCTTGCCTGTCCTTTCCTGTCCTAGCCTTGCCTTATGTCCTTCTCATCCTGTTCTCTGTCCCATCCTCTCTCACTAAGCCCTCGTCTGGCTGCATGTCTCTTCTTTCCTTTTCTCTCACTCTCCTGCTTCCTGCCTCTTTTCTTGCAATTCCTCCATCTCACTCCTGCAGCCCAACACTACTTTTTATTCTTCCTTCCCTTTCTCCTGCTCCCTTCGCTTTCTCCCTCTGTCCCGTATCTTTCTTCCCGACTTGTCTCTTGCAGACTTTGGGCCAAACTGGCCCCAAATCTGGGCATGGTTTGACAAGTTTTCAGAGGCCTGGCTGGTGGCAGCAGGGCCAGCAGGCAGTGACGGGCCCGGGGCTGACAGGCTCCCCATCCCCTAGGGGGCGCCTGGCTGCCACACCCAGCTGACATAGAACCTTTGTCACAATGCCCGCTACCGTGGCGAGGATGCGGTGGCTCTGCAGGTGACAGGGACACTGCAGGACTTGGTGTCAGCTCAGCAATTTCTCACTTCCCCTAAGAAGCGGAATTCTGCAAATTGCTGCCTTTGCTCTTGAAAGGATGTCATCAGGTGGGTTTTTTGGTGTCATACACCGAAAACAGAGCAGAAACTGTGAAATATTCCCATGATATGCATGGTCCCTGCCCCAAAGCACCATGACTCAGCCTAAGGAGATCTGCAGCTTATTTTTTTGTACTGCCAGCAGATTGTGGAAGTACAGTATAAAAACCATCCTTATGGAGAGATCTTGGTATTTTAGGCTTAGTCTAAGTGTCTCAAGTAGCTGGGGTTTTTGCTTGGGCCTAATCCATACGGTCTTATGGCTTTCCTGCTAGTCTGAAGACGAATGTGCTAGAAACTATAAAGCAAAAACATGTCCTGCAGCCTAGCCTTGCCTTGCCTGTCCTTGCCTGTCCTAGCCTTGCCTTATGTCCTTCTCATCCTGTTCTCTGTCCCATCCTCTCTCACTAAGCCCTCGTCTGGCTGCATGTCTCTTCTTTCCTTTTCTCTCACTCTCCTGCTTCCTGCCTCTTTTCTTGCAATTCCTCCATCTCACTCCTGCAGCCCAACACTACTTTTTATTCTTCCGTTCCTTTCTCCTGCTCTCTTCGCTTTCTCCCTCTGTCCCATATCTTTCTTCCCGACTTGTCTCTTGCAGACTTTGGGCCAAACTGTCCCCAAGTCTGGCCATGGTTTGACAAGTTTTCAGAGGCCTGGCTGGTGGCAGCAGGGCCAGCAGGCAGTGACAGGCCCGGGGCTGACAGGCTCCCCATCCCCTAGGGGGCGCCTGGCTGCCACACCCAGCTGACATAGAACCTTTGTCACAATGCCCGCTACCGTGGCGAGGATGCGGTGGCTCTGCAGGTGACAGGGACACTGCAGGACTTGGTGTCAGCTCAGCAATTTCTCACTTCCCCTAAGAAGCGGAATTCTGCAAATTGCTGCCTTTGCTCTTGAAAGGATGTCGTCAGGTGGGTGTTTTGGTGTCATACACTGAAAACAGAGCAGAAACTGTGAAATATTCCCATGATATGCATGGTCCCTGCCCCAAAGCACCATGACTCAGCCTAAGGAGATCTGCAGCTGATTTTTTTGTACTGCCAGCAGATTGTGGAAGTACAGTATAAAAACCATCCTTATGGAGAGATCTTGGTATTTTAGGCCTAGTCTAAGTGTCTCAAGTAGCTGGGGTTTTTGCTTGGGCCTAATCCATACGGTCTTATGGCTTTCCTGCTAGTCTGAAGACGAATGTGCTAGAAACTATAAAGCAAAAACATGTCCTGCAGCCTAGCCTTGCCTTGCCTGTCCTTGCCTGTCCTAGCCTTGCCTTATGTCCTTCTCATCCTGTTCTCTGTCCCATCCTCTCTCACTAAGCCCTCGTCTGGCTGCATGTCTCTTCTTTCCTTTTCTCTCACTCTCCTGCTTCCTGCCTCTTTTCTTGCAATTCCTCCATCTCACTCCTGCAGCCCAACACTACTTTTTATTCTTCCTTCCCTTTCTCCTGCTCCCTTCGCTTTCTCCCTCTGTCCCGTATCTTTCTTCCCGACTTGTCTCTTGCAGACTTTGGGCCAAACTGGCTCCAAGTCTGGGCATGGTTTGACAAGTTTTCAGAGGCCTGGCTGGTGGCAGCAGTGACACCAGGCAGTGACAGGCCCGGGGCTGACAGGCTCCCCATCCCCTAGGGGGCGCCTGGCTGCCACACCCAGCTGACATAGAACCTTTGTCACAATGCCCACTACCGTGGCGAGGATGCGGTGGCTCTGCAGGTGACAGGGACACTGCAGGACTTGGTGTCAGCTCAGCAATTTCTCACTTCCCCTAAGAAGCGGAATTCTGCAAATTGCTGCCTTTGCTCTTGAAAGGATGTCATCAGGTGGGTGTTTTGGTGTCATACACTGAAAACAGAGCAGAAACTGTGAAATATTCCCATGATATGCATGGTCCCTGCCCCAAAGCACCATGACTCAGCCTAAGGAGATCTGCAGCTGATTTTTTTGTACTGCCAGCAGATTGTGGAAGTACAGTATAAAAACCATCCTTATGGAGAGATCTTGGTATTTTAGGCTTAGTCTAAGTGTCTCAAGTAGCTGGGGTTTTTGCTTGGGCCTAATCCATACGGTCTTATGGCTTTCCTCCTAGTCTGAAAACAAATGTGCTAGAAACTATAAAGCAAAAACATGTCCTGCAGCCTAGCCTTGCCTTGCCTGTCCTTGCCTGTTTTGGCCTTGCCTTATGTCCTTCTCATCCTGTTCTCTGTCCCATCCTTTCTCACTAAGCCCTCGTCTGGCTGCATGTCTCTTCTTTCCTTTTCTCTCACTCTCCTGCTTCCTGCCTCTTTTCTTGCAATTCCTCCATCTCACTCCTGCAGCCCAACACTACTTTTTATTCTTCCTTCCCTTTCTCCTGCTCCCTTCGCTTTCTCCCTCTGTCCCCTATCTTTCTTCCCGACTTGTCTCTTGCAGACTTTGGGCCAAACTGGCCCCAAGTCTGGGCATGGTTTGACAAGTTTTCAGAGGCCTGGCTGGTGGCAGCAGGGCCAGCAGGCAGTGACAGGCCCGGGTCTGACAGGCTCCCCAGCCCCTAGGGGGCGCCTGGCTGCCACACCCAGCTGACATAGAACCTTTGCCACAATGCCCGCTACCGTGGCGAGGATGCGGTGGCTCTGCAGGTGACAGGGACACTGCAGGACTTGGTGTCAGCTCAGCAATTTCTCACTTCCCCTAAGAAGCGGAATTCTGCAAATTGCTGCCTTTGCTCTTGAAAGGATGTCGTCAGGTGGGTGTTTTGGTATCATACACTGAAAACAGAGCAGAAACTGTGAAATATTCCCATGATATGCATGGTCCCTGCCCCAAAGCACCATGACTCAGCCTAAGGAGATCTGCAGCTTATTTTTTTGTACTGCCAGCAGATTGTGGAAGTACAGTATAAAAACCATCCTTATGGAGAGATCTTGGTATTTTAGGCTTAGTCTAAGTGTCTCAAGTAGCTGGGGTTTTTGCTTGGGCCTAATCCATACGGTCTTATGGCTTTCCTGCTAGTCTGAATACGAATGTGCTAGAAACTATAAAGCAAAAGCATGTCCTGCAGCCTAGCCTTGCCTTGCCTGTCCTTGCCTGTCCTAGCCTTGCCTTATGTCCTTCTCATCCTGTTCTCTGTCCCATCCTCTCTCACTAAGCCCTCGTCTGGCTGCATGTCTCTTCTTTCCTTTTCTCTCACTCTCCTGCTTCCTGCCTCTTTTCTTGCAATTCCTCCATCTCACTCCTGCAGCCCAACACTACTTTTTAGTCTTCCTTCCCTTTCTCCTGCTCCCTTCGCTTTCTCCCTCTGTCCCATATCTTTCTTCCCGACTTGTCTCTTGCAGACTTTGGGCCAAACTGTCCCCAAGTCTGGGCATGGTTTGACAAGTTTTCAGAGGCCTGGCTGGTGGCAGCAGGGCCAGCAGGCAGTGACAGGCCCGGGGCTGACAGGCTCCCCATCCCCTAGGGGGCGCCTGGCTGCCACACCCAGCTGACATAGAACCTTTGTCACAATGCCCGCTACCGTGGCGAGGATGCGGTGGCTCTGCAGGTGACAGGGACACTGCAGGACTTGGTGTCAGCTCAGCAATTTCTCACTTCCCCTAAGAAGCGGAATTCTGCAAATTGCTGCCTTTGCTCTTGAAAGGATGTCGTCAGGTGGGTGTTTTGGTGTCATACACTGAAAACAGAGCAGAAACTGTGAAATATTCCCATGATATGCATGGTCCCTGCCCCAAAGCACCATGACTCAGCCTAAGGAGATCTGCAGCTGATTTTTTTGTACTGCCAGCAGATTGTGGAAGTACAGTATAAAAACCATCCTTATGGAGAGATCTTGGTATTTTAGGCTTAGTCTAAGTGTCTCAAGTAGCTGGGGTTTTCCTTGGGCCTAACCCATACGGTCTTATGGCTTTCCTGCTAGTCTGAAGACGAATGTGCTAGAAACTATAAAGCAAAAACATGTCCTGCCGCCTAGCCTTGCCTTGCCTGTCCTTGCCTGTCCTAGCCTTGCCTTATGTCCTTCTCATCCTGTTCTCTGTCCCATCCTCTCTCACTAACAGCTCGTCTGGCTGCATGTCTCTTCTTTCCTTTTCTCTCACTCTCCTGCTTCCTGCCTCTTTTCTTGCAATTCCTCCATCTCACTCCTGCAGCCCAACACTACTTTTTATTCTTCCTTCCCTTTCTCCTGCTCCCTTCGCTTTCTCCCTCTGTCCCATATCTTTCTTCCCGACTTGTCTCTTGCAGACTTTATGCCAAACTGTCCCCACGTCTGGGCATGGTTTGACAAGTTTTCAGAGGCCTGGCTGGTGGCAGCAGGGCCAGCAGGCAGTGACAGGCCCGGGGCTGACAGGCTCCCCATCCCCTAGGGGGCGCCTCGCTGCCACACCCAGCTGACATAGAACCTTTGTCACAATGCCCGCTACCGTGGCGAGGATGCGGTGGCTCTGCAGGTGACAGGGACACTGCAGGACTTGGTGTCAGCTCAGCAATTTCTCACTTCCCCTAAGAAGCGGAATTCTGCAAATTGCTGCCTTTGCTCTTGAAAGGATGTCGTCAGGTGGGTGTTTTGGTGTCATACACTGAAAACAGAGCAGAAACTGTGAAATATTCCCATGATATGCATGGTCCCTGCCCCAAAGCACCATGACTCAGCCTAAGGAGATCTGCAGCTGATTTTTTTGTACTGCCAGCAGATTGTGGAAGTACAGTATAAAAACCATCCTTATGGAGAGATCTTGGTATTTTAGGCTTAGTCTAAGTGTCTCAAGTAGCTGGGGTTTTTGCTTGGGCCTAATCCATACGGTCTTATGGCTTTCCTCCTAGTCTGAAGACGAATGTGCTAGAAACTATAAAGCAAAAACATGTCCTGCAGCCTAGCCTTGCCTTGCCTGTCCTTGCCTGTCCTAGCCTTGCCTTATGTCCTTCTCATCCTGTTCTCTGTCCCATCCTCTCTCACTAAGCCCTCGTCTGGCTGCATGTCTCTTCTTTCCTTTTCTCTCACTCTCCTGCTTCCTGCCTCTTTTCTTGCAATTCCTCCATCTCACTCCTGCAGCCCAACACTACTTTTTATTCTTCCTTCCCTTTCTCCTGCTCCCTTCGCTTTCTCCCTCTGTCCCGTATCTTTCTTCCCGACTTGTCTCTTGCAGACTTTGGGCCAAACTGTCCCCAAGTCTGGGCATGGTTTGACAAGTTTTCAGAGGCCTGGCTGGTGGCAGCAGGGCCAGCAGGCAGTGACAGGCCCGGGGCTGACAGGCTCCCCATCCCCTAGGGGGCGCCTGGCTGCCACACCCAGCTGACATAGAACCTTTGCCACAATGCCCGCTACCGTGGCGAGGATGCGGTGGCTCTGCAGGTGACAGGGACACTGCAGGACTTGGTGTCAGCTCAGCAATTTCTCACTTCCCCTAAGAAGCGGAATTCTGCAAATTGCTGCCTTTGCTCTTGAAAGGATGTCGTCAGGTGGGTGTTTTGGTGTCATACACTGAAAACAGAGCAGAAACTGTGAAATATTCCCATGATATGCATGGTCCCTGCCCCAAAGCACCATGACTCAGCCTAAGGAGATCTGCAGCTGATTTTTTTGTACTGCCAGCAGATTGTGGAAGTACAGTATAAAAACCATCCTTATGGAGAGATCTTGGTATTTTAGGCTTTGTCTAAGTGTCTCAAGTAGCTGGGGTTTTTGATTGGGCCTAATCCATACGGTCTTATGGCTTTCCTCCTAGTCTGAAGACGAATGTGCTAGAAACTATAAAGCAAAAACATGTCCTGCAGCCTAGCCTTGCCTTGCCTGTCCTTGCCTGTCCTAGCCTTGCCTTATGTCCTTCTCATCCTGTTCTCTGTCCCATCCTCTCTCACTAAGCCCTCGTCTGGCTGCATGTCTCTTCTTTCCTTTTCTCTCACTCTCCTGCTTCCTGCCTCTTTTCTTGCAATTCCTCCATCTCACTCCTGCAGCCCAACACTACTTTTTATTCTTCCTTCCCTTTCTCCTGCTCCCTTCGCTTTCTCCCTCTGTCCCGTATCTTTCTTCCCGACTTGTCTCTTGCAGACTTTGGGCCAAACTGTCCCCAAGTCTGGGCATGGTTTGACAAGTTTTCAGAGGCCTGGCTGGTGGCATCAGGGCCAGCAGGCAGTGACAGGCCCGGGGCTGACAGGCTCCCCATCCCCTAGGGGGCGCCTGGCTGCCACACCCAGCTGACATAGAACCTTTGCCACAATGCCCGCTACCGTGGCGAGGATGCGGTGGCTCTGCAGGTGACAGGGACACTGCAGGACTTGGTGTCAGCTCAGCAATTTCTCACTTCCCCTAAGAAGCGGAATTCTGCAAATTGCTGCCTTTGCTCTTGAAAGGATGTCGTCAGGTGGGTGTTTTGGTGTCATACACTGAAAACAGAGCAGAAACTGTGAAATATTCCCATGATATGCATGGTCCCTGCCCCAAAGCACCATGACTCAGCCTAAGGAGATCTGCAGCTGATTTTTTTGTACTGCCAGCAGATTGTGGAAGTACAGTATAAAAACCATCCTTATGGAGAGATCTTGGTATTTTAGGCTTTGTCTAAGTGTCTCAAGTAGCTGGGGTTTTTGATTGGGCCTAATCCATACGGTCTTATGGCTTTCCTCCTAGTCTGAAAACAAATGTGCTAGAAACTATATAGCAAAAACATGTCCTGCAGCCCAGCCTTGCCTTGCCTGTCCTTGCCTGTTTTGGCCTTGCCTTATGTCCTTCTCATCCTGTTCTCTGTCCCATCCTTTCTCACTAAGCCCTCGTCTGGCTGCATGTCTCTTCTTTCCTTTTCTCTCACTCTCCTGCTTCCTGCCTCTTTTCTTGCAATTCCTCCATCTCACTCCTGCAGCCCAACACTACTTTTTATTCTTCCTTCCCTTTCTCCTGCTCCCTTCGCTTTCTCCCTCTGTCCCCTATCTTTCTTCCCGACTTGTCTCTTGCAGACTTTGGGCCAATCTGGCCCCAAGTCTGGGCATGGTTTGACAAGTTTTCAGAGGCCTGGCTGGTGGCAGCAGGGCCAGCAGGCAGTGACAGGCCCGGGGCTGACAGGCTCCCCAGCCCCTAGGGGGCGCCTGGCTGCCACACCCAGCTGACATAGAACCTTTGTCACAATGCCCGCTACCGTGGCGAGGATGCGGTGTCTCTGCAGGTGACAGGGACACTGCAGGACTTGGTGTCAGCTCAGCAATTTCTCACTTCCCCTAAGAAGCGGAATTCTGCAAATTGCTGCCTTTGCTCTTGAAAGGATGTTGTCAGGTGGGTGTTTTGGTGTCATACACTGAAAACAGAGCAGAAACTGTGAAATATTCCCATGATATGCATGGTCCCTGCCCCAAAGCACCATGACTCAGCCTAAGGAGATCTGCAGCTTATTTTTTTGTACTGCCAGCAGATTGTGGAAGTACAGTATAAAAACCATCCTTATGGAGAGATCTTGGTATTTTAGGCTTAGTCTAAGTGTCTCAAGTAGCTGGGGTTTTTGATTGGGCCTAATCCATACGGTCTTATGGCTTTCCTCCTCGTCTGAAAACAAATGTGCTAGAAACTATAAAGCAAAAACATGTCCTGCAGCCCAGCCTTGCCTTGCCTGTCCTTGCCTGTTTTGGCCTTGCCTTATGTCCTTCTCATCCTGTTCTCTGTCCCATCCTTTCTCACTAAGCCCTCGTCTGGCTGCATGTCTCTTCTTTCCTTTTCTCTCACTCTCCTGCTTCCTGCCTCTTTTCTTGCAATTCCTCCATCTCACTCCTGCAGCCCAACACTACTTTTTATTCTTCCTTCCCTTTCTCCTGCTCCCTTCGCTTTCTCCCTCTGTCCCGTATCTTTCTTCCCGACTTGTCTCTTGCAGACTTTGGGCCAAACTGGCCCCAAGTCTGGGCATGGTTTGACAAGTTTTCAGAGGCCTGGCTGGTGGCAGCAGGGCCAGCAGGCAGTGACAGGCCCGGGGCTGACAGGCTCCCCAGCCCCTAGGGGGCGCCTGGCTGCCACACCCAGCTGACATAGAACCTTTGTCACAATGCCCGCTACCGTGGCGAGGATGCGGTGGCTCTGCAGGTGACAGGGACACTGCAGGACTTGGTGTCAGCTCAGCAATTTCTCACTTCCCCTAAGAAGCGGAATTCTGCAAATTGCTGCCTTTGCTCTTGAAAGGATGTCATCAGGTGGGTGTTTTGGTGTCATACACTGAAAACAGAGCAGAAACTGTGAAATATTCCCATGATATGCATGGTCCCTGCCCCAAAGCACCATGACTCAGCCTAAGGAGATCTGCAGCTGATTTTTTTGTACTGCCAGCAGATTGTGGAAGTACAGTATAAAAACCATCCTTATGGAGAGATCTTGGTATTTTAGGCTTAGTCTAAGTGTCTCAAGTAGCTGGGGTTTTTGCTTGGGCCTAATCCATACGGTCTTATGGCTTTCCTGCTAGTCTGAAGACGAATGTGCTAGAAACTATAAAGCAAAAACATGTCCTGCCGCCTAGCCTTGCCTTGCCTGTCCTTGCCTGTCCTAGCCTTGCGTTATGTCCTTCTCATCCTGTTCTCTGTCCCATCCTCTCTCACTAACAGCTCGTCTGGCTGCATGTCTCTTCTTTCCTTTTCTCTCACTCTCCTGCTTCCTGCCTCTTTTCTTGCAATTCCTCCATCTCACTCCTGCAGCCCAACACTACTTTTTAGTCTTCCTTCCCTTTCTCCTGCTCCCTTCGCTTTCTCCCTCTGTCCCGTATCTTTCTTCCCGACTTGTCTCTTGCAGACTTTGGGCCAAACTGGCCCCAAGTCTGGGCATGGTTTGACAAGTTTTCAGAGGCCTGGCTGGTGGCAGCAGGGCCAGCAGGCAGTGACAGGCCCGGGGCTGACAGGCTCCCCATCCCCTAGGGGGCGCCTGGCTGCCACACCCAGCTGACATAGAACCTTTGCCACAATGCCCGCTACCGTGGCGAGGATGCGGTGGCTCTGCAGGTGACAGGGACACTGCAGGACTTGGTGTCAGCTCAGCAATTTCTCACTTCCCCTAAGAAGCGGAATTCTGCAAATTGCTGCCTTTGCTCTTGAAAGGATGTCGTCAGGTGGGTGTTTTGGTGTCATACACTGAAAACAGAGCAGAAACTGTGAAATATTCCCATGATATGCATGGTCCCTGCCCCAAAGCACCATGACTCAGCCTAAGGAGATCTGCAGCTGATTTTTTTGTACTGCCAGCAGATTGTGGAAGTACAGTATAAAAACCATCCTTATGGAGAGATCTTGGTATTTTAGGCTTAGTCTAAGTGTCTCAAGTAGCTGGGGTTTTTGCTTGGGCCTAATCCATACGGTCTTATGGCTTTCCTGCTAGTCTGAATACGAATGTGCTAGAAACTATAAAGCAAAAGCATGTCCTGCAGCCTAGCCTTGCCTTGCCTGTCCTTGCCTGTCCTAGCCTTGCCTTATGTCCTTCTCATCCTGTTCTCTGTCCCATCCTCTCTCACTAAGCCCTCGTCTGGCTGCATGTCTCTTCTTTCCTTTTCTCTCACTCTCCTGCTTCCTGCCTCTTTTCTTGCAATTCCTCCATCTCACTCCTGCAGCCCAACACTACTTTTTAGTCTTCCTTCCCTTTCTCCTGCTCCCTTCGCTTTCTCCCTCTGTCCCATATCTTTCTTCCCGACTTGTCTCTTGCAGACTTTATGCCAAACTGTCCCCATGTCTGGGCATGGTTTGACAAGTTTTCAGAGGCCTGGCTGGTGGCAGCAGGGCCAGCAGGCAGTGACAGGCCCGGGGCTGACAGGCTCCCCATCCCCTAGGGGGCGCCTGGCTGCCACACCCAGCTGACATAGAACCTTTGTCACAATGCCCGCTACCGTGGCGAGGATGCGGTGGCTCTGCAGGTGACAGGGACACTGCAGGACTTGGTGTCAGCTCAGCAATTTCTCACTTCCCCTAAGAAGCGGAATTCTGCAAATTGCTGCCTTTGCTCTTGAAAGGATGTCGTCAGGTGGGTGTTTTGGTGTCATACACTGAAAACAGAGCAGAAACTGTGAAATATTCCCATGATATGCATGGTCCCTGCCCCAAAGCACCATGACTCAGCCTAAGGAGATCTGCAGCTGATTTTTTTGTACTGCCAGCAGATTGTGGAAGTACAGTATAAAAACCATCCTTATGGAGAGATCTTGGTATTTTAGGCTTAGTCTAAGTGTCTCAAGTAGCTGGGGTTTTTGCTTGGGCCTAACCCATACGGTCTTATGGCTTTCCTGCTAGTCTGAAGACGAATGTGCTAGAAACTATAAAGCAAAAACATGTCCTGCCGCCTAGCCTTGCCTTGCCTGTCCTTGCCTGTCCTAGCCTTGCCTTATGTCCTTCTCATCCTGTTCTCTGTCCCATCCTCTCTCACTAACAGCTCGTCTGGCTGCATGTCTCTTCTTTCCTTTTCTCTCACTCTCCTGCTTCCTGCCTCTTTTCTTGCAATTCCTCCATCTCACTCCTGCAGCCCAACACTACTTTTTATTCTTCCTTCCCTTTCTCCTGCTCCCTTCGCTTTCTCCCTCTGTCCCATATCTTTCTTCCCGACTTGTCTCTTGCAGACTTTATGCCAAACTGTCCCCACGTCTGGGCATGGTTTGACAAGTTTTCAGAGGCCTGGCTGGTGGCAGCAGGGCCAGCAGGCAGTGACAGGCCCGGGGCTGACAGGCTCCCCATCCCCTAGGGGGCGCCTCGCTGCCACACCCAGCTGACATAGAACCTTTGTCACAATGCCCGCTACCGTGGCGAGGATGCGGTGGCTCTGCAGGTGACAGGGACACTGCAGGACTTGGTGTCAGCTCAGCAATTTCTCACTTCCCCTAAGAAGCGGAATTCTGCAAATTGCTGCCTTTGCTCTTGAAAGGATGTCGTCAGGTGGGTGTTTTGGTGTCATACACTGAAAACAGAGCAGAAACTGTGAAATATTCCCATGATATGCATGGTCCCTGCCCCAAAGCACCATGACTCAGCCTAAGGAGATCTGCAGCTGATTTTTTTGTACTGCCAGCAGATTGTGGAAGTACAGTATAAAAACCATCCTTATGGAGAGATCTTGGTATTTTAGGCTTAGTCTAAGTGTCTCAAGTAGCTGGGGTTTTTGCTTGGGCCTAATCCATACGGTCTTATGGCTTTCCTCCTAGTCTGAAGACGAATGTGCTAGAAACTATAAAGCAAAAACATGTCCTGCAGCCTAGCCTTGCCTTGCCTGTCCTTGCCTGTCCTAGCCTTGCCTTATGTCCTTCTCATCCTGTTCTCTGTCCCATCCTCTCTCACTAAGCCCTCGTCTGGCTGCATGTCTCTTCTTTCCTTTTCTCTCACTCTCCTGCTTCCTGCCTCTTTTCTTGCAATTCCTCCATCTCACTCCTGCAGCCCAACACTACTTTTTATTCTTCCTTCCCTTTCTCCTGCTCCCTTCGCTTTCTCCCTCTGTCCCGTATCTTTCTTCCCGACTTGTCTCTTGCAGACTTTGGGCCAAACTGTCCCCAAGTCTGGGCATGGTTTGACAAGTTTTCAGAGGCCTGGCTGGTGGCAGCAGGGCCAGCAGGCAGTGACAGGCCCGGGGCTGACAGGCTCCCCATCCCCTAGGGGGCGCCTGGCTGCCACACCCAGCTGACATAGAACCTTTGCCACAATGCCCGCTACCGTGGCGAGGATGCGGTGGCTCTGCAGGTGACAGGGACACTGCAGGACTTGGTGTCAGCTCAGCAATTTCTCACTTCCCCTAAGAAGCGGAATTCTGCAAATTGCTGCCTTTGCTCTTGAAAGGATGTCGTCAGGTGGGTGTTTTGGTGTCATACACTGAAAACAGAGCAGAAACTGTGAAATATTCCCATGATATGCATGGTCCCTGCCCCAAAGCACCATGACTCAGCCTAAGGAGATCTGCAGCTGATTTTTTTGTACTGCCAGCAGATTGTGGAAGTACAGTATAAAAACCATCCTTATGGAGAGATCTTGGTATTTTAGGCTTTGTCTAAGTGTCTCAAGTAGCTGGGGTTTTTGATTGGGCCTAATCCATACGGTCTTATGGCTTTCCTCCTAGTCTGAAGACGAATGTGCTAGAAACTATAAAGCAAAAACATGTCCTGCAGCCTAGCCTTGCCTTGCCTGTCCTTGCCTGTCCTAGCCTTGCCTTATGTCCTTCTCATCCTGTTCTCTGTCCCATCCTCTCTCACTAAGCCCTCGTCTGGCTGCATGTCTCTTCTTTCCTTTTCTCTCACTCTCCTGCTTCCTGCCTCTTTTCTTGCAATTCCTCCATCTCACTCCTGCAGCCCAACACTACTTTTTATTCTTCCTTCCCTTTCTCCTGCTCCCTTCGCTTTCTCCCTCTGTCCCGTATCTTTCTTCCCGACTTGTCTCTTGCAGACTTTGGGCCAAACTGTCCCCAAGTCTGGGCATGGTTTGACAAGTTTTCAGAGGCCTGGCTGGTGGCATCAGGGCCAGCAGGCAGTGACAGGCCCGGGGCTGACAGGCTCCCCATCCCCTAGGGGGCGCCTGGCTGCCACACCCAGCTGACATAGAACCTTTGCCACAATGCCCGCTACCGTGGCGAGGATGCGGTGGCTCTGCAGGTGACAGGGACACTGCAGGACTTGGTGTCAGCTCAGCAATTTCTCACTTCCCCTAAGAAGCGGAATTCTGCAAATTGCTGCCTTTGCTCTTGAAAGGATGTCGTCAGGTGGGTGTTTTGGTGTCATACACTGAAAACAGAGCAGAAACTGTGAAATATTCCCATGATATGCATGGTCCCTGCCCCAAAGCACCATGACTCAGCCTAAGGAGATCTGCAGCTGATTTTTTTGTACTGCCAGCAGATTGTGGAAGTACAGTATAAAAACCATCCTTATGGAGAGATCTTGGTATTTTAGGCTTTGTCTAAGTGTCTCAAGTAGCTGGGGTTTTTGATTGGGCCTAATCCATACGGTCTTATGGCTTTCCTCCTAGTCTGAAAACAAATGTGCTAGAAACTATATAGCAAAAACATGTCCTGCAGCCCAGCCTTGCCTTGCCTGTCCTTGCCTGTTTTGGCCTTGCCTTATGTCCTTCTCATCCTGTTCTCTGTCCCATCCTTTCTCACTAAGCCCTCGTCTGGCTGCATGTCTCTTCTTTCCTTTTCTCTCACTCTCCTGCTTCCTGCCTCTTTTCTTGCAATTCCTCCATCTCACTCCTGCAGCCCAACACTACTTTTTAGTCTTCCTTCCCTTTCTCCTGCTCCCTTCGCTTTCTCCCTCTGTCCCCTATCTTTCTTCCCGACTTGTCTCTTGCAGACTTTGGGCCAATCTGGCCCCAAGTCTGGGCATGGTTTGACAAGTTTTCAGAGGCCTGGCTGGTGGCAGCAGGGCCAGCAGGCAGTGACAGGCCCGGGGCTGACAGGCTCCCCAGCCCCTAGGGGGCGCCTGGCTGCCACACCCAGCTGACATAGAACCTTTGTCACAATGCCCGCTACCGTGGCGAGGATGCGGTGGCTCTGCAGGTGACAGGGACACTGCAGGACTTGGTGTCAGCTCAGCAATTTCTCACTTCCCCTAAGAAGCGGAATTCTGCAAATTGCTGCCTTTGCTCTTGAAAGGATGTTGTCAGGTGGGTGTTTTGGTGTCATACACTGAAAACAGAGCAGAAACTGTGAAATATTCCCATGATATGCATGGTCCCTGCCCCAAAGCACCATGACTCAGCCTAAGGAGATCTGCAGCTTATTTTTTTGTACTGCCAGCAGATTGTGGAAGTACAGTATAAAAACCATCCTTATGGAGAGATCTTGGTATTTTAGGCTTAGTCTAAGTGTCTCAAGTAGCTGGGGTTTTTGATTGGGCCTAATCCATACGGTCTTATGGCTTTCCTCCTCGTCTGAAAACAAATGTCCTAGAAACTATAAAGCAAAAACATGTCCTGCAGCCCAGCCTTGCCTTGCCTGTCCTTGCCTGTTTTGGCCTTGCCTTATGTCCTTCTCATCCTGTTCTCTGTCCCATCCTTTCTCACTAAGCCCTCGTCTGGCTGCATGTCTCTTCTTTCCTTTTCTCTCACTCTCCTGCTTCCTGCCTCTTTTCTTGCAATTCCTCCATCTCACTCCTGCAGCCCAACACTACTTTTTATTCTTCCTTCCCTTTCTCCTGCTCCCTTCGCTTTCTCCCTCTGTCCCGTATCTTTCTTCCCGACTTGTCTCTTGCAGACTTTGGGCCAAACTGGCCCCAAGTCTGGGCATGGTTTGACAAGTTTTCAGAGGCCTGGCTGGTGGCAGCAGGGCCAGCAGGCAGTGACAGGCCCGGGGCTGACAGGCTCCCCAGCCCCTAGGGGGCGCCTGGCTGCCACACCCAGCTGACATAGAACCTTTGTCACAATGCCCGCTACCGTGGCGAGGATGCGGTGGCTCTGCAGGTGACAGGGACACTGCAGGACTTGGTGTCAGCTCAGCAATTTCTCACTTCCCCTAAGAAGCGGAATTCTGCAAATTGCTGCCTTTGCTCTTGAAAGGATGTCATCAGGTGGGTGTTTTGGTGTCATACACTGAAAACAGAGCAGAAACTGTGAAATATTCCCATGATATGCATGGTCCCTGCCCCAAAGCACCATGACTCAGCCTAAGGAGATCTGCAGCTGATTTTTTTGTACTGCCAGCAGATTGTGGAAGTACAGTATAAAAACCATCCTTATGGAGAGATCTTGGTATTTTAGGCTTAGTCTAAGTGTCTCAAGTAGCTGGGGTTTTTGCTTGGGCCTAATCCATACGGTCTTATGGCTTTCCTGCTAGTCTGAAGACGAATGTGCTAGAAACTATAAAGCAAAAACATGTCCTGCCGCCTAGCCTTGCCTTGCCTGTCCTTGCCTGTCCTAGCCTTGCGTTATGTCCTTCTCATCCTGTTCTCTGTCCCATCCTCTCTCACTAACAGCTCGTCTGGCTGCATGTCTCTTCTTTCCTTTTCTCTCACTCTCCTGCTTCCTGCCTCTTTTCTTGCAATTCCTCCATCTCACTCCTGCAGCCCAACACTACTTTTTAGTCTTCCTTCCCTTTCTCCTGCTCCCTTCGCTTTCTCCCTCTGTCCCGTATCTTTCTTCCCGACTTGTCTCTTGCAGACTTTGGGCCAAACTGGCCCCAAGTCTGGGCATGGTTTGACAAGTTTTCAGAGGCCTGGCTGGTGGCAGCAGGGCCAGCAGGCAGTGACAGGCCCGGGGCTGACAGGCTCCCCATCCCCTAGGGGGCGCCTGGCTGCCACACCCAGCTGACATAGAACCTTTGCCACAATGCCCGCTACCGTGGCGAGGATGCGGTGGCTCTGCAGGTGACAGGGACACTGCAGGACTTGGTGTCAGCTCAGCAATTTCTCACTTCCCCTAAGAAGCGGAATTCTGCAAATTGCTGCCTTTGCTCTTGAAAGGATGTCGTCAGGTGGGTGTTTTGGTGTCATACACTGAAAACAGAGCAGAAACTGTGAAATATTCCCATGATATGCATGGTCCCTGCCCCAAAGCACCATGACTCAGCCTAAGGAGATCTGCAGCTGATTTTTTTGTACTGCCAGCAGATTGTGGAAGTACAGTATAAAAACCATCCTTATGGAGAGATCTTGGTATTTTAGGCTTAGTCTAAGTGTCTCAAGTAGCTGGGGTTTTTGCTTGGGCCTAATCCATACGGTCTTATGGCTTTCCTGCTAGTCTGAATGCGAATGTGCTAGAAACTATAAAGCAAAAGCATGTCCTGCAGCCTAGCCTTGCCTTGCCTGTCCTTGCCTGTCCTAGCCTTGCCTTATGTCCTTCTCATCCTGTTCTCTGTCCCATCCTCTCTCACTAAGCCCTCGTCTGGCTGCATGTCTCTTCTTTCCTTTTCTCTCACTCTCCTGCTTCCTGCCTCTTTTCTTGCAATTCCTCCATCTCACTCCTGCAGCCCAACACTACTTTTTAGTCTTCCTTCCCTTTCTCCTGCTCCCTTCGCTTTCTCCCTCTGTCCCATATCTTTCTTCCCGACTTGTCTCTTGCAGACTTTATGCCAAACTGTCCCCATGTCTGGGCATGGTTTGACAAGTTTTCAGAGGCCTGGCTGGTGGCAGCAGGGCCAGCAGGCAGTGACAGGCCCGGGGCTGACAGGCTCCCCATCCCCTAGGGGGCGCCTGGCTGCCACACCCAGCTGACATAGAACCTTTGTCACAATGCCCGCTACCGTGGCGAGGATGCGGTGGCTCTGCAGGTGACAGGGACACTGCAGGACTTGGTGTCAGCTCAGCAATTTCTCACTTCCCCTAAGAAGCGGAATTCTGCAAATTGCTGCCTTTGCTCTTGAAAGGATGTCGTCAGGTGGGTGTTTTGGTGTCATACACTGAAAACAGAGCAGAAACTGTGAAATATTCCCATGATATGCATGGTCCCTGCCCCAAAGCACCATGACTCAGCCTAAGGAGATCTGCAGCTGATTTTTTTGTACTGCCAGCAGATTGTGGAAGTACAGTATAAAAACCATCCTTATGGAGAGATCTTGGTATTTTAGGCTTAGTCTAAGTGTCTCAAGTGGCTGGGGTTTTTGCTTGGGCCTAATCCATACGGTCTTATGGCTTTCCTCCTAGTCCGAAGACGAATGTGCTAGAAACTATAAAGCAAAAACATGTCCTGCAGCCTAGCCTTGCCTTGCCTGTCCTTGCCTGTCCTAGCCTTGCCTTCTTTCCTTCTCATCCTGTTCTCTGTCCCATCCTCTCTCACTAAGCCCTCGTCTGGCTGCATGTCTCTTCTTTCCTTTTCTCTCACTCTCCTGCTTCCTGCCTCTTTTCTTGCAATTCCTCCATCTCACTCCTGCAGCCCAACACTACTTTTTATTCTTCCTTCCCTTTCTCCTGCTCCCTTCGCTTTCTCCCTCTGTCCCCTATCTTTCTTCCCGACTTGTCTCTTGCAGACTTTGGGCCAAACTGGCCCCAAGTCTGGCCATGGTTTGACAAGTTTTCAGAGGCCTGGCTGGTGGCAGCAGGGACACCAGGCAGTGACAGGCCCGGGGCTGACAGGCTCCCCATCCCCTAGGGGGCGCCTGGCTGCCACACCCAGCTGACATAGAACCTTTGTCACAATGCCCGCTACCGTGGCGAGGATGCGGTGGCTCTGCAGGTGACAGGGACACTGCAGGACTTGGTGTCAGCTCAGCAATTTCTCACTTCCCCTAAGAAGCGGAATTCTGCAAATTGCTGCCTTTGCTCTTGAAAGGATGTCGTCAGGTGGGTGTTTTGGTGTCATACACTGAAAACAGAGCAGAAACTGTGAAATATTCCCATGATATGCATGGTCCCTGCCCCAAAGCACCATGACTCAGCCTAAGGAGATCTGCAGCTTATTTTTTTGTACTGCCAGCAGATTGTGGAAGTACAGTATAAAAACCATCCTTATGGAGAGATCTTGGTATTTTAGGCTTAGTCTAAGTGTCTCAAGTAGCTGGGGTTTTTGCTTGGGCCTAATCCATACGGTCTTATGGCTTTCCTCCTAGTCTGAAGACGAATGTGCTAGAAACTATAAAGCAAAAACATGTCCTGCAGCCTAGCCTTGCCTTGCCTGTCCTTGCCTGTCCTAGCCTTGCCTTATGTCCTTCTCATCCTGTTCTCTGTCCCATTCTCTCTCACTAAGCCCTCGTCTGGCTGCATGTCTCTTCTTTCCTTTTCTCTCACTCTCCTGCTTCCTGCCTCTTTTCTTGCAATTCCTCCATCTCACTCCTGCAGCCCAACACTACTTTTTAGTCTTCCTTCCCTTTCTCCTGCTCCCTTCGCTTTCTCCCTCTGTCCCATATCTTTCTTCCCGACTTGTCTCTTGCAGACTTTGGGCCAAACTGGCCCCAAGTCTGGGCATGGTTTGACAAGTTTTCAGAGGCCTGGCTGGTGGCAGCAGGGCCAGCAGGCAGTGACAGGCCCGGGGCTGACAGGCTCCCCATCCCCTAGGGGGCGCCTGGCTGCCACACCCAGCTGACATAGAACCTTTGTCACAATGCCCGCTACCGTGGCGAGGATGCGGTGGCTCTGCAGGTGACAGGGACACTGCAGGACTTGGTGTCAGCTCAGCAATTTCTCACTTCCCCTAAGAAGCGGAATTCTGCAAATTGCTGCCTTTGCTCTTGAAAGGATGTCGTCAGGTGGGTGTTTTGGTGTCATACACTGAAAACAGAGCAGAAACTGTGAAATATTCCCATGATATGCATGGTCCCTGCCCCAAAGCACCATGACTCAGCCTAAGGAGATCTGCAGCTGATTTTTTTGTACTGCCAGCAGATTGTGGAAGTACAGTATAAAAACCATCCTTATGGAGAGATCTTGGTATTTTAGGCTTAGTCTAAGTGTCTCAAGTGGCTGGGGTTTTTGCTTGGGCCTAATCCATACGGTCTTATGGCTTTCCTCCTAGTCCGAAGACGAATGTGCTAGAAACTATAAAGCAAAAACATGTCCTGCAGCCTAGCCTTGCCTTGCCTGTCCTTGCCTGTCCTAGCCTTGCCTTCTTTCCTTCTCATCCTGTTCTCTGTCCCATCCTCTCTCACTAAGCCCTCGTCTGGCTGCATGTCTCTTCTTTCCTTTTCTCTCACTCTCCTGCTTCCTGCCTCTTTTCTTGCAATTCCTCCATCTCACTCCTGCAGCCCAACACTACTTTTTAGTCTTCCTTCCCTTTCTCCTGCTCCCTTCGCTTTCTCCCTCTGTCCCATATCTTTCTTCCCGACTTGTCTCTTGCAGACTTTGGGCCAAACTGGCCCCAAGTCTGGGCATGGTTTGACAAGTTTTCAGAGGCCTGGCTGGTGGCAGCAGGGCCAGCAGGCAGTGACAGGCCCGGGGCTGACAGGCTCCCCATCCCCTAGGGGGCGCCTGGCTGCCACACCCAGCTGACATAGAACCTTTGTCACAATGCCCGCTACCGTGGCGAGGATGCGGTGGCTCTGCAGGTGACAGGGACACTGCAGGACTTGGTGTCAGCTCAGCAATTTCTCACTTCCCCTAAGAAGCGGAATTCTGCAAATTGCTGCCTTTGCTCTTGAAAGGATGTCGTCAGGTGGGTGTTTTGGTGTCATACACTGAAAACAGAGCAGAAACTGTGAAATATTCCCATGATATGCATGGTCCCTGCCCCAAAGCACCATGACTCAGCCTAAGGAGATCTGCAGCTTATTTTTTTGTACTGCCAGCAGATTGTGGAAGTACAGTATAAAAACCATCCTTATGGAGAGATCTTGGTATTTTAGGCTTAGTCTAAGTGTCTCAAGTGGCTGGGGTTTTTGCTTGGGCCTAATCCATACGGTCTTATGGCTTTCCTCCTAGTCCGAAGACGAATGTGCTAGAAACTATAAAGCAAAAACATGTCCTGCAGCCTAGCCTTGCCTTGCCTGTCCTTGCCTGTCCTAGCCTTGCCTTCTTTCCTTCTCATCCTGTTCTCTGTCCCATCCTCTCTCACTAAGCCCTCGTCTGGCTGCATGTCTCTTCTTTCCTTTTCTCTCACTCTCCTGCTTCCTGCCTCTTTTCTTGCAATTCCTCCATCTCACTCCTGCAGCCCAACACTACTTTTTATTCTTCCTTCCCTTTCTCCTGCTCCCTTCGCTTTCTCCCTCTGTCCCATATCTTTCTTCCCGACTTGTCTCTTGCAGACTTTGGGCCAAACTGGCCCCAAGTCTGGGCATGGTTTGACAAGTTTTCAGAGGCCTGGCTGGTGGCAGCAGGGCCAGCAGGGAGTGACAGGCCCGGGGCTGACAGGCTCCCCATCCCCTAGGGGGCGCCTGGCTGCCACACCCAGCTGACATAGAACCTTTGTCACAATGCCCGCTACCGTGGCGAGGATGCGGTGGCTCTGCAGGTGACAGGGACACTGCAGGACTTGGTGTCAGCTCAGCAATTTCTCACTTCCCCTAAGAAGCGGAATTCTGCAAATTGCTGCCTTTGCTCTTGAAAGGATGTCGTCAGGTGGGTGTTTTGGTATCATACACTGAAAACAGAGCAGAAACTGTGAAATATTCCCATGATATGCATGGTCCCTGCCCCAAAGCACCATGACTCAGCCTAAGGAGATCTGCAGCTGATTTTTTTGTACTGCCAGCAGATTGTGGAAGTACAGTATAAAAACCATCCTTATGGAGAGATCTTGGTATTTTAGGCTTAGTCTAAGTGTCTCAAGTAGCTGGGGTTTTTGCTTGGGCTTAATCCATACAGTCTTATGGCTTTCCTGCTAGTCTGAAGACTAATGTGCTAGAAACTATAAAGCAAAAACATGTCCTGCAGCCTAGCCTTGCCTTGCCTGTCCTTGCCTGTCCTAGCCTTGCCTTATGTCCTTCTCATCCTGTTCTCTGTCCCATCCTCTCTCACTAACCCCTCGTCTGGCCGCATGTCTCTTCTTTCCTTTTCTCTCACTCTCCTGCTTCCTGCCTCTTTTCTTGCAATTCCTCCATCACACTCCTGCAGCCCAACACTACTTTTTAGTCTTCCTTCCCTTTCTCCTGCTCCCTTCGCTTTCTCCCTCTGTCCCATATCTTTCTTCCCGACTTGTCTCTTGCAGACTTTATGCCAAACTGTCCCCATGTCTGGGCATGGTTTGACAAGTTTTCAGAGGCCTGGCTGGTGGCAGCAGGGCCAGCAGGCAGTGACAGGCCCGGGGCTGACAGGCTCCCCATCCCCTAGGGGGCGCCTGGCTGCCACACCCAGCTGACATAGAACCTTTGTCACAATGCCCGCTACCGTGGCGAGGATGCGGTGGCTCTGCAGGTGACAGGGACACTGCAGGACTTGGTGTCAGCTCAGCAATTTCTCACTTCCCCTAAGAAGCGGAATTCTGCAAATTGCTGCCTTTGCTCTTGAAAGGATGTCATCAGGTGGGTGTTTTGGTGTCATACCCTGAAAACAGAGCAGAAACTGTGAAATATTCCCATGATATGCATGGTCCCTGCCCCAAAGCACCATGACTCAGCCTAAGGAGATCTGCAGCTTATTTTTTTGTACTGCCAGCAGATTGTGGAAGTACAGTATAAAAACCATCCTTATGGAGAGATCTTGGTATTTTAGGCTTAGTCTAAGTGTCTCAAGTAGCTGGGGTTTTTGCTTGGGCCTAATCCATACGGTCTTATGGCTTTCCTGCTAGTCTGAAGACGAATGTGCTAGAAACTATAAAGCAAAAACATGTCCTGCAGCCTAGCCTTGCCTTGCCTGTCCTTGCCTGTCCTAGCCTTGCCTTCTTTCCTTCACATCCTGTTCTCTGTCCCATCCTCTCTCACTAACCCCTCGTCTGGCTGCATGTCTCTTCTTTCCTTTTCTCTCACTCTCCTGCTTCCTGCCTCTTTTCTTGCAATTCCTCCATCTCACTCCTGCAGCCCAACACTACTTTTTATTCTTCCTTCCCTTTCTCCTGCTCCCTTCGCTTTCTCCCTCTGTCCCCTATCTTTCTTCCCGACTTGTCTCTTGCAGACTTTGGGCCAAAATGGCCCCAAGTCTGGCCATGGTTTGACAAGTTTTCAGAGGCCTGGCTGGTGGCAGCAGGGACACCAGGCAGTGACAGGCCCGGGGCTGACAGGCTCCCCATCCCCTAGGGGGCGCCTGGCTGCCACACCCAGCTGACATAGAACCTTTGTCACAATGCCCGCTACCGTGGCGAGGATGCGGTGGCTCTGCAGGTGACAGGGACACTGCAGGACTTGGTGTCAGCTCAGCAATTTCTCACTTCCCCTAAGAAGCGGAATTCTGCAAATTGCTGCCTTTGCTCTTGAAAGGATGTCGTCAGGTGGGTGTTTTGGTATCATACACTGAAAACAGAGCAGAAACTGTGAAATATTCCCATGATATGCATGGTCCCTGCCCCAAAGCACCATGACTCAGCCTAAGGAGATCTGCAGCTGATTTTTTTGTACTGCCAGCAGATTGTGGAAGTACAGTATAAAAACCATCCTTATGGAGAGATCTTGGTATTTTAGGCTTAGTCTAAGTGTCTCAAGTAGCTGGGGTTTTTGCTTGGGCTTAATCCATACAGTCTTATGGCTTTCCTGCTAGTCTGAAGACGAATGTGCTAGAAACTATAAAGCAAAAACATGTCCTGCAGCCTAGCCTTGCCTTGCCTGTCCTTGCCTGTCCTAGCCTTGCCTTATGTCCTTCTCATCCTGTTGTCTGTCCCATCCTCTCTCACTAAGCCCTCGTCTGGCTGCATGTCTCTTCTTTCCTTTTCTCTCACTCTCCTGCTTCCTGCCTCTTTTCTTGCAATTCCTCCATCTCACTCCTGCAGCCCAACACTACTTTTTAGTCTTCCTTCCCTTTCTCCTGCTCCCTTCGCTTTCTCCCTCTGTCCCATATCTTTCTTCCCGACTTGTCTCTTGCAGACTTTATGCCAAACTGTCCCCATGTCTGGGCATGGTTTGACAAGTTTTCAGAGGCCTGGCTGGTGGCAGCAGGGCCAGCAGGCAGTGACAGGCCCGGGGCTGACAGGCTCCCCATCCCCTAGGGGGCGCCTGGCTGCCACACCCAGCTGACATAGAACCTTTGTCACAATGCCCGCTACCGTGGCGAGGATGCGGTGGCTCTGCAGGTGACAGGGACACTGCAGGACTTGGTGTCAGCTCAGCAATTTCTCACTTCCCCTAAGAAGCGGAATTCTGCAAATTGCTGCCTTTGCTCTTGAAAGGATGTCATCAGGTGGGTGTTTTGGTGTCATACCCTGAAAACAGAGCAGAAACTGTGAAATATTCCCATGATATGCATGGTCCCTGCCCCAAAGCACCATGACTCAGCCTAAGGAGATCTGCAGCTGATTTTTTTGTACTGCCAGCAGATTGTGGAAGTACAGTATAAAAACCATCCTTATGGAGAGATCTTGGTATTTTAGGCTTAGTCTAAGTGTCTCAAGTAGCTGGGGTTTTTGCTTGGGCCTAATCCATATGGTCTTATGGCTTTCCTCCTAGTCTGAAGACGAATGTGCTAGAAACTATAAAGCAAAAACATGTCCTGCAGCCTAGCCTTGCCTTGCCTGTCCTTGCCTGTCCTAGCCTTGCCTTATGTCCTTCTCATCCTGTTCTCTGTCCCATCCTCTCTCACTAAGCCCTCGTCTGGCTGCATGTCTCTTCTTTCCTTTTCTCTCACTCTCCTGCTTCCTGCCTCTTTTCTTGCAATTCCTCCATCTCACTCCTGCAGCCCAACACTACTTTTTATTCTTCCTTCCCTTTCTCCTGCTCCCTTCGCTTTCTCCCTCTGTCCCATATCTTTCTTCCCGACTTGTCTCTTGCAGACTTTGGGCCAAACTGGCCCCAAGTCTGGGCATGGTTTGACAAGTTTTCAGAGGCCTGGCTGGTGGCAGCAGGGACACCAGGCAGTGACAGGCCCGGGGCTGACAGGCTCCCCATCCCCTAGGGGGCGCCTGGCTGCCACACCCAGCTGACATAGAACCTTTGTCACAATGCCCGCTACTGTGGCGAGGATGCGGTGGCTCTGCAGGTGACAGGGACACTGCAGGACTTGGTGTCAGCTCAGCAATTTCTCACTTCCCCTAAGAAGCGGAATTCTGCAAATTGCTGCCTTTGCTCTTGAAAGGATGTCGTCAGGTGGGTGTTTTGGTATCATACACTGAAAACAGAGCAGAAACTGTGAAATATTCCCATGATATGCATGGTCCCTGCCCCAAAGCACCATGACTCAGCCTAAGGAGATCTGCAGCTGATTTTTTTGTACTGCCAGCAGATTGTGGAAGTACAGTATAAAAACCATCCTTATGGAGAGATCTTGGTATTTTAGGCTTAGTCTAAGTGTCTCAAGTAGCTGGGGTTTTTGCTTGGGCTTAATCCATACAGTCTTATGGCTTTCCTGCTAGTCTGAAGACGAATGTGCTAGAAACTATAAAGCAAAAACATGTCCTGCAGCCTAGCCTTGCCTTGCCTGTCCTTGCCTGTCCTAGCCTTGCCTTATGTCCTTCTCATCCTGTTCTCTGTCCCATCCTCTCTCACTAACAGCTCGTCTGGCTGCATGTCTCTTCTTTCCATTTCTCTCACTCTCCTGCTTCCTGCCTCTTTTCTTGCAATTCCTCCATCTCACTCCTGCAGCCCAACACTACTTTTTATTCTTCCTTCCCTTTCTCCTGCTCCCTTCGCTTTCTCCCTCTGTCCCATATCTTTCTTCCCGACTTGTCTCTTGCAGACTTTATGCCAAACTGTCCCCATGTCTGGGCATGGTTTGACAAGTTTTCAGAGGCCTGGCTGGTGGCAGCAGGGCCAGCAGGCAGTGACAGGCCCGGGGCTGACAGGCTCCCCATCCCCTAGGGGGCGCCTGGCTGCCACACCCAGCTGACATAGAACCTTTGTCACAATGCCCGCTACCGTGGCGAGGATGCGGTGGCTCTGCAGGTGACAGGGACACTGCAGGACTTGGTGTCAGCTCAGCAATTTCTCACTTCCCCTAAGAAGCGGAATTCTGCAAATTGCTGCCTTTGCTCTTGAAAGGATGTCATCAGGTGGGTGTTTTGGTGTCATACCCTGAAAACAGAGCAGAAACTGTGAAATATTCCCATGATATGCATGGTCCCTGCCCCAAAGCACCATGACTCAGCCTAAGGAGATCTGCAGCTGATTTTTTTGTACTGCCAGCAGATTGTGGAAGTACAGTATAAAAACCATCCTTATGGAGAGATCTTGGTATTTTAGGCTTAGTCTAAGTGTCTCAAGTAGCTGGGGTTTTTGCTTGGGCCTAATCCATACGGTCTTATGGCTTTCCTGCTAGTCTGAAGACGAATGTGCTAGAAACTATAAAGCAAAAACATGTCCTGCAGCCTAGCCTTGCCTTGCCTGTCCTTGCCTGTCCTAGCCTTGCCTTATGTCCTTCTCATCCTGTTCTCTGTCCCATCCTCTCTCACTAAGCCCTCGTCTGGCTGCATGTCTCTTCTTTCCTTTTCTCTCACTCTCCTGCTTCCTGCCTCTTTTCTTGCAATTCCTCCATCTCACTCCTGCAGCCCAACACTACTTTTTATTCTTCCTTCCCTTTCTCCTGCTCCCTTCGCTTTCTCCCTCTGTCCCCTATCTTTCTTCCCGACTTGTCTCTTGCAGACTTTGGGCCAAAATGGCCCCAAGTCTGGGCATGGTTTGACAAGTTTTCAGAGGCCTGGCTGGTGGCAGCAGGGACACCAGGCAGTGACAGGCCCGGGGCTGACAGGCTCCCCATCCCCTAGGGGGCGCCTGGCTGCCACACCCAGCTGACATAGAACCTTTGTCACAATGCCCGCTACCGTGGCGAGGATGCGGTGGCTCTGCAGGTGACAGGGACACTGCAGGACTTGGTGTCAGCTCAGCAATTTCTCACTTCCCCTAAGAAGCGGAATTCTGCAAATTGCTGCCTTTGCTCTTGAAAGGATGTCGTCAGGTGGGTGTTTTGGTGTCATACACTGAAAACAGAGCAGAAACTGTGAAATATTCCCATGATATGCATGGTCCCTGCCCCAAAGCACCATGACTCAGCCTAAGGAGATCTGCAGCTGATTTTTTTGTACTGCCAGCAGATTGTGGAAGTACAGTATAAAAACCATCCTTATGGAGAGATCTTGGTATTTTAGGCTTAGTCTAAGTGTCTCAAGTGGCTGGGGTTTTTGCTTGGGCCTAATCCATACGGTCTTATGGCTTTCCTCCTCGTCTGAAGACGAATGTGCTAGAAACTATAAAGCAAAAACATGTCCTGCAGCCTAGCCTTGCCTTGCCTGTCCTTGCCTGTCCTAGCCTTGCCTTATGTCCTTCTCATCCTGTTCTCTGTCCCATCCTCTCTCACTAAGCCCTCGTCTGGCTGCATGTCTCTTCTTTCCTTTTCTCTCACTCTCCTGCTTCCTGCCTCTTTTCTTGCAATTCCTCCATCTCACTCCTGCAGCCCAACACTACTTTTTATTCTTCCTTCCCTTTCTCCTGCTCCCTTCGCTTTCTCCCTCTGTCCCGTATCTTTCTTCCCGACTTGTCTCTTGCAGACTTTGGGCCAAACTGGCCCCAAGTCTGGCCATGGTTTGACAAGTTTTCAGAGGCCTGGCTGGTGGCAGCAGGGACACCAGGCAGTGACAGGCCCGGGGCTGACAGGCTCCCCATCCCCTAGGGGGCGCCTGGCTGCCACACCCAGCTGACATAGAACCTTTGTCACAATGCCCGCTACCGTGGCGAGGATGCGGTGGCTCTGCAGGTGACAGGGACACTGCAGGACTTGGTGTCAGCTCAGCAATTTCTCACTTCCCCTAAGAAGCGGAATTCTGCAAATTGCTGCCTTTGCTCTTGAAAGGATGTCGTCAGGTGGGTGTTTTGGTATCATACACTGAAAACAGAGCAGAAACTGTGAAATATTCCCATGATATGCATGGTCCCTGCCCCAAAGCACCATGACTCAGCCTAAGGAGATCTGCAGCTGATTTTTTTGTACTGCCAGCAGATTGTGGAAGTACAGTATAAAAACCATCCTTATGGAGAGATCTTGGTATTTTAGGCTTAGTCTAAGTGTCTCAAGTAGCTGGGGTTTTTGCTTGGGCTTAATCCATACGGTCTTATGGCTTTCCTGCTAGTCTGAAGACGAATGTGCTAGAAACTATAAAGCAAAAACATGTCCTGCAGCCTAGCCTTGCCTTGCCTGTCCTTGCCTGTCCTAGCCTTGCCTTCTTTCCTTCACATCCTGTTCTCTGTCCCATCCTCTCTCACTAACCCCTCGTCTGGCTGCATGTCTCTTCTTTCCTTTTCTCTCACTCTCCTGCTTCCTGCCTCTTTTCTTGCAATTCCTCCATCTCACTCCTGCAGCCCAACACTACTTTTTAGTCTTCCTTCCCTTTCTCCTGCTCCCTTCGCTTTCTCCCTCTGTCCCATATCTTTCTTCCCGACTTGTCTCTTGCAGACTTTGGGCCAAAATGGCCCCAAGTCTGGGCATGGTTTGACAAGTTTTCAGAGGCCTGGCTGGTGGCAGCAGGGACACCAGGCAGTGACAGGCCCGGGGCTGACAGGCTCCCCATCCCCTAGGGGGCGCCTGGCTGCCACACCCAGCTGACATAGAACCTTTGTCACAATGCCCGCTACCGTGGCGAGGATGCGGTGGCTCTGCAGGTGACAGGGACACTGCAGGACTTGGTGTCAGCTCAGCAATTTCTCACTTCCCCTAAGAAGCGGAATTCTGCAAATTGCTGCCTTTGCTCTTGAAAGGATGTCGTCAGGTGGGTGTTTTGGTATCATACACTGAAAACAGAGCAGAAACTGTGAAATATTCCCATGATATGCATGGTCCCTGCCCCAAAGCACCATGACTCAGCCTAAGGAGATCTGCAGCTTATTTTTTTGTACTGCCAGCAGATAGTGGAAGTACAGTATAAATCCATCCTTATGGAGAGATCTTGGTATTTTAGGCTTAGTCTAAGTGTCTCAAGTAGCTGGGGTTTTTGCTTGGGCCTAATCCATACGGTCTTATGGCTTTCCTGCTAGTCTGAAGACGAATGTGCTAGAAACTATAAAGCAAAAACATGTCCTGCAGCCTAGCCTTGCCTTGCCTGTCCTTGCCTGTCCTAGCCTTGCCTTATGTCCTTCTCATCCTGTTCTCTGTCCCATCCTCTCTCACTAACCCCTCGTCTGGCCGCATGTCTCTTCTTTCCTTTTCTCTCACTCTCCTGCTTCCTGCCTCTTTTCTTGCAATTCCTCCATCTCACTCCTGCAGCCCAACACTACTTTTTAGTCTTCCTTCCCTTTCTCCTGCTCCCTTCGCTTTCTCCCTCTGTCCCATATCTTTCTTCCCGACTTGTCTCTTGCAGACTTTATGCCAAACTGTCCCCATGTCTGGGCATGGTTTGACAAGTTTTCAGAGGCCTGGCTGGTGGCAGCAGGGCCAGCAGGCAGTGACAGGCCCGGGGCTGACAGGCTCCCCATCCCCTAGGGGGCGCCTGGCTGCCACACCCAGCTGACATAGAACCTTTGTCACAATGCCCGCTACCGTGGCGAGGATGCGGTGGCTCTGCAGGTGACAGGGACACTGCAGGACTTGGTGTCAGCTCAGCAATTTCTCACTTCCCCTAAGAAGCGGAATTCTGCAAATTGCTGCCTTTGCTCTTGAAAGGATGTCGTCAGGTGGGTGTTTTGGTGTCATACCCTGAAAACAGAGCAGAAACTGTGAAATATTCCCATGATATGCATGGTCCCTGCCCCAAAGCACCATGACTCAGCCTAAGGAGATCTGCAGCTGATTTTTTTGTACTGCCAGCAGATTGTGGAAGTACAGTATAAAAACCATCCTTATGGAGAGATCTTGGTATTTTAGGCTTAGTCTAAGTGTCTAAAGTAGCTGGGGTTTTTGCTTGGGCCTAATCCATACGGTCTTATGGCTTTCCTGCTAGTCTGAAGACGAATGTGCTAGAAACTATAAAGCAAAAACATGTCCTGCAGCCTAGCCTTGCCTTGCCTGTCCTTGCCTGTCCTAGCCTTGCCTTCTTTCCTTCACATCCTGTTCTCTGTCCCATCCTCTCTCACTAACCCCTCGTCTGGCTGCATGTCTCTTCTTTCCTTTTCTCTCACTCTCCTGCTTCCTGCCTCTTTTCTTGCAATTCCTCCATCTCACTCCTGCAGCCCAACACTACTTTTTATTCTTCCTTCCCTTTCTCCTGCTCCCTTCGCTTTCTCCCTCTGTCCCCTATCTTTCTTCCCGACTTGTCTCTTGCAGACTTTGGGCCAAAATGGCCCCAAGTCTGGGCATGGTTTGACAAGTTTTCAGAGGCCTGGCTGGTGGCAGCAGGGACAGCAGGCAGTGACAGGCCCGGGGCTGACAGGCTCCCCATCCCCTAGGGGGCGCCTGGCTGCCACACCCAGCTGACATAGAACCTTTGTCACAATGCCCGCTACCGTGGCGAGGATGCGGTGGCTCTGCAGGTGACAGGGACACTGCAGGACTTGGTGTCAGCTCAGCAATTTCTCACTTCCCCTAAGAAGCGGAATTCTGCAAATTGCTGCCTTTGCTCTTGAAAGGATGTCGTCAGGTGGGTGTTTTGGTGTCATACACTGAAAACAGAGCAGAAACTGTGAAATATTCCCATGATATGCATGGTCCCTGCCCCAAAGCACCATGACTCAGCCTAAGGAGATCTGCAGCTGATTTTTTTGTACTGCCAGCAGATTGTGGAAGTACAGTATAAAAACCATCCTTATGGAGAGATCTTGGTATTTTAGGCTTAGTCTAAGTGTCTCAAGTGGCTGGGGTTTTTGCTTGGGCCTAATCCATACGGTCTTATGGCTTTCCTGCTAGTCTGAAGACGAATGTGCTAGAAACTATAAAGCAAAAACATGTCCTGCAGCCTAGCCTTGCCTTGCCTGTCCTTGCCTGTCCTAGCCTTGCCTTCTTTCCTTCTCATCCTGTTCTCTGTCCCATCCTCTCTCACTAAGCCCTCGTCTGGCTGCATGTCTCTTCTTTCCTTTTCTCTCACTCTCCTGCTTCCTGCCTCTTTTCTTGCAATTCCTCCATCTCACTCCTGCAGCCCAACACTACTTTTTATTCTTCCTTCCCTTTCTCCTGCTCCCTTCGCTTTCTCCCTCTGTCCCGTATCTTTCTTCCCGACTTGTCTCTTGCAGACTTTGGGCCAAACTGGCCCCAAGTCTGGCCATGGTTTAACAAGTTTTCAGAGGCCTGGCTGGTGGCAGCAGGGACACCAGGCAGTGACAGGCCCGGGGCTGACAGGCTCCCCATCCCCTAGGGGGCGCCTGGCTGCCACACCCAGCTGACATAGAACCTTTGTCACAATGCCCGCTACCGTGGCGAGGATGCGGTGGCTCTGCAGGTGACAGGGACACTGCAGGACTTGGTGTCAGCTCAGCAATTTCTCACTTCCCCTAAGAAGCGGAATTCTGCAAATTGCTGCCTTTGCTCTTGAAAGGATGTCGTCAGGTGGGTGTTTTGGTATCATACACTGAAAACAGAGCAGAAACTGTGAAATATTCCCATGATATGCATGGTCCCTGCCCCAAAGCACCATGACTCAGCCTAAGGAGATCTGCAGCTGATTTTTTTGTACTGCCAGCAGATTGTGGAAGTACAGTATAAAAACCATCCTTATGGAGAGATCTTGGTATTTTAGGCTTAGTCTAAGTGTCTCAAGTAGCTGGGGTTTTTGCTTGGGCTTAATCCATACGGTCTTATGGCTTTCCTGCTAGTCTGAAGACGAATGTGCTAGAAACTATAAAGCAAAAACATGTCCTGCAGCCTAGCCTTGCCTTGCCTGTCCTTGCCTGTCCTAGCCTTGCCTTCTTTCCTTCACATCCTGTTCTCTGTCCCATCCTCTCTCACTAACCCCTCGTCTGGCTGCATGTCTCTTCTTTCCTTTTCTCTCACTCTCCTGCTTCCTGCCTCTTTTCTTGCAATTCCTCCATCTCACTCCTGCAGCCCAACACTACTTTTTATTCTTCCTTCCCTTTCTCCTGCTCCCTTCGCTTTCTCCCTCTGTCCCCTATCTTTCTTCCCGACTTGTCTCTTGCAGACTTTGGGCCAAAATGGCCCCAAGTCTGGGCATGGTTTGACAAGTTTTCAGAGGCCTGGCTGGTGGCAGCAGGGACACCAGGCAGTGACAGGCCCGGGGCTGACAGGCTCCCCATCCCCTAGGGGGCGCCTGGCTGCCACACCCAGCTGACATAGAACCTTTGTCACAATGCCCGCTACCGTGGCGAGGATGCGGTGGCTCTGCAGGTGACAGGGACACTGCAGGACTTGGTGTCAGCTCAGCAATTTCTCACTTCCCCTAAGAAGCGGAATTCTGCAAATTGCTGCCTTTGCTCTTGAAAGGATGTCGTCAGGTGGGTGTTTTGGTATCATACACTGAAAACAGAGCAGAAACTGTGAAATATTCCCATGATATGCATGGTCCCTGCCCCAAAGCACCATGACTCAGCCTAAGGAGATCTGCAGCTTATTTTTTTGTACTGCCAGCAGATAGTGGAAGTACAGTATAAATCCATCCTTATGGAGAGATCTTGGTATTTTAGGCTTAGTCTAAGTGTCTCAAGTAGCTGGGGTTTTTGCTTGGGCCTAATCCATACGGTCTTATGGCTTTCCTGCTAGTCTGAAGACGAATGTGCTAGAAACTATAAAGCAAAAACATGTCCTGCAGCCTAGCCTTGCCTTGCCTGTCCTTGCCTGTCCTAGCCTTGCCTTATGTCCTTCTCATCCTGTTCTCTGTCCCATCCTCTCTCACTAACCCCTCGTCTGGCTGCATGTCTCTTCTTTCCTTTTCTCTCACTCTCCTGATTCCTGCCTCTTTTCTTGCAATTCCTCCATCTCACTCCTGCAGCCCAACACTACTTTTTAGTCTTCCTTCCCTTTCTCCTGCTCCCTTCGCTTTCTCCCTCTGTCCCATATCTTTCTTCCCGACTTGTCTCTTGCAGACTTTATGCCAAACTGTCCCCATGTCTGGGCATGGTTTGACAAGTTTTCAGAGGCCTGGCTGGTGGCAGCAGGGCCAGCAGGCAGTGACAGGCCCGGGGCTGACAGGCTCCCCATCCCCTAGGGGGCGCCTGGCTGCCACACCCAGCTGACATAGAACCTTTGTCACAATGCCCGCTACCGTGGCGAGGATGCGGTGGCTCTGCAGGTGACAGGGACACTGCAGGACTTGGTGTCAGCTCAGCAATTTCTCACTTCCCCTAAGAAGCGGAATTCTGCAAATTGCTGCCTTTGCTCTTGAAAGGATGTCGTCAGGTGGGTGTTTTGGTGTCATACCCTGAAAACAGAGCAGAAACTGTGAAATATTCCCATGATATGCATGGTCCCTGCCCCAAAGCACCATGACTCAGCCTAAGGAGATCTGCAGCTGATTTTTTTGTACTGCCAGCAGATTGTGGAAGTACAGTATAAAAACCATCCTTATGGAGAGATCTTGGTATTTTAGGCTTAGTCTAAGTGTCTAAAGTAGCTGGGGTTTTTGCTTGGGCCTAATCCATACGGTCTTATGGCTTTCCTGCTAGTCTGAAGACGAATGTGCTAGAAACTATAAAGCAAAAACATGTCCTGCAGCCTAGCCTTGCCTTGCCTGTCCTTGCCTGTCCTAGCCTTGCCTTCTTTCCTTCACATCCTGTTCTCTGTCCCATCCTCTCTCACTAACCCCTCGTCTGGCTGCATGTCTCTTCTTTCCTTTTCTCTCACTCTCCTGCTTCCTGCCTCTTTTCTTGCAATTCCTCCATCTCACTCCTGCAGCCCAACACTACTTTTTATTCTTCCTTCCCTTTCTCCTGCTCCCTTCGCTTTCTCCCTCTGTCCCCTATCTTTCTTCCCGACTTGTCTCTTGCAGACTTTGGGCCAAAATGGCCCCAAGTCTGGGCATGGTTTGACAAGTTTTCAGAGGCCTGGCTGGTGGCAGCAGGGACAGCAGGCAGTGACAGGCCCGGGGCTGACAGGCTCCCCATCCCCTAGGGGGCGCCTGGCTGCCACACCCAGCTGACATAGAACCTTTGTCACAATGCCCGCTACCGTGGCGAGGATGCGGTGGCTCTGCAGGTGACAGGGACACTGCAGGACTTGGTGTCAGCTCAGCAATTTCTCACTTCCCCTAAGAAGCGGAATTCTGCAAATTGCTGCCTTTGCTCTTGAAAGGATGTCGTCAGGTGGGTGTTTTGGTGTCATACACTGAAAACAGAGCAGAAACTGTGAAATATTCCCATGATATGCATGGTCCCTGCCCCAAAGCACCATGACTCAGCCTAAGGAGATCTGCAGCTGATTTTTTTGTACTGCCAGCAGATTGTGGAAGTACAGTATAAAAACCATCCTTATGGAGAGATCTTGGTATTTTAGGCTTAGTCTAAGTGTCTCAAGTGGCTGGGGTTTTTGCTTGGGCCTAATCCATACGGTCTTATGGCTTTCCTGCTAGTCTGAAGACGAATGTGCTAGAAACTATAAAGCAAAAACATGTCCTGCAGCCTAGCCTTGCCTTGCCTGTCCTTGCCTGTCCTAGCCTTGCCTTCTTTCCTTCTCATCCTGTTCTCTGTCCCATCCTCTCTCACTAAGCCCTCGTCTGGCTGCATGTCTCTTCTTTCCTTTTCTCTCACTCTCCTGCTTCCTCCCTCTTTTCTTGCAATTCCTCCATCTCACTCCTGCAGCCCAACACTACTTTTTATTCTTCCGTTCCTTTCTCCTGCTCCCTTCGCTTTCTCCCTCTGTCCCATATCTTTCTTCCCGACTTGTCTCTTGCAGACTTTGGGCCAAACTGGCCCCAAGTCTGGGCATGGTTTGACAAGTTTTCAGAGGCCTGGCTGGTGGCAGCAGGGACACCAGGCAGTGACAGGCCCGGGGCTGACAGGCTCCCCATCCCCTAGGGGGCGCCTGGCTGCCACACCCAGCTGACATAGAACCTTTGTCACAATGCCCGCTACCGTGGCGAGGATGAGGTGGCTCTGCAGGTGACAGGGACACTGCAGGACTTGGTGTCAGCTCAGCAATTTCTCACTTCCCCTAAGAAGCGGAATTCTGCAAATTGCTGCCTTTGCTCTTGAAAGGATGTCATCAGGTGGGTGTTTTGGTGTCATACACTGAAAACAGAGCAGAAACTGTGAAATATTCCCATGATATGCATGGTCCCTGCCCCAAAGCACCATGACTCAGACTAAGGAGATCTGCAGCTGATTTTTTTGTACTGCCAGCAGATTGTGGAAGTACAGTATAAAAACCATCCTTATGGAGAGATCTTGGTATTTTAGGCTTAGTCTAAGTGTCTCAAGTGGCTGGGGTTTTTGCTTGGGCCTAATCCATACGGTCTTATGGCTTTCCTGCTAGTCTGAAGACGAATGTGCTAGAAACTATAAAGCAAAAACATGTCCTGCAGCCTAGCCTTGCCTTGCCTGTCCTTGCCTGTCCTAGCCTTGCCTTCTTTCCTTCTCATCCTGTTCTCTGTCCCATCCTCTCTCACTAAGCCCTCGTCTGGCTGCATGTCTCTTCTTTCCTTTTCTCTCACTCTCCTGCTTCCTCCCTCTTTTCTTGCAATTCCTCCATCTCACTCCTGCAGCCCAACACTACTTTTTAGTCTTCCTTCCCTTTCTCCTGCTCCCTTCGCTTTCTCCCTCTGTCCCGTATCTTTCTTCCCGACTTGTCTCTTGCAGACTTTGGGCCAAACTGGCCCCAAGTCTGGCCATGGTTTGACAAGTTTTCAGAGGCCTGGCTGGTGGCAGCAGGGACAGCAGGCAGTGACAGGCCCGGGGCTGACAGGCTCCCCATCCCCTAGGGGGCGCCTGGCTGCCACACCCAGCTGACATAGAACCTTTGTCACAATGCCCGCTACCGTGGCGAGGATGCGGTGGCTCTGCAGGTGACAGGGACACTGCAGGACTTGGTGTCAGCTCAGCAATTTCTCACTTCCCCTAAGAAGCGGAATTCTGCAAATTGCTGCCTTTGCTCTTGAAAGGATGTCGTCAGGTGGGTGTTTTGGTGTCATACACTGAAAACAGAGCAGAAACTGTGAAATATTCCCATGATATGCATGGTCCCTGCCCCAAAGCACCATGACTCAGCCTAAGGAGATCTGCAGCTGATTTTTTTGTACTGCCAGCAGATTGTGGAAGTACAGTATAAAAACCATCCTTATGGAGAGATCTTGGTATTTTAGGCTTAGTCTAAGTGTCTCAAGTGGCTGGGGTTTTTGCTTGGGCCTAATCCATACGGTCTTATGGCTTTCCTCCTCGTCTGAAGACGAATGTGCTAGAAACTATAAAGCAAAAACATGTCCTGCAGCCTAGCCTTGCCTTGCCTGTCCTTGCCTGTCCTAGCCTTGCCTTCTTTCCTTCTCATCCTGTTCTCTGTCCCATCCTCTCTCACTAAGCCCTCGTCTGGCTGCATGTCTCTTCTTTCCTTTTCTCTCACTCTCCTGCTTCCTGCCTCTTTTCTTGCAATTCCTCCATCTCACTCCTGCAGCCCAACACTACTTTTTAGTCTTCCTTCCCTTTCTCCTGCTCCCTTCGCTTTCTCCCTCTGTCCCATATCTTTCTTCCCGACTTGTCTCTTGCAGACTTTGGGCCAAACTGGCCCCAAGTCTGGCCATGGTTTGACAAGTTTTCAGAGGCCTGGCTGGTGGCAGCAGGGCCAGCAGGCAGTGACAGGCCCGGGGCTGACAGGCTCCCCATCCCCTAGGGGGCGCCTGGCTGCCACACCCAGCTGACATAGAACCTTTGTCACAATGCCCGCTACCGTGGCGAGGATGCGGTGGCTCTGCAGGTGACAGGGACACTGCAGGACTTGGTGTCAGCTCAGCAATTTCTCACTTCCCCTAAGAAGCGGAATTCTGCAAATTGCTGCCTTTGCTCTTGAAAGGATGTCGTCAGGTGGGTGTTTTGGTGTCATACACTGAAAACAGAGCAGAAACTGTGAAATATTCCCATGATATGCATGGTCCCTGCCCCAAAGCACCATGACTCAGCCTAAGGAGATCTGCAGCTGATTTTTTTGTACTGCCAGCAGATTGTGGAAGTACAGTATAAAAACCATCCTTATGGAGAGATCTTGGTATTTTAGGCTTAGTCTAAGTGTCTCAAGTGGCTGGGGTTTTTGCTTGGGCCTAATCCATACGGTCTTATGGCTTTCCTGCTAGTCTGAAGACGAATGTGCTAGAAACTATAAAGCAAAAACATGTCCTGCAGCCTAGCCTTGCCTTGCCTGTCCTTGCCTGTCCTAGCCTTGCCTTCTTTCCTTCTCATCCTGTTCTCTGTCCCATCCTCTCTCACTAAGCCCTCGTCTGGCTGCATGTCTCTTCTTTCCTTTTCTCTCACTCTCCTGCTTCCTGCCTCTTTTCTTGCAATTCCTCCATCTCACTCCTGCAGCCCAACACTACTTTTTATTCTTCCTTCCCTTTCTCCTGCTCCCTTCGCTTTCTCCCTCTGTCCCGTATCTTTCTTCCCGACTTGTCTCTTGCAGACTTTGGGCCAAACTGGCCCCAAGTCTGGCCATGGTTTGACAAGTTTTCAGAGGCCTGGCTGGTGGCAGCAGGGACACCAGGCAGTGACAGGCCCGGGGCTGACAGGCTCCCCATCCCCTAGGGGGCGCCTGGCTGCCACACCCAGCTGACATAGAACCTTTGTCACAATGCCCGCTACCGTGGCGAGGATGCGGTGGCTCTGCAGGTGACAGGGACACTGCAGGACTTGGTGTCAGCTCAGCAATTTCTCACTTCCCCTAAGAAGCGGAATTCTGCAAATTGCTGCCTTTGCTCTTGAAAGGATGTCATCAGGTGGGTGTTTTGGTGTCATACACTGAAAACAGAGCAGAAACTGTGAAATATTCCCATGATATGCATGGTCCCTGCCCCAAAGCACCATGACTCAGCCTAAGGAGATCTGCAGCTTATTTTTTTGTACTGCCAGCAGATTGTGGAAGTACAGTATAAAAACCATCCTTATGGAGAGATCTTGGTATTTTAGGCTTAGTCTAAGTGTCTCAAGTGGCTGGGGTTTTTGCTTGGGCCTAATCCATACGGTCTTATGGCTTTCCTCCTCGTCTGAAGACGAATGTGCTAGAAACTATAAAGCAAAAACATGTCCTGCAGCCTAGCCTTGCCTTGCCTGTCCTTGCCTGTCCTAGCCTTGCCTTCTTTCCTTCTCATCCTGTTCTCTGTCCCATCCTCTCTCACTAAGCCCTCGTCTGGCTGCATGTCTCTTCTTTCCTTTTCTCTCACTCTCCTGCTTCCTGCCTCTTTTCTTGCAATTCCTCCATCTCACTCCTGCAGCCCAACACTACTTTTTATTCTTCCTTCCCTTTCTCCTGCTCCCTTCGCTTTCTCCCTCTGTCCCGTATCTTTCTTCCCGACTTGTCTCTTGCAGACTTTGGGCCAAACTGGCCCCAAGTCTGGCCATGGTTTGACAAGTTTTCAGAGGCCTGGCTGGTGGCAGCAGGGACACCAGGCAGTGACAGGCCCGGGGCTGACAGGCTCCCCATCCCCTAGGGGGCGCCTGGCTGCCACACCCAGCTGACATAGAACCTTTGTCACAATGCCCGCTACCGTGGCGAGGATGCGGTGGCTCTGCAGGTGACAGGGACACTGCAGGACTTGGTGTCAGCTCAGCAATTTCTCACTTCCCCTAAGAAGCGGAATTCTGCAAATTGCTGCCTTTGCTCTTGAAAGGATGTCATCAGGTGGGTGTTTTGGTGTCATACCCTGAAAACAGAGCAGAAACTGTGAAATATTCCCATGATATGCATGGTCCCTGCCCCAAAGCACCATGACTCAGCCTAAGGAGATCTGCAGCTTATTTTTTTGTACTGCCAGCAGATTGTGGAAGTACAGTATAAAAACCATCCTTATGGAGAGATCTTGGTATTTTAGGCTTAGTCTAAGTGTCTCAAGTGGCTGGGGTTTTTGCTTGGGCCTAATCCATACGGTCTTATGGCTTTCCTCCTCGTCTGAAGACGAATGTGCTAGAAACTATAAAGCAAAAACATGTCCTGCAGCCTAGCCTTGCCTTGCCTGTCCTTGCCTGTCCTAGCCTTGCCTTCTTTCCTTCTCATCCTGTTCTCTGTCCCATCCTCTCTCACTAAGCCCTCGTCTGGCTGCATGTCTCTTCTTTCCTTTTCTCTCACTCTCCTGCTTCCTGCCTCTTTTCTTGCAATTCCTCCATCTCACTCCTGCAGCCCAACACTACTCTTTAGTCTTCCTTCCCTTTCTCCTGCTCCCTTCGCTTTCTCCCTCTGTCCCATATCTTTCTTCCCGACTTGTCTCTTGCAGACTTTGGGCCAAACTGGCCCCAAGTCTGGGCATGGTTTGACAAGTTTTCAGAGGCCTGGCTGGTGGCAGCAGGGCCAGCAGGCAGTGACAGGCCCGGGGCTGACAGGCTCCCCATCCCCTAGGGGGCGCCTGGCTGCCACACCCAGCTGACATAGAACCTTTGTCACAATGCCCGCTACCGTGGCGAGGATGCGGTGGCTCTGCAGGTGACAGGGACACTGCAGGACTTGGTGTCAGCTCAGCAATTTCTCACTTCCCCTAAGAAGCGGAATTCTGCAAATTGCTGCCTTTGCTCTTGAAAGGATGTCATCAGGTGGGTGTTTTGGTGTCATACACTGAAAACAGAGCAGAAACTGTGAAATATTCCCATGATATGCATGGTCCCTGCCCCAAAGCACCATGACTCAGCCTAAGGAGATCTGCAGCTTATTTTTTTGTACTGCCAGCAGATTGTGGAAGTACAGTATAAAAACCATCCTTATGGAGAGATCTTGGTATTTTAGGCTTAGTCTAAGTGTCTCAAGTGGCTGGGGTTTTTGCTTGGGCCTAATCCATACGGTCTTATGGCTTTCCTCCTCGTCTGAAGACGAATGTGCTAGAAACTATAAAGCAAAAACATGTCCTGCAGCCTAGCCTTGCCTTGCCTGTCCTTGCCTGTCCTAGCCTTGCCTTCTTTCCTTCTCATCCTGTTCTCTGTCCCATCCTCTCTCACTAAGCCCTCGTCTGGCTGCATGTCTCTTCTTTCCTTTTCTCTCACTCTCCTGCTTCCTGCCTCTTTTCTTGCAATTCCTCCATCTCACTCCTGCAGCCCAACACTACTCTTTAGTCTTCCTTCCCTTTCTCCTGCTCCCTTCGCTTTCTCCCTCTGTCCCATATCTTTCTTCCCGACTTGTCTCTTGCAGACTTTGGGCCAAACTGGCCCCAAGTCTGGGCATGGTTTGACAAGTTTTCAGAGGCCTGGCTGGTTGCAGCAGGGACACCAGGCAGTGACAGGCCCGGGGCTGACAGGCTCCCCATCCCCTAGGGGGCGCCTGGCTGCCACACCCAGCTGACATAGAACCTTTGTCACAATGCCCGCTACCGTGGCGAGGATGCGGTGGCTCTGCAGGTGACAGGGACACTGCAGGACTTGGTGTCAGCTCAGCAATTTCTCACTTCCCCTAAGAAGCGGAATTCTGCAAATTGCTGCCTTTGCTCTTGAAAGGATGTCGTCAGGTGGGTGTTTTGGTGTCATACACTGAAAACAGAGCAGAAACTGTGAAATATTCCCATGATATGCATGGTCCCTGCCCCAAAGCACCATGACTCAGCCTAAGGAGATCTGCAGCTTATTTTTTTGTACTGCCAGCAGATTGTGGAAGTACAGTATAAAAACCATCCTTATGGAGAGATCTTGGTATTTTAGGCTTAGTCTAAGTGTCTCAAGTGGCTGGGGTTTTTGCTTGGGCCTAATCCATACGGTCTTATGGCTTTCCTCCTCGTCTGAAGACGAATGTGCTAGAAACTATAAAGCAAAAACATGTCCTGCAGCCTAGCCTTGCCTTGCCTATCCTTGCCTGTCCTAGCCTTGCCTTCTTTCCTTCTCATCCTGTTCTCTGTCCCATCCTCTCTCACTAAGCCCTCGTCTGGCTGCATGTCTCTTCTTTCCTTTTCTCTCACTCTCCTGCTTCCTGCCTCTTTTCTTGCAATTCCTCCATCTCACTCCTACAGCCCAACACTACTCTTTAGTCTTCCTTCCCTTTCTCCTGCTCCCTTCGCTTTCTCCCTCTGTCCCATTTCTTTCTTCCCGACTTGTCTCTTGCAGACGTTGGGCCAAACTGGCCCCAAGTCTGGGCATGGTTTGACAAGTTTTCAGAGGCCTGGCTGGTGGCAGCAGGGACACCAGGCAGTGACAGGCCCGGGGCTGACAGGCTCCCCATCCCCTAGGGGGCGCCTGGCTGCCACACCCAGCTGACATAGAACCTTTGTCACAATGCCCGCTACCGTGGCGAGGATGCGGTGGCTCTGCAGGTGACAGGGACACTGCAGGACTTGGTGTCAGCTCAGCAATTTCTCACTTCCCCTAAGAAGCGGAATTCTGCAAATTGCTGCCTTTGCTCTTGAAAGGATGTCATCAGGTGGGTGTTTTGGTGTCATACACTGAAAACAGAGCAGAAACTGTGAAATATTCCCATGATATGCATGGTCCCTGCCCCAAAGCACCATGACTCAGCCTAAGGAGATCTGCAGCTGATTTTTTTATACTGCCAGCAGATTGTGGAAGTACAGTATAAAAACCATCCTTATGGAGAGATCTTGGTATTTTAGGCTTAGTCTAAGTGTCTCAAGTAGCTGGGGTTTTTGCTTGGGCCTAATCCATACGGTCTTATGGCTTTCCTCCTCGTCTGAAGACGAATGTGCTAGAAACTATAAAGCAAAAACATGTCCTGCAGCCTAGCCTTGCCTTGCCTGTCCTTGCCTGTCCTAGCCTTGCCTTCTTTCCTTCTCATCCTGTTCTCTGTCCCATCCTCTCTCACTAAGCCCTCGTCTGGCTGCATGTCTCTTCTTTCCTTTTCTCTCACTCTCCTGCTTCCTGCCTCTTTTCTTGCAATTCCTCCATCTCACTCCTGCAGCCCAACACTACTTTTTATTCTTCCTTCCCTTTCTCCTGCTCCCTTCGCTTTCTCCCTCTGTCCCATATCTTTCTTCCCGACTTGTCTCTTGCAGACTTTGGGCCAAAATGGCCCCAAGTCTGGGCATGGTTTGACAAGTTTTCAGAGGCCTGGCTGGTGGCAGCAGGGACACCAGGCAGTGACAGGCCCGGGGCTGACAGGCTCCCCATCCCCTAGGGGGCGCCTGGCTGCCACACCCAGCTGACATAGAACCTTTGTCACAATGCCCGCTACCGTGGCGAGGATGCGGTGGCTCTGCAGGTGACAGGGACACTGCAGGACTTGGTGTCAGCTCAGCAATTTCTCACTTCCCCTAAGAAGCGGAATTCTGCAAATTGCTGCCTTTGCTCTTGAAAGGATGTCGTCAGGTGGGTGTTTTGGTGTCATACACTGAAAACAGAGCAGAAACTGTGAAATATTCCCATGATATGCATGGTCCCTGCCCCAAAGCACCATGACTCAGCCTAAGGAGATCTGCAGCTGATTTTTTTGTACTGCCAGCAGATTGTGGAAGTACAGTATAAAAACCATCCTTATGGAGAGATCTTGGTATTTTAGGCTTAGTCTAAGTGTCTCAAGTAGCTGGGGTTTTTGCTTGGGCCTAATCCATACAGTCTTATGGCTTTCCTGCTAGTCTGAAGACGAATGTGCTAGAAACTATAAAGCAAAAACATGTCCTGCAGCCTAGCCTTGCCTTGCCTGTCCTTTCCTGTCCTAGCCTTGCCTTATGTCCTTCTCATCCTGTTCTCTGTCCCATTCTCTCTCACTTTACCCCTCGTCTGGCCGCATGTCTCTTCTTTCCTTTTCTCTCACTCTCCTGCTTCCTGCCTCTTTTCTTGCAATTCCTCCATCTCACTCCTGCAGCCCAACACTACTTTTTAGTCTTCCTTCCCTTTCTCCTGCTCCCTTCGCTTTCTCCCTCTGTCCCATATCTTTCTTCCCGACTTGTCTCTTGCAGACTTTATGCCAAACTGTCTGGGCATGGTTTGACAAGTTTTCAGAGGCCTGGCTGGTGGCAGCAGGGCCAGCAGGCAGTGACAGGCCCGGGGCTGACAGGCTCCCCATCCCCTAGGGGGCGCCTGGCTGCCACACCCAGCTGACATAGAACCTTTGTCACAATGCCCGCTACCGTGGCGAGGATGCGGTGGCTCTGCAGGTGACAGGGACACTGCAGGACTTGGTGTCAGCTCAGCAATTTCTCACTTCCCCTAAGAAGCGGAATTCTGCAAATTGCTGCCTTTGCTCTTGAAAGGATGTCATCAGGTGGGTGTTTTGGTGTCATACCCTGAAAACAGAGCAGAAACTGTGAAATATTCCCATGATATGCATGGTCCCTGCCCCAAAGCACCATGACTCAGCCTAAGGAGATCTGCAGCTTATTTTTTTGTACTGCCAGCAGATTGTGGAAGTACAGTATAAAAACCATCCTTATGGAGAGATCTTGGTATTTTAGGCTTAGTCTAAGTGTCTCAAGTAGCTGGGGTTTTTGCTTGGGCCTAATCCATACGGTCTTATGGCTTTCCTGCTAGTCTGAAGACGAATGTGCTAGAAACTATAAAGCAAAAACATGTCCTGCAGCCTAGCCTTGCCTTGCCTGTCCTTTCCTGTCCTAGCCTTGCCTTATGTCCTTCTCATCCTGTTCTCTGTCCCATCCTCTCTCACTAAGCCCTCGTCTGGCTGCATGTCTCTTCTTTCCTTTTCTCTCACTCTCCTGCTTCCTGCCTCTTTTCTTGCAATTCCTCCATCTCACTCCTGCAGCCCAACACTACTTTTTATTCTTCCTTCCCTTTCTCCTGCTCCCTTCGCTTTCTCCCTCTGTCCCATATCTTTCTTCCCGACTTGTCTCTTGCAGACCTTATGCCAAACTGTCCCCAAGTCTGGGCATGGTTTGACAAGTTTTCAGAGGCCTGGCTGGTGGCAGCAGGGCCAGCAGGCAGTGACAGGCCCGGGGCTGACAGGCTCCCCATCCCCTAGGGGGCGCCTGGCTGCCACACCCAGCTGACATAGAACCTTTGTCACAATGCCCGCTACCGTGGCGAGGATGCGGTGGCTCTGCAGGTGACAGGGACACTGCAGGACTTGGTGTCAGCTCAGCAATTTCTCACTTCCCCTAAGAAGTGGAATTCTGCAAATTGCTGCCTTTGCTCTTGAAAGGATGTCGTCAGGTGGGTGTTTTGGTGTCATACACTGAAAACAGAGCAGAAACTGTGAAATATTCCCATGATATGCATGGTCCCTGCCCCAAAGCACCATGACTCAGCCTAAGGAGATCTGCAGCTGATTTTTTTGTACTGCCAGCAGATTGTGGAAGTACAGTATAAAAACCATCCTTATGGAGAGATCTTGGTATTTTAGGCTTAGTCTAAGTGTCTCAAGTAGCTGGGGTTTTTGCTTGGGCCTAATCCATACGGTCTTATGGCTTTCCTGCTAGTCTGAAGACGAATGTGCTAGAAACTATAAAGCAAAAACATGTCCTGCAGCCTAGCCTTGCCTTGCCTGTCCTTGCCTGTCCTAGCCTTGCCTTATGTCCTTCTCATCCTGTTCTCTGTCCCATCCTCTCTCACTAAGCCCTCGTCTGGCTGCATGTCTCTTCTTTCCTTTTCTCTCACTCTCCTGCTTCCTGCCTCTTTTCTTGCAATTCCTCCATCTCACTCCTGCAGCCCAACACTACTTTTTATTCTTCCTTCCCTTTCTCCTGCTCCCTTCGCTTTCTCCCTCTGTCCCATATCTTTCTTCCCGACTTGTCTCTTGCAGACTTTGGGCCAAACTGGCCCCAAGTCTGGGCATGGTTTGACAAGTTTTCAGAGGCCTTGCTGGTGGCAGCAGGGACACCAGGCAGTGACAGGCCCGGGGCTGACAGGCTCCCCATCCCCTAGGGGGCGCCTGGCTGCCACACCCAGCTGACATAGAACCTTTGTCACAATGCCCGCTACCGTGGCGAGGATGCGGTGGCTCTGCAGGTGACAGGGACACTGCAGGACTTGGTGTCAGCACAGCAATTTCTCACTTCCCCTAAGAAGCGGAATTCTGCAAATTGCTGCCTTTGCTCTTGAAAGGATGTCGTCAGGTGGGTGTTTTGGTGTCATACACTGAAAACAGAGCAGAAACTGTGAAATATTCCCATGATATGCATGGTCCCTGCCCCAAAGCACCATGACTCAGCCTAAGGAGATCTGCAGCTGATTTTTTTGTACTGCCAGCAGATTGTGGAAGTACAGTATAAAAACCATCCTTATGGAGAGATCTTGGTATTTTAGGCTTAGTCTAAGTGTCTCAAGTAGCTGGGGTTTTTGCTTGGGCCTAATCCATACGGTCTTATGGCTTTCCTCCTCGTCTGAAGACGAATGTGCTAGAAACTAAAAAGCAAAAACATGTCCTGCAGCCTAGCCTTGCCTTGCCTGTCCTTGCCTGTCCTAGCCTTGCCTTATGTCCTTCTCATCCTGTTCTCTGTCCCATCCTCTCTCACTAAGCCCTCGTCTGGCTGCATGTCTCTTCTTTCCTTTTCTCTCACTCTCCTGCTTCCTGCCTCTTTTCTTGCAATTCCTCCATCTCACTCCTGCAGCCCAACACTACTTTTTATTCTTCCTTCCCTTTCTCCTGCTCCCTTCGCTTTCTCCCTCTGTCCCATATCTTTCTTCCCGACTTGTCTCTTGCAGACTTTGGGCCAAACTGGCCCCAAGTCTGGGCATGGTTTGACAAGTTTTCAGAGGCCTGGCTGGTGGCAGCAGGGCCAGCAGGCAGTGACAGGCCCGGGGCTGACAGGCTCCCCATCCCCTAGGGGGCGCCTGGCTGCCACACCCAGCTGACATAGAACCTTTGTCACAATGCCCGCTACCGTGGCGAGGATGCGGTGGCTCTGCAGGTGACAGGGACACTGCAGGACTTGGTGTCAGCTCAGCAATTTCTCACTTCCCCTAAGAAGCGGAATTCTGCAAATTGCTGCCTTTGCTCTTGAAAGGATGTCATCAGGTGGGTGTTTTGGTGTCATACACTGAAAACAGAGCAGAAACTGTGAAATATTCCCATGATATGCATGGTCCCTGCCCCAAAGCACCATGACTCAGCCTAAGGAGATCTGCAGCTTATTTTTTTGTAGTGCCAGCAGATTGTGGAAGTACAGTATAAAAACCATCCTTATGGAGAGATCTTGGTATTTTAGGCTTAGTCTAAGTGTCTCAAGTAGCTGGGGTTTTTGCTTGGGCCTAATCCATACGGTCTTATGGCTATCCTCCTAGTCTGAAGACAAATGTGCTAGAAACTATAAAGCAAAAACATGTCCTGCAGCCTAGCCTTGCCTTGCCTGTCCTTGCCTGTCCTAGCCTTGCCTTATGTCCTTCTCATCCTGTTCTCTGTCCCATCCTCTCTCACTAAGCCCTCGTCTGGCTGCATGTCTCTTCTTTCCTTTTCTCTCACTCTCCTGCTTCCTGCCTCTTTTCTTGCAATTCCTCCATCTCACTCCTGCAGCCCAACACTACTTTTTAGTCTTCCTTCCCTTTCTCCTGCTCCCTTCGCTTTCTCCCTCTGTCCCATATCTTTCTTCCCGACTTGTCTCTTGCAGACTTTGGGCCAAACTGGCCCCAAGTCTGGGCATGGTTTGACAAGTTTTCAGAGGCCTGGCTGGTGGCAGCAGGGCCACCAGGCAGTGACAGGCCCGGGGCTGACAGGCTCCCCATCCCCTAGGGGGCGCCTGGCTGCCACACCCAGCTGACATAGAACCTTTGTCACAATGCCCGCTACCGTGGCGAGGATGCGGTGGCTCTGCAGGTGACAGGGACACTGCAGGACTTGGTGTCAGCTCAGCAATTTCTCACGTCCCCTAAGAAGCGGAATTCTGCAAATTGCTGCCTTTGCTCTTGAAAGGATGTCATCAGGTGGGTGTTTTGGTGTCATACTCTGAAAACAGAGCAGAAACTGTGAAATATTCCCATGATATGCATGGTCCCTGCCCCAAAGCACCATGACTCAGCCTAAGGAGATCTGCAGCTTATTTTTTTGTACTGCCAGCAGATTGTGGAAGTACAGTATAAAAACCATCCTTATGGAGAGATCTTGGTATTTTAGGCTTAGTCTAAGTGTCTCAAGTAGCTGGGGTTTTTGCTTGGGCCTAATCCATACGGTCTTATGGCTTTCCTCCTCGTCTGAAGACGAATGTGCTAGAAACTATAAAGCAAAAACATGTCCCGCAGCCTAGCCTTGCCTTGCCTGTCCTTGCCTGTCCTAGCCTTGCCTTATGTCCTTCTCATCCTGTTCTCTGTCCCATCCTCTCTCACTAAGCCCTCGTCTGGCTGCATGTCTCTTCTTTCCTTTTCTCTCACTCTCCTGCTTCCTGCCTCTTTTCTTGCAATTCCTCCATCTCACTCCTGCAGCCCAACACTACTTTTTATTCTTCCTTCCCTTTCTCCTGCTCCCTTCGCTTTCTCCCTCTGTCCCATATCTTTCTTCCCGACTTGTCTCTTGCAGACTTTGGGCCAAACTGGCCCCAAGTCTGGGCATGGTTTGACAAGTTTTCAGAGGCCTTGCTGGTGGCAGCAGGGACACCAGGCAGTGACAGGCCCGGGGCTGACAGGCTCCCCATCCCCTAGGGGGCGCCTGGCTGCCACACCCAGCTGACATAGAACCTTTGTCACAATGCCCGCTACCGTGGCGAGGATGCGGTGGCTCTGCAGGTGACAGGGACACTGCAGGACTTGGTGTCAGCACAGCAATTTCTCACTTCCCCTAAGAAGCGGAATTCTGCAAATTGCTGCCTTTGCTCTTGAAAGGATGTCGTCAGGTGGGTGTTTTGGTGTCATACACTGAAAACAGAGCAGAAACTGTGAAATATTCCCATGATATGCATGGTCCCTGCCCCAAAGCACCATGACTCAGCCTAAGGAGATCTGCAGCTGATTTTTTTGTACTGCCAGCAGATTGTGGAAGTACAGTATAAAAACCATCCTTATGGAGAGATCTTGGTATTTTAGGCTTAGTCTAAGTGTCTCAAGTAGCTGGGGTTTTTGCTTGGGCCTAATCCATACGGTCTTATGGCTTTCCTCCTCGTCTGAAGACGAATGTGCTAGAAACTATAAAGCAAAAACATGTCCTGCAGCCTAGCCTTGCCTTGCCTGTCCTTGCCTGTCCTAGCCTTGCCTTATGTCCTTCTCATCCTGTTCTCTGTCCCATCCTCTCTCACTAAGCCCTCGTCTGGCTGCATGTCTCTTCTTTCCTTTTCTCTCACTCTCCTGCTTCCTGCCTCTTTTCTTGCAATTCCTCCATCTCACTCCTGCAGCCCAACACTACTTTTTATTCTTCCTTCCCTTTCTCCTGCTCCCTTCGCTTTCTCCCTCTGTCCCATATCTTTCTTCCCGACTTGTCTCTTGCAGACTTTGGGCCAAACTGGCCCCAAGTCTGGGCATGGTTTGACAAGTTTTCAGAGGCCTGGCTGGTGGCAGCAGGGCCAGCAGGCAGTGACAGGCCCGGGGCTGACAGGCTCCCCATCCCCTAGGGGGCGCCTGGCTGCCACACCCAGCTGACATAGAACCTTTGTCACAATGCCCGCTACCGTGGCGAGGATGCGGTGGCTCTGCAGGTGACAGGGACACTGCAGGACTTGGTGTCAGCTCAGCAATTTCTCACTTCCCCTAAGAAGCGGAATTCTGCAAATTGCTGCCTTTGCTCTTGAAAGGATGTCATCAGGTGGGTGTTTTGGTGTCATACACTGAAAACAGAGCAGAAACTGTGAAATATTCCCATGATATGCATGGTCCCTGCCCCAAAGCACCATGACTCAGCCTAAGGAGATCTGCAGCTTATTTTTTTGTAGTGCCAGCAGATTGTGGAAGTACAGTATAAAAACCATCCTTATGGAGAGATCTTGGTATTTTAGGCTTAGTCTAAGTGTCTCAAGTAGCTGGGGTTTTTGCTTGGGCCTAATCCATACGGTCTTATGGCTATCCTCCTAGTCTGAAGACAAATGTGCTAGAAACTATAAAGCAAAAACATGTCCTGCAGCCTAGCCTTGCCTTGCCTGTCCTTGCCTGTCCTAGCCTTGCCTTATGTCCTTCTCATCCTGTTCTCTGTCCCATCCTCTCTCACTAAGCCCTCGTCTGGCTGCATGTCTCTTCTTTCCTTTTCTCTCACTCTCCTGCTTCCTGCCTCTTTTCTTGCAATTCCTCCATCTCACTCCTGCAGCCCAACACTACTTTTTAGTCTTCCTTCCCTTTCTCCTGCTCCCTTCGCTTTCTCCCTCTGTCCCATATCTTTCTTCCCGACTTGTCTCTTGCAGACTTTGGGCCAAACTGGCCCCAAGTCTGGGCATGGTTTGACAAGTTTTCAGAGGCCTGGCTGGTGGCAGCAGGGCCAGCAGGCAGTGACAGGCCCGGGGCTGACAGGCTCCCCATCCCCTAGGGGGCGCCTGGCTGCCACACCCAGCTGACATAGAACCTTTGTCACAATGCCCGCTACCGTGGCGAGGATGCGGTGGCTCTGCAGGTGACAGGGACACTGCAGGACTTGGTGTCAGCTCAGCAATTTCTCACGTCCCCTAAGAAGCGGAATTCTGCAAATTGCTGCCTTTGCTCTTGAAAGGATGTCATCAGGTGGGTGTTTTGGTGTCATACTCTGAAAACAGAGCAGAAACTGTGAAATATTCCCATGATATGCATGGTCCCTGCCCCAAAGCACCATGACTCAGCCTAAGGAGATCTGCAGCTTATTTTTTTGTACTGCCAGCAGATTGTGGAAGTACAGTATAAAAACCATCCTTATGGAGAGATCTTGGTATTTTAGGCTTAGTCTAAGTGTCTCAAGTAGCTGGGGTTTTTGCTTGGGCCTAATCCATACGGTCTTATGGCTTTCCTCCTCGTCTGAAGACGAATGTGCTAGAAACTATAAAGCAAAAACATGTCCCGCAGCCTAGCCTTGCCTTGCCTGTCCTTGCCTGTCCTAGCCTTGCCTTATGTCCTTCTCATCCTGTTCTCTGTCCCATCCTCTCTCACTAAGCCCTCGTCTGGCTGCATGTCTCTTCTTTCCTTTTCTCTCACTCTCCTGCTTCCTGCCTCTTTTCTTGCAATTCCTCCATCTCACTCCTGCAGCCCAACACTACTTTTTATTCTTCCTTCCCTTTCTCCTGCTCCCTTCGCTTTCTCCCTCTGTCCCATATCTTTCTTCCCGACTTGTCTCTTGCAGACTTTGGGCCAAACTGGCCCCAAGTCTGGGCATGGTTTGACAAGTTTTCAGAGGCCTTGCTGGTGGCAGCAGGGACACCAGGCAGTGACAGGCCCGGGGCTGACAGGCTCCCCATCCCCTAGGGGGCGCCTGGCTGCCACACCCAGCTGACATAGAACCTTTGTCACAATGCCCGCTACCGTGGCGAGGATGCGGTGGCTCTGCAGGTGACAGGGACACTGCAGGACTTGGTGTCAGCACAGCAATTTCTCACTTCCCCTAAGAAGCGGAATTCTGCAAATTGCTGCCTTTGCTCTTGAAAGGATGTCGTCAGGTGGGTGTTTTGGTGTCATACACTGAAAACAGAGCAGAAACTGTGAAATATTCCCATGATATGCATGGTCCCTGCCCCAAAGCACCATGACTCAGCCTAAGGAGATCTGCAGCTGATTTTTTTGTACTGCCAGCAGATTGTGGAAGTACAGTATAAAAACCATCCTTATGGAGAGATCTTGGTATTTTAGGCTTAGTCTAAGTGTCTCAAGTAGCTGGGGTTTTTGCTTGGGCCTAATCCATACGGTCTTATGGCTTTCCTCCTCGTCTGAAGACGAATGTGCTAGAAACTATAAAGCAAAAACATGTCCTGCAGCCTAGCCTTGCCTTGCCTGTCCTTGCCTGTCCTAGCCTTGCCTTATGTCCTTCTCATCCTGTTCTCTGTCCCATCCTCTCTCACTAAGCCCTCGTCTGGCTGCATGTCTCTTCTTTCCTTTTCTCTCACTCTCCTGCTTCCTGCCTCTTTTCTTGCAATTCCTCCATCTCACTCCTGCAGCCCAACACTACTTTTTATTCTTCCTTCCCTTTCTCCTGCTCCCTTCGCTTTCTCCCTCTGTCCCATATCTTTCTTCCCGACTTGTCTCTTGCAGACTTTGGGCCAAACTGGCCCCAAGTCTGGGCATGGTTTGACAAGTTTTCAGAGGCCTGGCTGGTGGCAGCAGGGCCAGCAGGCAGTGACAGGCCCGGGGCTGACAGGCTCCCCATCCCCTAGGGGGCGCCTGGCTGCCACACCCAGCTGACATAGAACCTTTGTCACAATGCCCGCTACCGTGGCGAGGATGCGGTGGCTCTGCAGGTGACAGGGACACTGCAGGACTTGGTGTCAGCTCAGCAATTTCTCACTTCCCCTAAGAAGCGGAATTCTGCAAATTGCTGCCTTTGCTCTTGAAAGGATGTCATCAGGTGGGTGTTTTGGTGTCATACACTGAAAACAGAGCAGAAACTGTGAAATATTCCCATGATATGCATGGTCCCTGCCCCAAAGCACCATGACTCAGCCTAAGGAGATCTGCAGCTTATTTTTTTGTAGTGCCAGCAGATTGTGGAAGTACAGTATAAAAACCATCCTTATGGAGAGATCTTGGTATTTTAGGCTTAGTCTAAGTGTCTCAAGTAGCTGGGGTTTTTGCTTGGGCCTAATCCATACGGTCTTATGGCTATCCTCCTAGTCTGAAGACAAATGTGCTAGAAACTATAAAGCAAAAACATGTCCTGCAGCCTAGCCTTGCCTTGCCTGTCCTTGCCTGTCCTAGCCTTGCCTTATGTCCTTCTCATCCTGTTCTCTGTCCCATCCTCTCTCACTAAGCCCTCGTCTGGCTGCATGTCTCTTCTTTCCTTTTCTCTCACTCTCCTGCTTCCTGCCTCTTTTCTTGCAATTCCTCCATCTCACTCCTGCAGCCCAACACTACTTTTTAGTCTTCCTTCCCTTTCTCCTGCTCCCTTCGCTTTCTCCCTCTGTCCCATATCTTTCTTCCCGACTTGTCTCTTGCAGACTTTGGGCCAAACTGGCCCCAAGTCTGGGCATGGTTTGACAAGTTTTCAGAGGCCTGGCTGGTGGCAGCAGGGCCAGCAGGCAGTGACAGGCCCGGGGCTGACAGGCTCCCCATCCCCTAGGGGGCGCCTGGCTGCCACACCCAGCTGACATAGAACCTTTGTCACAATGCCCGCTACCGTGGCGAGGATGCGGTGGCTCTGCAGGTGACAGGGACACTGCAGGACTTGGTGTCAGCTCAGCAATTTCTCACGTCCCCTAAGAAGCGGAATTCTGCAAATTGCTGCCTTTGCTCTTGAAAGGATGTCATCAGGTGGGTGTTTTGGTGTCATACTCTGAAAACAGAGCAGAAACTGTGAAATATTCCCATGATATGCATGGTCCCTGCCCCAAAGCACCATGACTCAGCCTAAGGAGATCTGCAGCTTATTTTTTTGTACTGCCAGCAGATTGTGGAAGTACAGTATAAAAACCATCCTTATGGAGAGATCTTGGTATTTTAGGCTTAGTCTAAGTGTCTCAAGTAGCTGGGGTTTTTGCTTGGGCCTAATCCATACGGTCTTATGGCTTTCCTCCTCGTCTGAAGACGAATGTGCTAGAAACTATAAAGCAAAAACATGTCCTGCAGCCTAGCCTTGCCTTGCCTGTCCTTGCCTGTCCTAGCCTTGCCTTATGTCCTTCTCATCCTGTTCTCTGTCCCATCCTCTCTCACTAAGCCCTCGTCTGGCTGCATGTCTCTTCTTTCCTTTTCTCTCACTCTCCTGCTTCCTGCCTCTTTTCTTGCAATTCCTCCATCTCACTCCTGCAGCCCAACACTACTTTTTATTCTTCCTTCCCTTTCTCCTGCTCCCTTCGCTTTCTCCCTCTGTCCCATATCTTTCTTCCCGACTTGTCTCTTGCAGACTTTGGGCCAAACTGGCCCCAAGTCTGGGCATGGTTTGACAAGTTTTCAGAGGCCTGGCTGGTGGCAGCAGGGCCAGCAGGCAGTGACAGGCCCGGGGCTGACAGGCTCCCCATCCCCTAGGGGGCGCCTGGCTGCCACACCCAGCTGACATAGAACCTTTGTCACAATGCCCGCTACCGTGGCGAGGATGCGGTGGCTCTGCAGGTGACAGGGACACTGCAGGACTTGGTGTCAGCTCAGCAATTTCTCACGTCCCCTAAGAAGCGGAATTCTGCAAATTGCTGCCTTTGCTCTTGAAAGGATGTCATCAGGTGGGTGTTTTGGTGTCATACTCTGAAAACAGAGCAGAAACTGTGAAATATTCCCATGATATGCATGGTCCCTGCCCCAAAGCACCATGACTCAGCCTAAGGAGATCTGCAGCTTATTTTTTTGTACTGCCAGCAGATTGTGGAAGTACAGTATAAAAACCATCCTTATGGAGAGATCTTGGTATTTTAGGCTTAGTCTAAGTGTCTCAAGTAGCTGGGGTTTTTGCTTGGGCCTAATCCATACGGTCTTATGGCTTTCCTCCTCGTCTGAAGACGAATGTGCTAGAAACTATAAAGCAAAAACATGTCCTGCAGCCTAGCCTTGCCTTGCCTGTCCTTGCCTGTCCTAGCCTTGCCTTATGTCCTTCTCATCCTGTTCTCTGTCCCATCCTCTCTCACTAAGCCCTCGTCTGGCTGCATGTCTCTTCTTTCCTTTTCTCTCACTCTCCTGCTTCCTGCCTCTTTTCTTGCAATTCCTCCATCTCACTCCTGCAGCCCAACACTACTTTTTATTCTTCCTTCCCTTTCTCCTGCTCCCTTCGCTTTCTCCCTCTGTCCCATATCTTTCTTCCCGACTTGTCTCTTGCAGACTTTGGGCCAAACTGGCCCCAAGTCTGGGCATGGTTTGACAAGTTTTCAGAGGCCTGGCTGGTGGCAGCAGGGACACCAGGCTTTGACAGGCCCGGGGCTGACAGGCTCCCCATCTCCTATGGGACGCCTGGCTGCCACACCCAGCTGACATAGAACCTTTGTCACAATGCCCGCTACCGTGGCGAGGATGCGGTGGCTCTGCAGGTGACAGGGACACTGCAGGACTTGGTGTCAGCTCAGCAATTTCTCACTTCCCCTAAGAAGCGGAATTCTGCAAATTGCTGCCTTTGCTCTTGAAAGGATGTCGTCAGGTGGGTGTTTTGGTGTCATACACTGAAAACAGAGCAGAAACTGTGAAATATTCCCATGATATGCATGGTCCCTGCCCCAAAGCACCATGACTCAGCCTAAGGAGATCTGCAGCTTATTTTTTTGTACTGCCAGCAGATTGTGGAAGTACAGTATAAAAACCATCCTTATGGAGAGATCCTGGTATTTTAGGCTTAGTCTAAGTGTCTCAAGTAGCTGGGGTTTTTGCTTGGGCCTAATCCATACGGTCTTATGGCTTTCCTCCTAGTCTGAAGACGAATGTGCTAGAAACTATAAAGCAAAAACATGTCCTGCAGCCTAGCCTTGCCTTGCCTGTCCTTGCCTGTCCTAGCCTTGCCTTATGTCCTTCTCATCCTGTTCTCTGTCCCATCCTCTCTCACTAAGCCCTCGTCTGGCTGCATGTCTCTTCTTTCCTTTTCTCGCACTCTCCTGCTTCCTGCCTCTTTTCTTGCAATTCCTCCATCTCACTCCTGCAGCCCAACACTACTTTTTATTCTTCCTTCCCTTTCTCCTGCTCCCTTCGCTTTCTCCCTCTGTCCCATATCTTTCTTCCCGACTTGTCTCTTGCAGACCTTGGGCCAAACTGGCCCCAAGTCTGGGCAGGGTTTGACAAGTTTTCAGAGGCCTGGCTGGTGGCAGCAGGGACACCAGGCAGTGACAGGCCCAGGGCTGACAGGCTCCCCATCCCCTAGGGGGCGCCTGGCTGCCACACCCAGCTGACATAGAACCTTTGTCACAATGCCCGCTACCGTGGCGAGGATGCGGTGGCTCTGCAGGTGACAGGGACACTGCAGGACTTGGTGTCAGCTCAGCAATTTCTCACTTCCCCTAAGAAGCGGAATTCTGCAAATTGCTGCCTTTGCTCTTGAAAGGATGTCGTCAGGTGGGTGTTTTGGTGTCATACACTGAAAACAGAGCAGAAACTGTGAAATATTCCCATGATATGCATGGTGCCTGCCCCAAAGCACCATGACTCAGCCTAAGGAGATCTGCAGCTTATTTTTTTGTACTGCCAGCAGATTGTGGAAGTACAGTATAAAAACCATCCTTATGGAGAGATCTTGGTATTTTAGGCTTAGTCTAAGTGTCTCAAGTAGCTGGGGTTTTTGCTTGGGCCTAATCCATACGGTCTTATGGCTTTCCTCCTCGTCTGAAGACGAATGTGCTAGAAACTATAAAGCAAAAACATGTCCTGCAGCCTAGCCTTGCCTTGCCTGTCCTTGCCTGTCCTAGCCTTGCCTTATGTCCTTCTCATCCTCTTCTCTGTCCCATCCTCTCTCACTAAGCCCTCGTCTGGCTGCATGTCTCTTCTTTCCTTTTCTCTCATTCTCCTGCTTCCTGCCTCTTTTCTTGCAATTCCTCCATCTCACTCCTGCAGCCCAACACTACTTTTTATTCTTCCTTCCCTTTCTCTTGCTCCCTTCGCTTTCTCCCTCTGTCCCATATCTTTCTTCCCGACTTGTCTCTTGCAGACTTTGGGCCAAACTGGCCCCAAGTCTGGGCATGGTTTGACAAGTTTTCAGAGGCCTGGCTGGTGGCAGCAGGGCCAGCAGGCAGTGACAGGCCCGGGGCTGACAGGCTCCCCATCCCCTAGGGGGCGCCTGGCTGCCACACCCAGCTGACATAGAACCTTTGTCACAATGCCCGCTACCGTGGCGAGGATGCGGTGGCTCTGCAGGTGACAGGGACACTGCAGGACTTGGTGTCAGCTCAGCAATTTCTCACTTCCCCTAAGAAGCGGAATTCTGCAAATTGCTGCCTTTGCTCTTGAAAGGATGTCGTCAGGTGGGTGTTTTGGTGTCATACACTGAAAACAGAGCAGAAACTGTGAAATATTCCCATGATATGCATGGTCCCTGCCCCAAAGCACCATGACTCAGCCTAAGGAGATCTGCAGCTGATTTTTTTGTACTGCCAGCAGATTGTGGAAGTACAGTATAAAAACCATCCTTATGGAGAGATCTTGGTATTTTAGGCTTAGTCTAAGTGTCTCAAGTAGCTGGGGTTTTTGCTTGGGCCTAATCCATACGGTCTTATGGCTTTCCTCCTCGTCTGAAGACGAATGTGCTAGAAACTATAAAGCAAAAACATGTCCTGCAGCCTAGCCTTGCCTTGCCTGTCCTTGCCTGTCCTAGCCTTGCCTTATGTCCTTCTCATCCTGTTCTCTGTCCCATCCTCTCTCACTAAGCCCTCGTCTGGCTGCATGTCTCTTCTTTCCTTTTCTCTCACTCTCCTGCTTCCTGCCTCTTTTCTTGCAATTCCTCCATCTCACTCCTGCAGCCCAACACTACTTTTTATTCTTCCTTCCCTTTCTCCTGCTCCCTTCGCTTTCTCCCTCTGTCCCGTATCTTTCTTCCCGACTTGTCTCTTGCAGACTTTGGGCCAAACTGTCCCCAAGTCTGGGCATGGTTTGACAAGTTTTCAGAGGCCTGGCTGGTGGCAGCAGGGACACCAGGCAGTGACAGGCCCGGGGCTGACAGGCTCCCCATCCCCTAGGGGGCGCCTGGCTGCCACACCCAGCTGACATAGAACCTTTGTCACAATGCCCGCTACCGTGGCGAGGATGCGGTGGCTCTGCAGGTGACAGGGACACTGCAGGACTTGGTGTCAGCTCAGCAATTTCTCACTTCCCCTAAGAAGCGGAATTCTGCAAATTGCTGCCTTTGCTCTTGAAAGGATGTCGTCAGGTGGGTGTTTTGGTGTCATACACTGAAAACAGAGCAGAAACTGTGAAATATTCCCATGATATGCATGGTCCCTGCCCCAAAGCACCATGACTCAGCCTAAGGAGATCTGCAGCTGATTTTTTTGTCCTGCCAGCAGATTGTGGAAGTACAGTATAAAAACCATCCTTATGGAGAGATCTTGGTATTTTAGGCTTAGTCTAAGTGTCTCAAGTGGCTGGGGTTTTTGCTTGGGCCTAATCCATACGGTCTTATGGCTTTCCTCCTAGTCTGAAGACGAATGTGCTAGAAACTATAAAGCAAAAACATGTCCTGCAGCCTAGCCTTGCCTTGCCTGTCCTTGCCTGTCCTAGCCTTGCCTTATTTCCTTCTCATCCTGTTCTCTGTCCCATCCTCTCTCACTAAGCCCTCGTCTGGCTGCATGTCTCTTCTTTCCTTTTCTCTCACTCTCCTGCTTCCTGCCTCTTTTCTTGCAATTCCTCCATCTCACTCCTGCAGCCCAACACTACTTTTTATTCTTCCTTCCCTTTCTCCTGCTCCCTTCGCTTTCTCCCTCTGTCCCATATCTTTCTTCCCGACTTGTCTCTTGCAGACTTTGGGCCAAACTGGCCCCAAGTCTGGGCATGGTTTGACAAGTTTTCAGAGGCCTGGCTGGTGGCAGCAGGGACACCAGGCAGTGACAGGCCCGGGGCTGACAGGCTCCCCATCCCCTAGGGGGCGCCTGGCTGCCACACCCAGCTGACATAGAACCTTTGTCACAATGCCCGCTACCGTGGCGAGGATGCGGTGGCTCTGCAGGTGACAGGGACACTGCAGGACTTGGTGTCAGCTCAGCAATTTCTCACTTCCCCTAAGAAGCGGAATTCTGCAAATTGCTGCCTTTGCTCTTGAAAGGATGTCGTCAGGTGGGTGTTTTGGTGTCATACACTGAAAACAGAGCAGAAACTGTGAAATATTCCCATGATATGCATGGTCCCTGCCCCAAAGCACCATGACTCAGCCTAAGGAGATCTGCAGCTGATTTTTTTGTACTGCCAGCAGATTGTGGAAGTACAGTATAAAAACCATCCTTATGGAGAGATCTTGGTATTTTAGGCTTAGTCTAAGTGTCTCAAGTAGCTGGGGTTTTTGCTTGGGCCTAATCCATACGGTCTTATGGCTTTCCTGCTAGTCTGAAGACGAATGTGCTAGAAACTATAAAGCAAAAACATGTCCTGCAGCCTAGCCTTGCCTTGCCTGTCCTTGCCTGTCCTCGCCTTGCCTTATGTCCTTCTCATCCTGTTCTCTGTCCCATCCTCTCTCACTAAGCCCTCGTCTGGCTGCATGTCTCTTCTTTCCTTTTCTCTCACTCTCCTGCTTCCTGCCTCTTTTCTTGCAATTCCTCCATCTCACTCCTGCAGCCCAACACTACTTTTTATTCTTCCTTCCCTTTCTCCTGCTCCCTTCGCTTTCTCCCTCTGTCCCGTATCTTTCTTCCCGACTTGTCTCTTGCAGACTTTGGGCCAAACTGGCCCCAAGTCTGGCCATGGTTTGACAAGTTTTCAGAGGCCTGGCTGGTGGCAGCAGGGCCAGCAGGCAGTGACAGGCCCGGGGCTGACAGGCTCCCCATCCCCTAGGGGGCGCCTGGCTGCCCCACCCAGCTGACATAGAACCTTTGTCACAATGCCCGCTACCGTGGCGAGGATGCGGTGGCTCTGCAGGTGACAGGGACACTGCAGGACTTGGTGTCAGCTCAGCAATTTCTCACTTCCCCTAAGAAGCGGAATTCTGCAAATTGCTGCCTTTGCTCTTGAAAGGATGTCGTCAGGTGGGTGTTTTGGTGTCATACACTGAAAACAGAGCAGAAACTGTGAAATATTCCCATGATATGCATGGTCCCTGCCCCAAAGCACCATGACTCAGCCTAAGGAGATCTGCAGCTTATTTTTTTGTACTGCCAGCAGATTGTGGAAGTACAGTATAAAAACCATCCTTATGGAGAGATCTTGGTATTTTAGGCTTAGTCTAAGTGTCTCAAGTAGCTGGGGTTTTTGCTTGGGCCTAATCCATACGCTCTTATGGCTTTCCTCCTAGTCTGAAGACGAATGTGCTAGAAACTATAAAGCAAAAACATGTCCTGCAGCCTAGCCTTGCCTTGCCTGTCCTTGCCTGTCCTAGCCTTGCCTTATGTCCTTCTCATCCTGTTCTCTGTCCCATCCTCTCTCACTAAGCCCTCGTCTGGCTGCATGTCTCTTCTTTCCTTTTCTCTCACTCTCCTGCTTCCTGCCTCTTTTCTTGCAATTCCTCCATCTCACTCCTGCAGCCCAACACTACTTTTTATTCTTCCTTCCCTTTCTCCTGCTCCCTTCGCTTTCTCCCTCTGTCCCGTATCTTTCTTCCCGACTTGTCTCTTGCAGACTTTGGGCCAAACTGTCCCCAAGTCTGGGCATGGTTTGGCAAGTTTTCAGAGGCCTGGCTGGTGGCAGCAGGGACACGAGGCAGTGACAGGCCCGGGGCTGACAGGCTCCCCATCCCCTAGGGGGCGCCTGGCTGCCACACCCAGCTGACATAGAACCTTTGTCACAATGCCCGCTACCGTGGCGAGGATGCGGTGGCTCTGCAGGTGACAGGGACACTGCAGGACTTGGTGTCAGCTCAGCAATTTCTCACTTCCCCTAAGAAGCGGAATTCTGCAAATTGCTGCCTTTGCTCTTGAAAGGATGTCGTCAGGTGGGTGTTTTGGTGTCATACACTGAAAACAGAGCAGAAACTGTGAAATATTCCCATGATATGCATGGTCCCTGCCCCAAAGCACCATGACTCAGCCTAAGGAGATCTGCAGCTTATTTTTTTGTACTGCCAGCAGATTGTGGAAGTACAGTATAAAAACCATCCTTATGGAGAGATCTTGGTATTTTAGGCTTAGTCTAAGTGTCTCAAGTAGCTGGGGTTTTTGCTTGGGCCTAATCCATACGGTCTTATGGCTTTCCTGCTTGTCTGAAGACGAATGTGCTAGAAACTTTAAAGGAAAAACATGTCCTGCAGCCTAGCCTTGCCTTGCCTGTCCTTGCCTGTCCTAGCCTTGCCTTATGTCCTTCTCATCCTGTTCTCTGTCCCATCCTCTCTCACTAAGCCCTCGTCTGGCTGCATGTCTCTTCTTTCCTTTTCTCGCACTCTCCTGCTTCCTGCCTCTTTTCTTGCAATTCCTCCATCTCACTCCTGCAGCCCAACACTACTTTTTAGTCTTCCTTCCCTTTCTCCTGCTCCCTTCGCTTTCTCCCTCTGTCCCATATCTTTCTTCCCGACTTGTCTCTTGCAGGCTTTGGGCCAAACTGGCCCCATGTCTGGGCATGGTTTGACAAGTTTTCAGAGGCCTGGCTGGTGGCAGCAGGGCCAGCAGGCAGTGACAGGCCCGGGGCTGACAGGCTCCCCATCCCCTAGGGGGCGCCTGGCTGCCACACCCAGCTGACATAGAACCTTTGTCACAATGCCCGCTACCGTGGCGAGGATGCGGTGGCTCTGCAGGTGACAGGGACACTGCAGGACTTGGTGTCAGCTCAGCAATTTCTCACTTCCCCTAAGAAGCGGAATTCTGCAAATTGCTGCCTTTGCTCTTGAAAGGATGTCGTCAGGTGGGTGTTTTGGTGTCATACACTGAAAACAGAGCAGAAACTGTGAAATATTCCCATGATATGCATGGTCCCTGCCCCAAAGCACCATGACTCAGCCTAAGGAGATCTGCAGCTTATTTTTTTGTACTGCCAGCAGATTGTGGAAGTACAGTATAAAAACCATCCTTATGGAGAGATCTTGGTATTTTAGGCTTAGTCTAAGTGTCTCAAGTAGCTGGGGTTTTTGCTTGGGCCTAATCCATACGGTCTTATGGCTTTCCTGCTAGTCTGAAGACGAATGTGCTAGAAACTATAAAGCAAAAACATGTCCTGCAGCCTAGCCTTGCCTTGCCTGTCCTTGCCTGTCCTAGCCTTGCCTTATGTCCTTCTCATCCTGTTCTCTGTCCCATCCTCTCTCACTAAGCCCTCGTCTGGCTGCATGTCTCTTCTTTCCTTTTCTCTCACTCTCCTGCTTCCTGCCTCTTTTCTTGCAATTCCTCCATCTCACTCCTGCAGCCCAACACTACTTTTTATTCTTCCTTCCCTTTCTCCTGCTCCCTTCGCTTTCTCCCTCTGTCCCGTATCTTTCTTCCCGACTTGTCTCTTGCAGACTTTATGCAAAACTGGCCCCAAGTCTGGGCATGGTTTGACAAGTTTTCCGAGGCCTGGCTGGTGGCAGCAGGGCCAGCAGGCAGTGACAGGCCCGGGGCTGACAGGCTCCCCATCCCCTAGGGGGCGCCTGGCTGCCACACCCAGCTGACATAGAACCTTTGTCACAATGCCCGCTACCGTGGCGAGGATGCGGTGGCTCTGCAGGTGACAGGGACACTGCAGGACTTGGTGTCAGCTCAGCAATTTCTCACTTCCCCTAAGAAGCGGAATTCTGCAAATTGCTGCCTTTGCTCTTGAAAGGATGTCATCAGGTGGGTGTTTTGGTGTCATACACTGAAAACAGAGCAGAAACTGTGAAATATTCCCATGATATGCATGGTGCCTGCCCCAAAGCACCATGACTCAGCCTAAGGAGATCTGCAGCTTATTTTTTTGTACTGCCAGCAGATTGTGGAAGTACAGTATAAAAACCATCCTTATGGAGACATCTTGGTATTTTAGGCTTAGTCTAAGTGTCTCAAGTAGCTGGGGTTTTTGCTTGGGCCTAATCCATACGGTCTTATGGCTTTCCTGCTAGTCTGAAGACGAATGTGCTAGAAACTATAAAGCAAAAACATGTCCTGCAGCCTAGCCTTGCCTTGCCTGTCCTTGCCTGTCCTAGCCTTGCCTTATGTCCTTCTCATCCTCTTCTCTGTCCCATCCTCTCTCACTAAGCCCTCGTCTGGCTGCATGTCTCTTCTTTCCTTTTCTCTCATTCTCCTGCTTCCTGCCTCTTTTCTTGCAATTCCTCCATCTCACTCCTGCAGCCCAACACTACTTTTTATTCTTCCTTCCCTTTCTCCTGCTCCCTTCGCTTTCTCCCTCTGTCCCATATCTTTCTTCCCGACTTGTCTCTTGCAGACTTTGGGCCAAACTGGCCCCAAGTCTGGGCATGGTTTGACAAGTTTTCAGAGGCCTGGCTGGTGGCAGCAGGGCCAGCAGGCAGTGACAGGCCCGGGGCTGACAGGCTCCCCATCCCCTAGGGGGCGCCTGGCTGCCACACCCAGCTGACATAGAACCTTTGTCACAATGCCCGCTACCGTGGCGAGGATGCGGTGGCTCTGCAGGTGACAGGGACACTGCAGGACTTGGTGTCAGCTCAGCAATTTCTCACTTCCCCTAAGAAGCGGAATTCTGCAAATTGCTGCCTTTGCTCTTGAAAGGATGTCGTCAGGTGGGTGTTTTGGTGTCATACACTGAAAACAGAGCAGAAACTGTGAAATATTCCCATGATATGCATGGTCCCTGCCCCAAAGCACCATGACTCAGCCTAAGGAGATCTGCAGCTGATTTTTTTGTACTGCCAGCAGATTGTGGAAGTACAGTATAAAAACCATCCTTATGGAGAGATCTTGGTATTTTAGGCTTAGTCTAAGTGTCTCAAGTAGCTGGGGTTTTTGCTTGGGCCTAATCCATACGGTCTTATGGCTTTCCTGCTTGTCTGAAGACGAATGTGCTAGAAACTTTAAAGGAAAAACATGTCCTGCAGCCTAGCCTTGCCTTGCCTGTCCTTGCCTGTCCTAGCCTTGCCTTATGTCCTTCTCATCCTCTTCTCTGTCCCATCCTCTCTCACTAAGCCCTCGTCTGGCTGCATGTCTCTTCTTTCCTTTTCTCGCACTCTCCTGCTTCCTGCCTCTTTTCTTGCAATTCCTCCATCTCACTCCTGCAGCCCAACACTACTTTTTATTCTTCCTTCCCTTTCTCCTGCTCCCTTCGCTTTCTCCCTCTGTCCCGTATCTTTCTTCCCGACTTGTCTCTTGCAGACTTTGGGCCAAACTGTCCCCAAGTCTGGGCATGGTTTGACAAGTTTTCAGAGGCCTGGCTGGTGGCAGCAGGGCCAGCAGGCAGTGACAGGCCCGGGGCTGACAGGCTCCCCATCCCCTAGGGGGCGCCTGGCTGCCACACCCAGCTGACATAGAACCTTTGTCACAATGCCCGCTACCGTGGCGAGGATGCGGTGGCTCTGCAGGTGACAGGGACACTGCAGGACTTGGTGTCAGCTCAGCAATTTCTCACTTCCCCTAAGAAGCGGAATTCTGCAAATTGCTGCCTTTGCTCTTGAAAGGATGTCATCGGGTGGGTGTTTTGGTGTCATACACTGAAAACAGAGCAGAAACTGTGAAATATTCCCATGATATGCATGGTCCCTGCCCCAAAGCACCATGACTCAGCCTAAGGAGATCTGCAGCTGATTTTTTTGTACTGCCAGCAGATTGTGGAAGTACAGTATAAAAACCATCCTTATGGAGAGATCTTGGTATTTTAGGCTTAGTCTAAGTGTCTCAAGTAGCTGGGGTTTTTGCTTGGGCCTAATCCATACGGTCTTATGGCTTTCCTCCTCGTCTGAAGACGAATGTGCTAGAAACTATAAAGCAAAAACATGTCCTGCAGCCTAGCCTTGCCTTGCCTGTCCTTGCCTGTCCTAGCCTTGCCTTATGTCCTTCTCATCCTGTTCTCTGTCCCATCCTCTCTCACTAAGCCCTCGTCTGGCTGCATGTCTCTTCTTTCCTTTTCTCTCACTCTCCTGCTTCCTGCCTCTTTTCTTGCAATTCCTCCATCTCACTCCTGCAGCCCAACACTACTTTTTATTCTTCCTTCCCTTTCTCCTGCTCCCTTCGCTTTCTCCCTCTGTCCCATATCTTTCTTCCCGACTTGTCTCTTGCAGACTTTGGGCCAAACTGGCCCCAAGTCTGGGCATGGTTTGACAAGTTTTCAGAGGCCTGGCTGGTGGCAGCAGGGCCAGCAGGCAGTGACAGGCCCGGGGCTGACAGGCTCCCCATCCCCTTGGGGGCGCCTGGCTGCCACACCCAGCTGACATAGAACCTTTGTCACAATGCCCGCTACCGTGGCGAGGATGCGGTGGCTCTGCAGGTGACAGGGACACTGCAGGACTTGGTGTCAGCTCAGCAATTTCTCACTTCCCCTAAGAAGCGGAATTCTGCAAATTGCTGCCTTTGCTCTTGAAAGGATGTCATCAGGTGGGTGTTTTGGTGTCATACACTGAAAACAGAGCAGAAACTGTGAAATATTCCCATGATATGCATGGTGCCTGCCCCAAAGCACCATGACTCAGCCTAAGGAGATCTGCAGCTTATTTTTTTGTACTGCCAGCAGATTGTGGAAGTACAGTATAAAAACCATCCTTATGGAGAGATCTTGGTATTTTAGGCTTAGTCTAAGTGTCTCAAGTAGCTGGGGTTTTTGCTTGGGCCTAATCCATACGGTCTTATGGCTTTCCTGCTTGTCTGAAGACGAATGTGCTAGAAACTTTAAAGGAAAAACATGTCCTGCAGCCTAGCCTTGCCTTGCCTGTCCTTGCCTGTCCTAGCCTTGCCTTATGTCCTTCTCATCCTGTTCTCTGTCCCATCCTCTCTCACTAAGCCCTCGTCTGGCTGCATGTCTCTTCTTTCCTTTTCTCGCACTCTCCTGCTTCCTGCCTCTTTTCTTGCAATTCCTCCATCTCACTCCTGCAGCCCAACACTACTTTTTAGTCTTCCTTCCCTTTCTCCTGCTCCCTTCGCTTTCTCCCTCTGTCCCATATCTTTCTTCCCGACTTGTCTCTTGCAGACTTTGGGCCAAACTGGCCCCATGTCTGGGCATGGTTTGACAAGTTTTCAGAGGCCTGGCTGGTGGCAGCAGGGCCAGCAGGCAGTGACAGGCCCGGGGCTGACAGGCTCCCCATCCCCTAGGGGGCGCCTGGCTGCCACACCCAGCTGACATAGAACCTTTGTCACAATGCCCGCTACCGTGGCGAGGATGCGGTGGCTCTGCAGGTGACAGGGACACTGCAGGACTTGGTGTCAGCTCAGCAATTTCTCACTTCCCCTAAGAAGCGGAATTCTGCAAATTGCTGCCTTTGCTCTTGAAAGGATGTCATCGGGTGGGTGTTTTGGTGTCATACACTGAAAACAGAGCAGAAACTGTGAAATATTCCCATGATATGCATGGTCCCTGCCCCAAAGCACCATGACTCAGCCTAAGGAGATCTGCAGCTGATTTTTTTGTCCTGCCAGCAGATTGTGGAAGTACAGTATAAAAACCATCCTTATGGAGAGATCTTGGTATTTTAGGCTTAGTCTAAGTGTCTCAAGTAGCTGGGGTTTTTGCTTGGGCCTAATCCATACGGTCTTATGGCTTTCCTCCTAGTCTGAAGACGAATGTGCTAGAAACTATAAAGCAAAAACATGTCCTGCAGCCTAGCCTTGCCTTGCCTGTCCTTGCCTGTCCTAGCCTTGCCTTATGTCCTTCTCATCCTGTTCTCTGTCCCATCCTCTCTCACTAAGCCCTCGTCTGGCTGCATGTCTCTTCTTTCCTTTTCTCTCACTCTCCTGCTTCCTGCCTCTTTTCTTGCAATTCCTCCATCTCACTCCTGCAGCCCAACACTACTTTTTATTCTTCCTTCCCTTTCTCCTGCTCCCTTCGCTTTCTCCCTCTGTCCCATATCTTTCTTCCCGACTTGTCTCTTGCAGACTTTGGGCCAAACTGGCCCCAAGTCTGGGCATGGTTTGACAAGTTTTCAGAGGCCTGGCTGGTGGCAGCAGGGCCAGCAGGCAGTGACAGGCCCGGGGCTGACAGGCTCCCCATCCCCTAGGGGGTGCCTGGCTGCCACACCCAGCTGACATAGAACCTTTGTCACAATGCCCGCTACCGTGGCGAGGATGCGGTGGCTCTGCAGGTGACAGGGACACTGCAGGACTTGGTGTCAGCTCAGCAATTTCTCACTTCCCCTAAGAAGCGGAATTCTGCAAATTGCTGCCTTTGCTCTTGAAAGGATGTCATCAGGTGGGTGTTTTGGTGTCATACACTGAAAACAGAGCAGAAACTGTGAAATATTCCCATGATATGCATGGTCCCTGCCCCAAAGCACCATGACTCAGCCTAAGGAGATCTGCAGCTTATTTTTTTGTACTGCCAGCAGATTGTGGAAGTACAGTATAAAAACCATCCTTATGGAGAGATCTTGGTATTTTAGGCTTAGTCTAAGTGTCTCAAGTAGCTGGGGTTTTTGCTTGGGCCTAATCCATACGGTCTTATGGCTTTCCTCCTAGTCTGAAGACGAATGTGCTAGAAACTATAAAGCAAAAACATGTCCTGCAGCCTAGCCTTGCCTTGCCTGTCCTTGCCTGTCCTAGCCTTGCCTTATGTCCTTCTCATCCTGTTCTCTGTCCCATCCTCTCTCACTAAGCCCTCGTCTGGCTGCATGTCTCTTCTTTCCTTTTCTCTCACTCTCCTGCTTCCTGCCTCTTTTCTTGCAATTCCTCCATCTCACTCCTGCAGCCCAACACTACTTTTTATTCTTCCTTCCCTTTCTCCTGCTCCCTTCGCTTTCTCCCTCTGTCCCATATCTTTCTTCCCGACTTGTCTCTTGCAGACTTTGGGCCAAACTGGCCCCAAGTCTGGGCATGGTTTGACAAGTTTTCAGAGGCCTGGCTGGTGGCAGCAGGGCCAGCAGGCAGTGACAGGCCCGGGGCTGACAGGCTCCCCATCCCCTTGGGGGCGCCTGGCTGCCACACCCAGCTGACATAGAACCTTTGTCACAATGCCCGCTACCGTGGCGAGGATGCGGTGGCTCTGCAGGTGACAGGGACACTGCAGGACTTGGTGTCAGCTCAGCAATTTCTCACTTCCCCTAAGAAGCGGAATTCTGCAAATTGCTGCCTTTGCTCTTGAAAGGATGTCGTCAGGTGGGTGTTTTGGTGTCATACACTGAAAACAGAGCAGAAACTGTGAAATATTCCCATGATATGCATGGTCCCTGCCCCAAAGCACCATGACTCAGCCTAAGGAGATCTGCAGCTGATTTTTTTGTACTGCCAGCAGATTGTGGAAGTACAGTATAAAAACCATCCTTATGGAGAGATCTTGGTATTTTAGGCTTAGTCTAAGTGTCTCAAGTAGCTGGGGTTTTTGCTTGGGCCTAATCCATACGGTCTTATGGCTTTCCTCCTAGTCTGAAGACGAATGTGCTAGAAACTATAAAGCAAAAACATGTCCTGCAGCCTAGCCTTGCCTTGCCTGTCCTTGCCTGTCCTAGCCTTGCCTTATGTCCTTCTCATCCTGTTCTCTGTCCCATCCTCTCTCACTAAGCCCTCGTCTGGCTGCATGTCTCTTCTTTCCTTTTCTCGCACTCTCCTGCTTCCTGCCTCTTTTCTTGCAATTCCTCCATCTCACTCCTGCAGCCCAACACTACTTTTTAGTCTTCCTTCCCTTTCTCCTGCTCCCTTCGCTTTCTCCCTCTGTCCCATATCTTTCTTCCCGACTTGTCTCTTGCAGACCTTATGCCAAACTGTCCCCAAGTCTGGGCATGGTTTGACAAGTTTTCAGAGGCCTGGCTGGTGGCAGCAGGGACACCAGGCAGTGACAGGCCCGGGGCTGACAGGCTCCCCATCCCCTAGGGGGCGCCTGGCTGCCACACCCAGCTGACATAGAACCTTTGTCACAATGCCCGCTACCGTGGCGAGGATGCGGTGGCTCTGCAGGTGACAGGGACACTGCAGGACTTGGTGTCAGCTCAGCAATTTCTCACTTCCCCTAAGAAGCGGAATTCTGCAAATTGCTGCCTTTGCTCTTGAAAGGATGTCGCCAGGTGGGTGTTTTGGTGTCATACACTGAAAACAGAGCAGAAACTGTGAAATATTCCCATGATATGCATGGTCCCTGCCCCAAAGCACCATGACTCAGCCTATGGAGATCTGCAGCTTATTTTTTTGTACTGCCAGCAGATTGTGGAAGTACAGTATAAAAACCATCCTTATGGAGAGATCTTCCTATTTTAGGCTTAGTCTAAGTGTCTCAAGTAGCTGGGGTTTTTGCTTGGGCCTAATCCATACGGTCTTATGGCTTTCCTGCTAGTCTGAAGACGAATGTGCTAGAAACTATAAAGCAAAAACATGTCCTGCAGCCTAGCCTTGCCTTGCCTGTCCTTGCCTGTCCTAGCCTTGCCTTATGTCCTTCTCATCCTGTTCTCTGTCCCATCCTCTCTCACTAAGCCCTCGTCTGGCTGCATGTCTCTTCTTTCCTTTTCTCTCACTCTCCTGCTTCCTGCCTCTTTTCTTGCAATTCCTGCATCTCACTCCTGCAGCCCAACACTACTTTTTATTCTTCCTTCCCTTTCTCCTGCTCCCTTCGCTTTCTCCCTCTGTCCCATATCTTTCTTCCCGACTTGTCTCTTGCAGACTTTGGGCCAAACTGGCCCCAAGTCTGGGCATGGTTTGACAAGTTTTCAGAGGCCTGGCTGGTGGCAGCAGGGACAGCAGGCAGTGACAGGCCCGGGGCTGACAGGCTCCCCATCCCCTAGGGGGTGCCTGGCTGCCACACCCAGCTGACATAGAACCTTTGTCACAATGCCCGCTACCGTGGCGAGGATGCGGTGGCTCTGCAGGTGACAGGGACACTGCAGGACTTGGTGTCAGCTCAGCAATTTCTCACTTCCCCTAAGAAGCGGAATTCTGCAAATTGCTGCCTTTGCTCTTGAAAGGATGTCATCGAGTGGGTGTTTTGGTGTCATACACTGAAAACAGAGCAGAAACTGTGAAATATTCCCATGATATGCATGGTCCCTGCCCCAAAGCACCATGACTCAGCCTAAGGAGATCTGCAGCTTATTTTTTTGTACTGCCAGCAGATTGTGGAAGTACAGTATAAAAACGATCCTTATGGAGAGATCTTGGTATTTTAGGCTTAGTCTAAGTGTCTCAAGTAGCTGGGGTTTTTGCTTGGGCCTAATCCATACGGTCTTATGGCTTTCCTGCTTGTCTGAAGACGAATGTGCTAGAAACTTTAGAGGAAAAACATGTCCTGCAGCCTAGCCTTGCCTTGCCTGTCCTTGCCTGTCCTAGCCTTGCCTTATGTCCTTCTCATCCTGTTCTCTGTCCCATCCTCTCTCACTAAGCCCTCGTCTGGCTGCATGTCTCTTCTTTCCTTTTCTCGCACTCTCCTGCTTCCTGCCTCTTTTCTTGCAATTCCTCCATCTCACTCCTGTAGCCCAACACTACTTTTTATTCTTCCTTCCCTTTCTCCTGCTCCCTTCGCTTTCTCCCTCTGTCCCATATCTTTCTTCCCGACTTGTCTCTTGCAGACTTTGGGCCAAACTGGCCCCAAGTCTGGGCATGGTTTGACAAGTTTTCAGAGGCCTGGCTGGTGGCAGCAGGGCCAGCAGGCAGTGACAGGCCCGGGGCTGACAGGCTCCCCATCCCCTAGGGGGCGCCTGGCTGCCACACCCAGCTGACATAGAACCTTTGTCACAATGCCCGCTACCGTGGCGAGGATGCGGTGGCTCTGCAGGTGACAGGGACACTGCAGGACTTGGTGTCAGCTCAGCAATTTCTCACTTCCCCTAAGAAGCGGAATTCTGCAAATTGCTGCCTTTGCTCTTGAAAGGATGTCGTCAGGTGGGTGTTTTGGTGTCATACACTGAAAACAGAGCAGAAACTGTGAAATATTCCCATGATATGCATGGTCCCTGCCCCAAAGCACCATGACTCAGCCTAAGGAGATCTGCAGCTGATTTTTTTGTACTGCCAGCAGATTGTGGAAGTACAGTATAAAAGCCATCCTTATGGAGAGATCTTGGTATTTTAGGCTTAGTCTAAGTGTCTCAAGTAGCTGGGGTTTTTGCTTGGGCCTAATTCATACGGTCTTATGGCTTTCCTCCTAGTCTGAAGACGAATGTGCTAGAAACTATAAAGCAAAAACATGTCCTGCAGCCTAGCCTTGCCTTGCCTGTCCTTGTCTTTCCTAGCCTTGCCTTATGTCCTTCTCATCCTGTTCTCTGTCCCATCCTCTCTCACTAAGCCCTCGTCTGGCTGCATGTCTCTTCTTTCCTTTTCTCTCACTCTCCTGCTTCCTGCCTCTTTTCTTGCAATTCCTCCATCTCACTCCTGCAGCCCAACACTACTTTTTATTCTTCCTTCCCTTTCTCCTGCTCCCTTCGCTTTCTCCCTCTGTCCCATATCTTTCTTCCCGACTTGTCTCTTGCAGACTTTGGGCCAAACTGGCCCCAAGTCTGGGCATGGTTTGACAAGTTTTCAGAGGCCTGGCTGGTGGCAGCAGGGCCAGCAGGCAGTGACAGGCCCGGGGCTGACAGGCTCCCCATCCCCTAGGGGGCGCCTGGCTGCCACACCCAGCTGACATAGAACCTTTGTCACAATGCCCGCTACCGTGGCGAGGATGCGGTGGCTCTGCAGGTGACAGGGACACTGCAGGACTTGGTGTCAGCTCAGCAATTTCTCACTTCCCCTAAGAAGCGGAATTCTGCAAATTGCTGCCTTTGCTCTTGAAAGGATGTCGTCAGGTGGGTGTTTTGGTGTCATACACTGAAAACAGAGCAGAAACTGTGAAATATTCCCATGATGTGCATGGTCCCTGCCCCAAAGCACCATGACTCAGCCTAAGGAGATCTGCAGCTGATTTTTTTGTACTGCCAGCAGATTGTGGAAGTACAGTATAAAAACCATCCTTATGGAGAGATCTTGGTATTTTAGGCTTAGTCTAAGTGTCTCAAGTAGCTGGGGTTTTTGCTTGGGCCTAATCCATACGGTCTTATGGCTTTCCTGCTAGTCTGAAGACGAATGTGCTAGAAACTATAAAGCAAAAACATGTCCTGCAGCCTAGCCTTGCCTTGCCTGTCCTTGCCTGTCCTAGCCTTGCCTTATGTCCTTCTCATCCTGTTCTCTGTCCCATCCTCTCTCACTAAGCCCTCGTCTGGCTGCATGTCTCTTCTTTCCTTTTCTCGCACTCTCCTGCTTCCTGCCTCTTTTCTTGCAATTCCTCCATCTCACTCCTGCAGCCCAACACTACTTTTTATTCTTCCTTCCCTTTCTCCTGCTCCCTTCGCTTTCTCCCTCTGTCCCATATCTTTCTTCCCGACTTGTCTCTTGCAGACTTTGGGCCAAACTGTCCCCAAGTCTGGGCATGGTTTGACAAGTTTTCAGAGGCCTGGCTGGTGGCAGCAGGGCCAGCAGGCAGTGACAGGCCCGGGGCTGACAGGCTCCCCATCCCCTAGGGGGCGCCTGGCTGCCACACCCAGCTGACATAGAACCTTTGTCACAATGCCCGCTACCGTGGCGAGGATGCGGTGGCTCTGCAGGTGACAGGGACACTGCAGGACTTGGTGTCAGCTCAGCAATTTCTCACTTCCCCTAAGAAGCGGAATTCTGCAAATTGCTGCCTTTGCTCTTGAAAGGATGTCGTCAGGTGGGTGTTTTGGTGTCATACACTGAAAACAGAGCAGAAACTGTGAAATATTCCCATGATATGCATGGTCCCTGCCCCAAAGCACCATGACTCAGCCTAAGGAGATCTGCAGCTCATTTTTTTGTACTGCCAGCAGATTGTGGAAGTACAGTATAAAAACCATCCTTATGGAGAGATCTTGGTATTTTAGGCTTAGTCTAAGTGTCTCAAGTAGCTGGGGTTTTTGCTTGGGCCTAATCCATACGGTCTTATGGCTTTCCTCCTCGTCTGAAGACGAATGTGCTAGAAACTATAAAGCAAAAACATGTCCTGCAGCCTAGCCTTGCCTTGCCTGTCCTTGCCTGTCCTAGCCTTGCCTTATGTCCTTCTCATCCTGTTCTCTGTCCCATCCTCTCTCACTAAGCCCTCGTCTGGCTGCATGTCTCTTCTTTCCTTTTCTCGCACTCTCCTGCTTCCTGCCTCTTTTCTTGCAATTCCTCCATCTCACTCCTGCAGCCCAACACTACTTTTTATTCTTCCTTCCCTTTCTCCTGCTCCCTTCGCTTTCTCCCTCTGTCCCATATCTTTCTTCCCGACTTGTCTCTTGCAGACTTTGGGCCAAACTGGCCCCAAGTCTGGGCATGGTTTGACAAGTTTTCAGAGGCCTGGCTGGTGGCAGCAGGGCCAGCAGGCAGTGACAGGCCCGGGGCTGACAGGCTCCCCATCCCCTAGGGGGCGCCTGGCTGCCACACCCAGCTGACATAGAACCTTTGTCACAATGCCCGCTACCGTGGCGAGGATGCGGTGGCTCTGCAGGTGACAGGGACACTGCAGGACTTGGTGTCAGCTCAGCAATTTCTCACTTCCCCTAAGAAGCGGAATTCTGCAAATTGCTGCCTTTGCTCTTGAAAGGATGTCGTCAGGTGGGTGTTTTGGTGTCATACACTGAAAACAGAGCAGAAACTGTGAAATATTCCCATGATATGCATGGTCCCTGCCCCAAAGCACCATGACTCAGCCTAAGGAGATCTGCAGCTTATTTTTTTGTACTGCCAGCAGATTGTGGAAGTACAGTATAAAAACGATCCTTATGGAGAGATCTTGGTATTTTAGGCTTAGTCTAAGTGTCTCAAGTAGCTGGGGTTTTTGCTTGGGCCTAATCCATACGGTCTTATGGCTTTCCTGCTTGTCTGAAGACGAATGTGCTAGAAACTTTAGAGGAAAAACATGTCCTGCAGCCTAGCCTTGCCTTGCCTGTCCTTGCCTGTCCTAGCCTTGCCTTATGTCCTTCTCATCCTGTTCTCTGTCCCATCCTCTCTCACTAAGCCCTCGTCTGGCTGCATGTCTCTTCTTTCCTTTTCTCTCACTCTCCTGCTTCCTGCCTCTTTTCTTGCAATTCCTCCATCTCACTCCTGTAGCCCAACACTACTTTTTATTCTTCCTTCCCTTTCTCCTGCTCCCTTCGCTTTCTCCCTCTGTCCCATATCTTTCTTCCCGACTTGTCTCTTGCAGACTTTGGGCCAAACTGGCCCCAAGTCTGGGCATGGTTTGACAAGTTTTCAGAGGCCTGGCTGGTGGCAGCAGGGCCAGCAGGCAGTGACAGGCCCGGGGCTGACAGGCTCCCCATCCCCTAGGGGGCGCCTGGCTGCCACACCCAGCTGACATAGAACCTTTGTCACAATGCCCGCTACCGTGGCGAGGATGCGGTGGCTCTGCAGGTGACAGGGACACTGCAGGACTTGGTGTCAGCTCAGCAATTTCTCACTTCCCCTAAGAAGCGGAATTCTGCAAATTGCTGCCTTTGCTCTTGAAAGGATGTCGTCAGGTGGGTGTTTTGGTGTCATACACTGAAAACAGAGCAGAAACTGTGAAATATTCCCATGATATGCATGGTCCCTGCCCCAAAGCACCATGACTCAGCCTAAGGAGATCTGCAGCTGATTTTTTTGTACTGCCAGCAGATTGTGGAAGTACAGTATAAAAGCCATCCTTATGGAGAGATCTTGGTATTTTAGGCTTAGTCTAAGTGTCTCAAGTAGCTGGGGTTTTTGCTTGGGCCTAATTCATACGGTCTTATGGCTTTCCTCCTAGTCTGAAGACGAATGTGCTAGAAACTATAAAGCAAAAACATGTCCTGCAGCCTAGCCTTGCCTTGCCTGTCCTTGTCTTTCCTAGCCTTGCCTTATGTCCTTCTCATCCTGTTCTCTGTCCCATCCTCTCTCACTAAGCCCTCGTCTGGCTGCATGTCTCTTCTTTCCTTTTCTCTCACTCTCCTGCTTCCTGCCTCTTTTCTTGCAATTCCTCCATCTCACTCCTGCAGCCCAACACTACTTTTTATTCTTCCTTCCCTTTCTCCTGCTCCCTTCGCTTTCTCCCTCTGTCCCATATCTTTCTTCCCGACTTGTCTCTTGCAGACTTTGGGCCAAACTGGCCCCAAGTCTGGGCATGGTTTGACAAGTTTTCAGAGGCCTGGCTGGTGGCAGCAGGGCCAGCAGGCAGTGACAGGCCCGGGGCTGACAGGCTCCCCATCCCCTAGGGGGCGCCTGGCTGCCACACCCAGCTGACATAGAACCTTTGTCACAATGCCCGCTACCGTGGCGAGGATGCGGTGGCTCTGCAGGTGACAGGGACACTGCAGGACTTGGTGTCAGCTCAGCAATTTCTCACTTCCCCTAAGAAGCGGAATTCTGCAAATTGCTGCCTTTGCTCTTGAAAGGATGTCGTCAGGTGGGTGTTTTGGTGTCATACACTGAAAACAGAGCAGAAACTGTGAAATATTCCCATGATGTGCATGGTCCCTGCCCCAAAGCACCATGACTCAGCCTAAGGAGATCTGCAGCTGATTTTTTTGTACTGCCAGCAGATTGTGGAAGTACAGTATAAAAACCATCCTTATGGAGAGATCTTGGTATTTTAGGCTTAGTCTAAGTGTCTCAAGTAGCTGGGGTTTTTGCTTGGGCCTAATCCATACGGTCTTATGGCTTTCCTGCTAGTCTGAAGACGAATGTGCTAGAAACTATAAAGCAAAAACATGTCCTGCAGCCTAGCCTTGCCTTGCCTGTCCTTGCCTGTCCTAGCCTTGCCTTATGTCCTTCTCATCCTGTTCTCTGTCCCATCCTCTCTCACTAAGCCCTCGTCTGGCTGCATGTCTCTTCTTTCCTTTTCTCGCACTCTCCTGCTTCCTGCCTCTTTTCTTGCAATTCCTCCATCTCACTCCTGCAGCCCAACACTACTTTTTATTCTTCCTTCCCTTTCTCCTGCTCCCTTCGCTTTCTCCCTCTGTCCCATATCTTTCTTCCCGACTTGTCTCTTGCAGACTTTGGGCCAAACTGGCCCCAAGTCTGGGCATGGTTTGACAAGTTTTCAGAGGCCTGGCTGGTGGCAGCAGGGCCAGCAGGCAGTGACAGGCCCGGGGCTGACAGGCTCCCCATCCCCTAGGGGGCGCCTGGCTGCCACACCCAGCTGACATAGAACCTTTGTCACAATGCCCGCTACCGTGGCGAGGATGCGGTGGCTCTGCAGGTGACAGGGACACTGCAGGACTTGGTGTCAGCTCAGCAATTTCTCACTTCCCCTAAGAAGCGGAATTCTGCAAATTGCTGCCTTTGCTCTTGAAAGGATGTCGTCAGGTGGGTGTTTTGGTGTCATACACTGAAAACAGAGCAGAAACTGTGAAATATTCCCATGATATGCATGGTCCCTGCCCCAAAGCACCATGACTCAGCCTAAGGAGATCTGCAGCTCATTTTTTTGTACTGCCAGCAGATTGTGGAAGTACAGTATAAAAACCATCCTTATGGAGAGATCTTGGTATTTTAGGCTTAGTCTAAGTGTCTCAAGTAGCTGGGGTTTTTGCTTGGGCCTAATCCATACGGTCTTATGGCTTTCCTCCTCGTCTGAAGACGAATGTGCTAGAAACTATAAAGCAAAAACATGTCCTGCAGCCTAGCCTTGCCTTGCCTGTCCTTGCCTGTCCTAGCCTTGCCTTATGTCCTTCTCATCCTGTTCTCTGTCCCATCCTCTCTCACTAAGCCCTCGTCTGGCTGCATGTCTCTTCTTTCCTTTTCTCGCACTCTCCTGCTTCCTGCCTCTTTTCTTGCAATTCCTCCATCTCACTCCTGCAGCCCAACACTACTTTTTATTCTTCCTTCCCTTTCTCCTGCTCCCTTCGCTTTCTCCCTCTGTCCCATATCTTTCTTCCCGACTTGTCTCTTGCAGACTTTGGGCCAAACTGGCCCCAAGTCTGGGCATGGTTTGACAAGTTTTCAGAGGCCTGGCTGGTGGCAGCAGGGCCAGCAGGCAGTGACAGGCCCGGGGCTGACAGGCTCCCCATCCCCTAGGGGGCGCCTGGCTGCCACACCCAGCTGACATAGAACCTTTGTCACAATGGCCGCTACCGTGGCGAGGATGCGGTGGCTCTGCAGGTGACAGGGACACTGCAGGACTTGGTGTCAGCTCAGCAATTTCTCACTTCCCCTAAGAAGCGGAATTCTGCAAATTGCTGCCTTTGCTCTTGAAAGGATGTCGTCAGGTGGGTGTTTTGGTGTCATACACTGAAAACAGAGCAGAAACTGTGAAATATTCCCATGATATGCATGGTCCCTGCCCCAAAGCACCATGACTCAGCCTAAGGAGATCTGCAGCTGATTTTTTTGTACTGCCAGCAGATTGTGGAAGTACAGTATAAAAACCATCCTTATGGAGAGATCTTGGTATTTTAGGCTTAGTCTAAGTGTCTCAAGTAGCTGGGGTTTTTGCTTGGGCCTAATCCATACGGTCTTATGGCTTTCCTCCTAGTCTGAAGACGAATGTGCTAGAAACTATAAAGCAAAAACATGTCCTGCAGCCTAGCCTTGCCTTGCCTGTCCTTGCCTGTCCTAGCCTTGCCTTATGTCCTTCTCATCCTGTTCTCTGTCCCATCCTCTCTCACTAAGCCCTCGTCTGGCTGCATGTCTCTTCTTTCCTTTTCTCGCACTCTCCTGCTTCCTGCCTCTTTTCTTGCAATTCCTCCATCTCACTCCTGCAGCCCAACACTACTTTTTATTCTTCCTTCCCTTTCTCCTGCTCCCTTCGCTTTGTCCCTCTGTCCCATATCTTTCTTCCCGACTTGTCTCTTGCAGACTTTGGGCCAAACTGGCCCCAAGTCTGGGCATGGTTTGACAAGTTTTCAGAGGCCTGGCTGGTGGCAGCAGGGACAGCAGGCAGTGACAGGCCCGGGGCTGACAGGCTCCCCATCCCCTAGGGGGCGCCTGGCTGCCACACCCAGCTGACATAGAACCTTTGTCACAATGCCCGCTACCGTGGCGAGGATGCAGTGGCTCTGCAGGTGACAGGGACACTGCAGGACTTGGTGTCAGCTCAGCAATTTCTCACTTCCCCTAAGAAGCGGAATTCTGCAAATTGCTGCCTTTGCTCTTGAAAGGATGTCGTCAGGTGGGTGTTTTGGTGTCATACACTGAAAACAGAGCAGAAACTGTGAAATATTCCCATGATATGCATGGTGCCTGCCCCAAAGCACCATGACTCAGCCTAAGGAGATCTGCAGCTTATTTTTTTGTACTGCCAGCAGATTGTGGAAGTACAGTATAAAAACCATCCTTATGGAGAGATCTTGGTATTTTAGGCTTAGTCTAAGTGTCTCAAGTAGCTGGGGTTTTTGCTTGGGCCTAATCCATACGGTCTTATGGCTTTCCTGCTAGTCTGAAGACGAATGTGCTAGAAACTATGAAGCAAAAACATGTCCTGCAGCCTAGCCTTGCCTTGCCTGTCCTTGCCTGTCCTAGCCTTGCCTTATGTCCTTCTCATCCTGTTCTCTGTCCCATCCTCTCTCACTAACCCCTCGTCTGGCTGCATGTCTCTTCTTTCCTTTTCTCTCACTCTCCTGCTTCCTGCCTCTTTTCTTGCAATTCCTCCATCTCACTCCTGCAGCCCAACACTACTTTTTATTCTTCCTTCCCTTTCTCCTGCTCCCTTCGCTTTCTCCCTCTGTCCCATATCTTTCTTCCCGACTTGTCTCTTGCAGACTTTGGGCCAAACTGGCCCCAAGTCTGGGCATGGTTTGACAAGTTTTCAGAGGCCTGGCTGGTGGCAGCAGGGCCAGCAGGCAGTGACAGGCCCGGGGCTGACAGGCTCCCCATCCCCTAGGGGGCGCCTGGCTGCCACACCCAGCTGACATAGAACCTTTGTCACAATGCCCGCTACCGTGGCGAGGATGCGGTGGCTCTGCAGGTGACAGGGACACTGTAGGACTTGGTGTCAGCTCAGCAATTTCTCACTTCCCCTAAGAAGCGGAATTCTGCAAATTGCTGCCTTTGCTCTTGAAAGGATGTCATCAGGTGGGTGTTTTGGTGTCATACACTGAAAACAGAGCAGAAACTGTGAAATATTCCCATGATATGCATGGTCCCTGCCCCAAAGCACCATGACTCAGCCTAAGGAGATCTGCAGCTTATTTTTTTGTACTGCCAGCAGATTGTGGAAGTACAGTATAAAAACCATCCTTATGGAGAGATCTTGGTATTTTAGGCTTAGTCTAAGTGTCTCAAGTAGCTGGGGTTTTTGCTTGGGCCTAATCCATACGGTCTTATGGCTTTCCTCCTCGTCTGAAGACGAATGTGCTAGAAACTATAAAGCAAAAACATGTCCTGCAGCCTAGCCTTGCCTTGCCTGTCCTTGCCTGTCCTAGCCTTGCCTTATGTCCTTCTCATCCTGTTCTCTGTCCCATCCTCTCTCACTAAGCCCTCGTCTGGCTGCATGTCTCTTCTTTCCTTTTCTCTCACTCTCCTGCTTCCTGCCTCTTTTCTTGCAATTCCTCCATCTCACTCCTGCAGCCCAACACTACTTTTTATTCTTCCTTCCCTTTCTCCTGCTCCCTTCGCTTTCTCCCTCTGTCCCATATCTTTCTTCCCGACTTGTCTCTTGCAGACTTTATGCAAAACTGGCCCCAAGTCTGGGCATGGTTTGACAAGTTTTCAGAGGCCTGGCTGGTGGCAGCAGGGCCAGCAGGCAGTGACAGGCCCGGGGCTGACAAGCTCCCCATCCCCTAGGGGGCGCCTGGCTGCCACACCCAGCTGACATAGAACCTTTGTCACAATGCCCGCTACCGTGGCGAGGATGCGGTGGCTCTGCAGGTGACAGGGACACTGCAGGACTTGGTGTCAGCTCAGCAATTTCTCACTTCCCCTAAGAAGCGGAATTCTGCAAATTGCTGCCTTTGCTCTTGAAAGGATGTCGTCAGGTGGGTGTTTTGGTGTCATACACTGAAAACAGAGCAGAAACTGTGAAATATTCCCATGATATGCATGGTCCCTGCCCCAAAGCACCATGACTCAGCCTAAGGAGATCTGCAGCTTATTTTTTTGTACTGCCTGCAGATTGTGGAAATACAGTATAAAAACCATCCTTATGGAGAGATCTTGGTATTTTAGGCTTAGTCTAAGTGTCTCAAGTAGCTGGGGTTTTTGCTTGCGCCTAATCCATACGGTCTTATGGCTTTCCTGCTAGTCTGAAGACGAATGTGCTAGAAACTATAAAGCAAAAACATGTCCTGCAGCCTAGCCTTGCCTTGCCTGTCCTTGCCTGTCCTAGCCTTGCCTTATGTCCTTCTCATCCTGTTCTCTGTCCCATCCTCTCTCACTAAGCCCTCGTCTGGCTGCATGTCTCTTCTTTCCTTTTCTCGCACTCTCCTGCTTCCTGCCTCTTTTCTTGCAATTCCTCCATCTCACTCCTGCAGCCCAACACTACTTTTTATTCTTCCTTCCCTTTCTCCTGCTCCCTTCGCTTTCTCCCTCTGTCCCATATCTTTCTTCCCGACTTGTCTCTTGCAGACTTTGGGCCAAACTGGCCCCAAGTCTGGGCATGGTTTGACAAGTTTTCAGAGGCCTGGCTGGTGGCAGCAGGGCCAGCAGGCAGTGACAGGCCCGGGGCTGACAGGCTCCCCATCCCCTAGGGGGCGCCTGGCTGCCACACCCAGCTGACATAGAACCTTTGTCACAATGCCCGCTACCGTGGCGAGGATGCGGTGGCTCTGCAGGTGACAGGGACACTGCAGGACTTGGTGTCAGCTCAGCAATTTCTCACTTCCCCTAAGAAGCGGAATTCTGCAAATTGCTGCCTTTGCTCTTGAAAGGATGTCATCAGGTGGGTGTTTTGGTGTCATACACTGAAAACAGAGCAGAAACTGTGAAATATTCCCATGATATGCATGGTCCCTGCCCCAAAGCACCATGACTCAGCCTAAGGAGATCTGCAGCTTATTTTTTTGTACTGCCAGCAGATTGTGGAAGTACAGTATAAAAACCATCCTTATGGAGAGATCTTGGTATTTTAGGCTTAGTCTAAGTGTCTCAAGTAGCTGGGGTTTTTGCTTGGGCCTAATCCATACGGTCTTATGGCTTTCCTCCTAGTCTGAAGACGAATGTGCTAGAAACTATAAAGCAAAAACATGTCCTGCAGCCTAGCCTTGCCTTGCCTGTCCTTGCCTGTCCTAGCCTTGCCTTATGTCCTTCTCATCCTGTTCTCTGTCCCATCCTCTCTCACTAACCCCTCGTCTGGCTGCATGTCTCTTCTTTCCTTTTCTCTCACTCTCCTGCTTCCTGCCTCTTTTCTTGCAATTCCTCCATCTCACTCCTGCAGCCCAACACTACTTTTTATTCTTCCTTCCCTTTCTCCTGCTCCCTTCGCTTTCTCCCTCTGTCCCATATCTTTCTTCCCGACTTGTCTCTTGCAGACTTTGGGCCAAATTGGCCCCATGTCTGGGCATGGTTTGACAAGTTTTCAGAGGCCTGGCTGGTGGCAGCAGGGACAGCAGGCAGTGACAGGCCCGGGGCTGACAGGCTCCCCATCGCCTAGGGGGCGCCTGGCTGCCACACCCAGCTGACATAGAACCTTTGTCACAATGCCCGCTACCGTGGCGAGGATGCGGTGGCTCTGCAGGTGACAGGGACACTGTAGGACTTGGTGTCAGCTCAGCAATTTCTCACTTCCCCTAAGAAGCGGAATTCTGCAAATTGCTGCCTTTGCTCTTGAAAGGATGTCATCAGGTGGGTGTTTTGGTGTCATACCCTGAAAACAGAGCAGAAACTGTGAAATATTCCCATGATATGCATGGTCCCTGCCCCAAAGCACCATGACTCAGCCTAAGGAGATCTGCAGCTTATTTTTTTGTACTGCCAGCAGATTGTGGAAGTACAGTATAAAAACCATCCTTATGGAGAGATCTTGGTATTTTAGGCTTAGTCTAAGTGTCTCAAGTAGCTGGGGTTTTTGCTTGGGCCTAATCCATACGGTCTTATGGCTTTCCTCCTAGTCTGAAGACGAATGTGCTAGAAACTATAAAGCAAAAACATGTCCTGCAGCCTAGCCTTGCCTTGCCTGTCCTTGCCTGTCCTAGCCTTGCCTTATGTCCTTCTCATCCTGTTCTCTGTCCCATCCTCTCTCACTAAGCCCTCGTCTGGCTGCATGTCTCTTCTTTCCTTTTCTCTCACTCTCCTGCTTCCTGCCTCTTTTCTTGCAATTCCTCCATCTCACTCCTGCAGCCCAACACTACTTTTTATTCTTCCTTCCCTTTCTCCTGCTCCCTTCGCTTTCTCCCTCTGTCCCATATCTTTCTTCCCGACTTGTCTCTTGCAGACTTTGGGCCAAACTGGCCCCAAGTCTGGGCATGGTTTGACAAGTTTTCAGAGGCCTGGCTGGTGGCAGCAGGGCCAGCAGGCAGTGACAGGCCCGGGGCTGACAGGCTCCCCATCCCCTAGGGGGCGCCTGGCTGCCACACCCAGCTGACATAGAACCTTTGTCACAATGCCCGCTACCGTGGCGAGGATGCGGTGGCTCTGCAGGTGACAGGGACACTGCAGGACTTGGTGTCAGCTCAGCAATTTCTCACTTCCCCTAAGAAGCGGAATTCTGCAAATTGCTGCCTTTGCTCTTGAAAGGATGTCATCAGGTGGGTGTTTTGGTGTCATACACTGAAAACAGAGCAGAAACTGTGAAATATTCCCATGATATGCATGGTCCCTGCCCCAAAGCACCATGACTCAGCCTAAGGAGATCTGCAGCTTATTTTTTTGTACTGCCAGCAGATTGTGGAAGTACAGTATAAAAACCATCCTTATGGAGAGATCTTGGTATTTTAGGCTTAGTCTAAGTGTCTCAAGTAGCTGGGGTTTTTGCTTGGGCCTAATCCATACGGTCTTATGGCTTTCCTGCTAGTCTGAAGACGAATGTGCTAGAAACTATAAAGCAAAAACATGTCCTGCAGCCTAGCCTTGCCTTGCCTGTCCTTGCCTGTCCTAGCCTTGCCTTATGTCCTTCTCATCCTGTTCTCTGTCCCATCCTCTCTCACTAAGCCCTCGTCTGGCTGCATGTCTCTTCTTTCCTTTTCTCTCACTCTCCTGCTTCCTGCCTCTTTTCTTGCAATTCCTCCATCTCACTCCTGCAGCCCAACACTACTTTTTATTCTTCCTTCCCTTTCTCCTGCTCCCTTCGCTTTCTCCCTCTGTCCCATATCTTTCTTCCCGACTTGTCTCTTGCAGACTTTATGCAAAACTGGCCCCAAGTCTGGGCATGGTTTGACAAGTTTTCAGAGGCCTGGCTGGTGGCAGCAGGGCCAGCAGGCAGTGACAGGCCCGGGGCTGACAAGCTCCCCATCCCCTAGGGGGCGCCTGGCTGCCACACCCAGCTGACATAGAACCTTTGTCACAATGCCCGCTACCGTGGCGAGGATGCGGTGGCTCTGCAGGTGACAGGGACACTGCAGGACTTGGTGTCAGCTCAGCAATTTCTCACTTCCCCTAAGAAGCGGAATTCTGCAAATTGCTGCCTTTGCTCTTGAAAGGATGTCGTCAGGTGGGTGTTTTGGTGTCATACACTGAAAACAGAGCAGAAACTGTGAAATATTCCCATGATATGCATGGTCCCTGCCCCAAAGCACCATGACTCAGCCTAAGGAGATCTGCAGCTTATTTTTTTGTACTGCCAGCAGATTGTGGAAATACAGTATAAAAACCATCCTTATGGAGAGATCTTGGTATTTTAGGCTTAGTCTAAGTGTCTCAAGTAGCTGGGGTTTTTGCTTGCGCCTAATCCATACGGTCTTATGGCTTTCCTGCTAGTCTGAAGACGAATGTGCTAGAAACTATAAAGCAAAAACATGTCCTGCAGCCTAGCCTTGCCTTGCCTGTCCTTGCCTGTCCTAGCCTTGCCTTATGTCCTTCTCATCCTGTTCTCTGTCCCATCCTCTCTCACTAAGCCCTCGTCTGGCTGCATGTCTCTTCTTTCCTTTTCTCGCACTCTCCTGCTTCCTGCCTCTTTTCTTGCAATTCCTCCATCTCACTCCTGCAGCCCAACACTACTTTTTATTCTTCCTTCCCTTTCTCCTGCTCCCTTCGCTTTCTCCCTCTGTCCCATATCTTTCTTCCCGACTTGTCTCTTGCAGACTTTGGGCCAAACTGGCCCCAAGTCTGGGCATGGTTTGACAAGTTTTCAGAGGCCTGGCTGGTGGCAGCAGGGACAGCAGGCAGTGACAGGCCCGGGGCTGACAGGCTCCCCATCCCCTAGGGGGCGCCTGGCTGCCACACCCAGCTGACATAGAACCTTTGTCACAATGCCCGCTACCGTGGCGAGGATGCGGTGGCTCTGCAGGTGACAGGGACACTGCAGGACTTGGTGTCAGCTCAGCAATTTCTCACTTCCCCTAAGAAGCGGAATTCTGCAAATTGCTGCCTTTGCTCTTGAAAGGATGTCGTCAGGTGGGTGTTTTGGTGTCATACACTGAAAACAGAGCAGAAACTGTGAAATATTCCCATGATATGCATGGTCCCTGCCCCAAAGCACCATGACTCAGCCTAAGGAGATCTGCAGCTTATTTTTTTGTACTGCCAGCAGATTGTGGAAATACAGTATAAAAACCATCCTTATGGAGAGATCTTGGTATTTTAGGCTTAGTCTAAGTGTCTCAAGTAGCTGGGGTTTTTGCTTGCGCCTAATCCATACGGTCTTATGGCTTTCCTGCTAGTCTGAAGACGAATGTGCTAGAAACTATAAAGCAAAAACATGTCCTGCAGCCTAGCCTTGCCTTGCCTGTCCTTGCCTGTCCTAGCCTTGCCTTATGTCCTTCTCATCCTGTTCTCTGTCCCATTCTCTCTCACTAAGACCTCGTCTGGCTGCATGTCTCTTCTTTCCTTTTCTCGCACTCTCCTGCTTCCTGCCTCTTTTCTTGCAATTCCTCCATCTCACTCCTGCAGCCCAACACTACTTTTTATTCTTCCTTCCCTTTCTCCTGCTCCCTTCGCTTTCTCCCTCTGTCCCATATCTTTCTTCCCGACTTGTCTCTTGCAGACTTTGGGCCAAACTGTCCCCAAGTCTGGGCATGGTTTGACAAGTTTTCAGAGGCCTGGCTGGTGGCAGCAGGGACAGCAGGCAGTGACAGGCCCGGGGCTGACAGGCTCCCCATCCCCTAGGGGGCGCCTGGCTGCCACACCCAGCTGACATAGAACCTTTGTCACAATGCCCGCTACCGTGGCGAGGATGCGGTGGCTCTGCAGGTGACAGGGACACTGCAGGACTTGGTGTCAGCTCAGCAATTTCTCACTTCCCCTAAGAAGCGGAATTCTGCAAATTGCTGCCTTTGCTCTTGAAAGGATGTCATCAGGTGGGTGTTTTGGTGTCATACACTGAAAACAGAGCAGAAACTGTGAAATATTCCCATGATATGCATGGTCCCTGCCCCAAAGCACCATGACTCAGCCTAAGGAGATCTGCAGCTTATTTTTTTGTACTGCCAGCAGATTGTGGAAGTACAGTATAAAAACCATCCTTATGGAGAGATCTTGGTATTTTAGGCTTAGTCTAAGTGTCTCAAGTAGCTGGGGTTTTTGCTTGGGCCTAATCCATACGGTCTTATGGCTTTCCTCCTAGTCTGAAGACGAATGTGCTAGAAACTATAAAGCAAAAACATGTCCTGCAGCCTAGCCTTGCCTTGCCTGTCCTTGCCTGTCCTAGCCTTGCCTTATGTCCTTCTCATCCTGTTCTCTGTCCCATCCTCTCTCACTAAGCCCTCGTCTGGCTGCATGTCTCTTCTTTCCTTTTCTCTCACTCTCCTGCTTCCTGCCTCTTTTCTTGCAATTCCTCCATCTCACTCCTGCAGCCCAACACTACTTTTTATTCTTCCTTCCCTTTCTCCTGCTCCCTTCGCTTTCTCACTCTGTCCCATATCTTTCTTCCCGACTTGTCTCTTGCAGACTTTGGGCCAAACTGGCCCCAAGTCTGGGCATGGTTTGACAAGTTTTCAGAGGCCTGGCTGGTGGCAGCAGGGCCAGCAGGCAGTGACAGGCCCGGGGCTGACAGGCTCCCCATCCCCTAGGGGGCGCCTGGCTGCCACACCCAGCTGACATAGAACCTTTGTCACAATGCCCGCTACCGTGGCGAGGATGCGGTGGCTCTGCAGGTGACAGGGACACTGCAGGACTTGGTGTCAGCTCAGCAATTTCTCACTTCCCCTAAGAAGCGGAATTCTGCAAATTGCTGCCTTTGCTCTTGAAAGGATGTCATCAGGTGGGTGTTTTGGTGTCATACACTGAAAACAGAGCAGAAACTGTGAAATATTCCCATGATATGCATGGTCCCTGCCCCAAAGCACCATGACTCAGCCTAAGGAGATCTGCAGCTTATTTTTTTGTACTGCCAGCAGATTGTGGAAGTACAGTATAAAAACCATCCTTATGGAGAGATCTTGGTATTTTAGGCTTAGTCTAAGTGTCTCAAGTAGCTGGGGTTTTTGCTTGGGCCTAATCCATACGGTCTTATGGCTTTCCTCCTAGTCTGAAGACGAATGTGCTAGAAACTATAAAGCAAAAACATGTCCTGCAGCCTAGCCTTGCCTTGCCTGTCCTTGCCTGTCCTAGCCTTGCCTTATGTCCTTCTCATCCTGTTCTCTGTCCCATCCTCTCTCACTAACCCCTCGTCTGGCTGCATGTCTCTTCTTTCCTTTTCTCTCACTCTCCTGCTTCCTGCCTCTTTTCTTGCAATTCCTCCATCTCACTCCTGCAGCCCAACACTACTTTTTATTCTTCCTTCCCTTTCTCCTGCTCCCTTTGCTTTCTCCCTCTGTCCCATATCTTTCTTCCCGACTTGTCTCTTGCAGACTTTGGGCCAAACTGGCCCCAAGTCTGGGCATGGTTTGACAAGTTTTCAGAGGCCTGGCTGGTGGCAGCAGGGCCAGCAGGCAGTGACAGGCCCGGGGCTGACAGGCTCCCCATCCCCTAGGGGGCGCCTGGCTGCCACACCCAGCTGACATAGAACCTTTGTCACAATGCCCGCTACCGTGGCGAGGATGCGGTGGCTCTGCAGGTGACAGGGACACTGCAGGACTTGGTGTCAGCTCAGCAATTTCTCACTTCCCCTAAGAAGCGGAATTCTGCAAATTGCTGCCTTTGCTCTTGAAAGGATGTCATCAGGTGGGTGTTTTGGTGTCATACACTGAAAACAGAGCAGAAACTGTGAAATATTCCCATGATATGCATGGTCCCTGCCCCAAAGCACCATGACTCAGCCTAAGGAGATCTGCAGCTTATTTTTTTGTACTGCCAGCAGATTGTGGAAGTACAGTATAAAAACCATCCTTATGGAGAGATCTTGGTATTTTAGGCTTAGTCTAAGTGTCTCAAGTAGCTGGGGTTTTTGCTTGGGCCTAATCCATACGGTCTTATGGCTTTCCTGCTAGTCTGAAGACGAATGTGCTAGAAACTATAAAGCAAAAACATGTCCTGCAGCCTAGCCTTGCCTTGCCTGTCCTTGCCTGTCCTAGCCTTGCCTTATGTCCTTCTCATCCTGTTCTCTGTCCCATCCTCTCTCACTAAGCCCTCGTCTGGCTGCATGTCTCTTCTTTCCTTTTCTCTCACTCTCCTGCTTCCTGCCTCTTTTCTTGCAATTCCTCCATCTCACTCCTGCAGCCCAACACTACTTTTTATTCTTCCTTCCCTTTCTCCTGCTCCCTTCGCTTTCTCCCTCTGTCCCATATCTTTCTTCCCGACTTGTCTCTTGCAGACTTTATGCAAAACTGGCCCCAAGTCTGGGCATGGTTTGACAAGTTTTCCGAGGCCTGGCTGGTGGCAGCAGGGCCAGCAGGCAGTGACAGGCCCGGGGCTGACAAGCTCCCCATCCCCTAGGGGGCGCCTGGCTGCCACACCCAGCTGACATAGAACCTTTGTCACAATGCCCGCTACCGTGGCGAGGATGCGGTGGCTCTGCAGGTGACAGGGACACTGCAGGACTTGGTGTCAGCTCAGCAATTTCTCACTTCCCCTAAGAAGCGGAATTCTGCAAATTGCTGCCTTTGCTCTTGAAAGGGTGTCATCAGGTGGGTGTTTTCGTGTCATACACTGAAAACAGAGCAGAAACTGTGAAATATTCCCATGATATGCATGGTCCATGCCCCAAAGCACCATGACTCAGCCTAAGGAGATCTGCAGCTTATTTTTTTGTACTGCCAGCAGATTGTGGAAGTACAGTATAAAAACCATCCTTATGGAGAGATCTTGGTATTTTAGGCTTAGTCTAAGTGTCTCAAGTAGCTGGGGTTTTTGCTTGGGCCTAATCCATACGGTCTTATGGCTTTCCTCCTAGTCTGAAGACGAATGTGCTAGAAACTATAAAGCAAAAACATGTCCTGCAGCCTAGCCTTGCCTTGCCTGTCCTTGCCTGTCCTAGCCTTGCCTTATGTCCTTCTCATCCTGTTCTCTGTCCCATCCTCTCTCACTAAACCCTCGTCTGGCTGCATGTCTCTTCTTTCCTTTTCTCTCACTCTCCTGCTTCCTGCCTCTTTTCTTGCAATTCCTCCATCTCACTCCTGCAGCCCAACACTACTTTTTATTCTTCCTTCCCTTTCTCCTGCTCCCTTTGCTTTCTCCCTCTGTCCCATATCTTTCTTCCCGACTTGTCTCTTGCAGACTTTGGGCCAAACTGGCCCCAAGTCTGGGCATGGTTTGACAAGTTTTCAGAGGCCTGGCTGGTGGCAGCAGGGCCAGCAGGCAGTGACAGGCCCGGGGCTGACAGGCTCCCCATCCCCTAGGGGGCGCCTGGCTGCCACACCCAGCTGACATAGAACCTTTGTCACAATGCCCGCTACCGTGGCGAGGATGCGGTGGCTCTGCAGGTGACAGGGACACTGCAGGACTTGGTGTCAGCTCAGCAATTTCTCACTTCCCCTAAGAAGCGGAATTCTGCAAATTGCTGCCTTTGCTCTTGAAAGGATGTCATCAGGTGGGTGTTTTGGTGTCATACCCTGAAAACAGAGCAGAAACTGTGAAATATTCCCATGATATGCATGGTCCCTGCCCCAAAGCACCATGACTCAGCCTAAGGAGATCTGCAGCTTATTTTTTTGTACTGCCAGCAGATTGTGGAAGTACAGTATAAAAACCATCCTTATGGAGAGATCTTGGTATTTTAGGCTTAGTCTAAGTGTCTCAAGTAGCTGGGGTTTTTGCTTGGGCCTAATCCATACGGTCTTATGGCTTTCCTGCTAGTCTGAAGACGAATGTGCTAGAAACTATGAAGCAAAAACATGTCCTGCAGCCTAGCCTTGCCTTGCCTGTCCTTGCCTGTCCTAGCCTTGCCTTATGTCCTTCTCATCCTGTTCTCTGTCCCATCCTCTCTCACTAAGCCCTCGTCTGGCTGCATGTCTCTTCTTTCCTTTTCTCTCACTCTCCTGCTTCCTGCCTCTTTTCTTGCAATTCCTCCATCTCACTCCTGCAGCCCAACATTACTTTTTATTCTTCCTTCCCTTTCTCCTGCTCCCTTCGCTTTCTCCCTCTGTCCCATATCTTTCTTCCCGACTTGTCTCTTGCAGACTTTGGGCCAAACTGGCCCCAAGTCTGGGCATGGTTTGACAAGTTTTCAGAGGCCTGGCTGGTGGCAGCAGGGCCAGCAGGCAGTGACAGGCCCGGGGCTGACAGGCTCCCCATCCCCTAGGGGGCGCCTGGCTGCCACACCCAGCTGACATAGAACCTTTGTCACAATGCCCGCTACCGTGGCGAGGATGCAGTGGCTCTGCAGGTGACAGGGACACTGCAGGACTTGGTGTCAGCTCAGCAATTTCTCACTTCCCCTAAGAAGCGGAATTCTCAAATTGCTGCCTTTGCTCTTGAAAGGATGTCATCAGGTGGGTGTTTTGGTGTCATACACTGAAAACAGAGCAGAAACTGTGAAATATTCCCATGATATGCATGGTCCCTGCCCCAAAGCACCATGACTCAGCCTAAGGAGATCTGCAGCTTATTTTTTTGTACTGCCAGCAGATTGTGGAAGTACAGTATAAAAACCATCCTTATGGAGAGATCTTGGTATTTTAGGCTTAGTCTAAGTGTCTCAAGTAGCTGGGGTTTTTGCTTGCGCCTAATCCATACGGTCTTATGGCTTTCCTGCTAGTCTGAAGACGAATGTGCTAGAAACTATGAAGCAAAAACATGTCCTGCAGCCTAGCCTTGCCTTGCCTGTCCTTGCCTGTCCTAGCCTTGCCTTATGTCCTTCTCATCCTGTTCTCTGTCCCATCCTCTCTCACTAACCCCTCGTCTGGCTGCATGTCTCTTCTTTCCTTTTCTCTCACTCTCCTGCTTCCTGCCTCTTTTCTTGCAATTCCTCCAACTCACTCCTGCAGCCCAACACTACTTTTTATTCTTCCTTCCCTTTCTTCTGCTCCCTTCGCTTTCTCCCTCTGTCCCATATCTTTCTTCCCGACTTGTCTCTTGCAGACTTTATGCAAAACTGGCCCCAAGTCTGGGCATGGTTTGACAAGTTTTCAGAGGCCTGGCTGGTGGCAGCAGGGACACCAGGCAGTGACAGGCCCGGGGCTGACAAGCTCCCCATCCCCTAGGGGGCGCCTGGCTGCCACACCCAGCTGACATAGAATCTTTGTCACAATGCCCGCTACCGTGGCGAGGATGCGGTGGCTCTGCAGGTGACAGGGACACTGCAGGACTTGGTGTCAGCTCAGCAATTTCTCACTTCCCCTAAGAAGCGGAATTCTGCAAATTGCTGCCTTTGCTCTTGAAAGGATGTCATCAGGTGGGTGTTTTGGTGTCATACACTGAAAACAGAGCAGAAACTGTGAAATATTCCCATGATATGCATGGTCCCTGCCCCAAAGCACCATGACTCAGCCTAAGGAGATCTGCAGCTTATTTTTTTGTACTGCCAGCAGATTGTGGAAGTACAGTATAAAAACCATCCTTTTGGAGAGATCTTGGTATTTTAGGCTTAGTCTAAGTGTCTCAAGTAGCTGGGGTTTTTGCTTGGGCCTAATCCATACGGTCTTATGGCTTTCCTCCTAGTCTGAAGACAAATGTGCTAGAAACTATAAAGCAAAAACATGTCCTGCAGCCTAGCCTTGCCTTGCCTGTCCTTGCCTGTCCTAGCCTTGCCTTATGTCCTTCTCATCCTGTTCTCTGTCCCATCCTCTCTCACTAAACCCTCGTCTGGCTGCATGTCTCTTCTTTCCTTTTCTCTCACTCTCCTGCTTCCTGCCTCTTTTCTTGCAATTCCTCCATCTCACTCCTGCAGCCCAACACTACTTTTTATTCTTCCTTCCCTTTCTCCTGCTCCCTTCGCTTTCTCCCTCTGTCCCATATCTTTCTTCCCGACTTGTCTCTTGCAGACTTTGGGCCAAACTGGCCCCAAGTCTGGGCATGGTTTGACAAGTTTTCAGAGGCCTGGCTGGTGGCAGCAGGGCCAGCAGGCAGTGACAGACCCGGGGCTGACAGGCTCCCCATCGCCTAGGGGGCGCCTGGCTGCCACACCCAGCTGACATAGAACCTTTGTCACAATGCCCGCTACCGTGGCGAGGATGCGGTGGCTCTGCAGGTGACAGGGACACTGCAGGACTTGGTGTCAGCTCAGCAATTTCTCACTTCCCCTAAGAAGCGGAATTCTGCAAATTGCTGCCTTTGCTCTTGAAAGGATGTCATCAGGTGGGTGTTTTGGTGTCATACACTGAAAACAGAGCAGAAACTGTGAAATATTCCCATGATATGCATGGTCCCTGCCCCAAAGCACCATGACTCAGCCTAAGGAGATCTGCAGCTTATTTTTTTGTACTGCCAGCAGATTGTGGAAGTACAGTATAAAAACCATCCTTATGGAGAGATCTTGGTATTTTAGGCTTAGTCTAAGTGTCTCAAGTAGCTGGGGTTTTTGCTTGGGCCTAATCCATACGGTCTTATGGCTTTCCTGCTAGTCTGAAGACGAATGTGCTAGAAACTATGAAGCAAAAACATGTCCTGCAGCCTAGCCTTGCCTTGCCTGTCCTTGCCTGTCCTAGCCTTGCCTTATGTCCTTCTCATCCTGTTCTCTGTCCCATCCTCTCTCACTAAGCCCTTGTCTGGCTGCATGTCTCTTCTTTCCTTTTCTCTCACTCTCCTGCTTCCTGCCTCTTTTCTTGCAATTCCTCCATCTCACTCCTGCAGCCCAACACTACTTTTTATTCTTCCTTCCCTTTCTCCTGCTCCCTTCGCTTTCTCCCTCTGTCCCATATCTTTCTTCCCGACTTGTCTCTTGCAGACTTTGGGCCAAACTGGCCCCAAGTCTGGGCATGGTTTGACAAGTTTTCAGAGGCCTGGCTGGTGGCAGCAGGGCCAGCAGGCAGTGACAGGCCCGGGGCTGACAGGCTCCCCATTGCCTAGGGGGCGCCTGGCTGCCACACCCAGCTGACATAGAACCTTTGTCACAATGCCCGCTACCGTGGCGAGGATGCGGTGGCTCTGCAGGTGACAGGGACACTGCAGGACTTGGTGTCAGCTCAGCAATTTCTCACTTCCCCTAAGAAGCGGAATTCTGCAAATTGCTGCCTTTGCTCTTGAAAGGATGTCATCGGGTGGGTGTTTTGGTGTCATACACTGAAAACAGAGCAGAAACTGTGAAATATTCCCATGATATGCATGGTCCCTGCCCCAAAGCACCATGACTCAGCCTAAGGAGATCTGCAGCTTATTTTTTTGTACTGCCAGCAGATTGTGGAAGTACAGTATAAAAACCATCCTTATGGAGAGATCTTGGTATTTTAGGCTTAGTCTAAGTGTCTCAAGTAGCTGGGGTTTTTGCTTGGGCCTAATCCATACGGTCTTATGGCTTTCCTGCTAGTCTGAAGACGAATGTGCTAGAAACTATGAAGCAAAAACATGTCCTGCAGCCTAGCCTTGCCTTGCCTGTCCTTGCCTGTCCTAGCCTTGCCTTATGTCCTTCTCATCCTGTTCTCTGTCCCATCCTCTCTCACTAACCCCTCGTCTGGCTGCATGTCTCTTCTTTCCTTTTCTCTCACTCTCCTGCTTCCTGCCTCTTTTCTTGCAATTCCTCCATCTCACTCCTGCAGCCCAACACTACTTTTTATTCTTCCTTCCCTTTCTCCTGCTCCCTTCGCTTTCTCCCTCTGTCCCATATCTTTCTTCCCGACTTGTCTCTTGCAGACTTTGGGCCAAACTGGCCCCAAGTCTGGGCATTGTTTGACAAGTTTTCAGAGGCCTGGCTGGTGGCAGCAGGGCCAGCAGGCAGTGACAGGCCCGGGGCTGACAGGCTCCCCATCCCCTAGGGGGCGCCTGGCTGCCACACCCAGCTGACATAGAACCTTTGTCACAATGCCCGCTACCGTGGCGAGGATGCGGTGGCTCTGCAGGTGACAGGGACACTGCAGGACTTGGTGTCAGCTCAGCAATTTCTCACTTCCCCTAAGAAGCGGAATTCTGCAAATTGCTGCCTTTGCTCTTGAAAGGATGTCATCAGGTGGGTGTTTTGGTGTCATACACTGAAAACAGAGCAGAAACTGTGAAATATTCCCATGATATGCATGGTCCCTGCCCCAAAGCACCATGACTCAGCCTAAGGAGATCTGCAGCTTATTTTTTTGTACTGCCAGCAGATTGTGGAAGTACAGTATAAAAACCATCCTTATGGAGAGATCTTGGTATTTTAGGCTTAGTCTAAGTGTCTCAAGTAGCTGGGGTTTTTGCTTGGGCCTAATCCATACGGTCTTATGGCTTTCCTGCTAGTCTGAAGACGAATGTGCTAGAAACTATAAAGCAAAAACATGTCCTGCAGCCTAGCCTTGCCTTGCCTGTCCTTGCCTGTCCTAGCCTTGCCTTATGTCCTTCTCATCCTGTTCTCTGTCCCATCCTCTCTCACTAAGCCCTCGTCTGGCTGCATGTCTCTTCTTTCCTTTTCTCTCACTCTCCTGCTTCCTGCCTCTTTTCTTGCAATTCCTCCATCTCACTCCTGCAGCCCAACACTACTTTTTATTCTTCCTTCCCTTTCTCCTGCTCCCTTCGCTTTCTCCCTCTGTCCCATATCTTTCTTCCCGACTTGTCTCTTGCAGACTTTGGGCCAAACTGGCCCCAAGTCTGGGCATGGTTTGACAAGTTTTCAGAGGCCTGGCTGGTGGCAGCAGGGACACCAGGCAGTGACAGGCCCGGGGCTGACAGGCTCCCCATCCCCTAGGGGGCGCCTGGCTGCCACACCCAGCTGACATAGAACCTTTGTCACAATGCCCGCTACCGTGGCGAGGATGCGGTGGCTCTGCAGGTGACAGGGACACTGCAGGACTTGGTGTCAGCTCAGCAATTTCTCACTTCCCCTAAGAAGCGGAATTCTGCAAATTGCTGCCTTTGCTCTTGAAAGGATGTCGTCAGGTGGGTGTTTTGGTGTCATACACTGAAAACAGAGCAGAAACTGTGAAATATTCCCATGATATGCATGGTCCCTGCCCCAAAGCACCATGACTCAGCCTAAGGAGATCTGCAGCTGATTTTTTTGTACTGCCAGCAGATTGTGGAAGTACAGTATAAAAACCATCCTTATGGAGAGATCTTGGTATTTTAGGCTTAGTCTAAGTGTCTCAAGTAGCTGGGGTTTTTGCTTGGGCCTAATCCATACGGTCTTATGGCTTTCCTCCTAGTCTGAAGACGAATGTGCTAGAAACTATAAAGCAAAAACATGTCCTGCAGCCTAGCCTTGCCTTGCCTCTCCTTGCCTGTCCTAGCCTTGCCTTATGTCCTTCTCATCCTGTTCTCTGTCCCATCCTCTCTCACTAAGCCCTCGTCTGGCTGCATGTCTCTTCTTTCCTTTTCTCTCACTCTCCTGCTTCCTGCCTCTTTTCTTGCAATTCCTCCATCTCACTCCTGCAGCCCAACACTACTTTTTATTCTTCCTTCCCTTTCTCCTGCTCCCTTCGCTTTCTCCCTCTGTCCCATATCTTTCTTCCCGACTTGTCTCTTGCAGACTTTGGGCCAAACTGGCCCCAAGTCTGGGCATGGTTTGACAAGTTTTCAGAGGCCTGGCTGGTGGCAGCAGGGCCAGCAGGCAGTGACAGGCCCGGGGCTGACAGGCTCCCCATCCCCTAGGGGGCGCCTGGCTGCCACACCCAGCTGACATAGAACCTTTGTCACAATGCCCGCTACCGTGGCGAGGATGCGGTGGCTCTGCAGGTGACAGGGACACTGCAGGACTTGGTGTCAGCTCAGCAATTTCTCACTTCCCCTAAGAAGCGGAATTCTGCAAATTGCTGCCTTTGCTCTTGAAAGGATGTCATCGGGTGGGTGTTTTGGTGTCATACGCTGAAAACAGAGCAGAAACTGTGAAATATTCCCATTATATGCATGGTCCCTGCCCCAAAGCACCATGACTCAGCCTAAGGAGATCTGCAGCTTATTTTTTTGTACTGCCAGCAGATTGTGGAAGTACAGTATAAAAACCATCCTTATGGAGAGATCTTGGTATTTTAGGCTTAGTCTAAGTGTCTCAAGTAGCTGGGGTTTTTGCTTGGGCCTAATCCATACGGTCTTATGGCTTTCCTCCTAGTCTGAAGACAAATGTGCTAGAAACTATGAAGCAAAAACATGTCCTGCAGCCTAGCCTTGCCTTGCCTGTCCTTGCCTGTCCTAGCCTTGCCTTATGTCCTTCTCATCCTGTTCTCTGTCCCATCCTCTCTCACTAAACCCTCGTCTGGCTGCATGTCTCTTCTTTCCTTTTCTCTCACTCTCCTGCTTCCTGCCTCTTTTCTTGCAATTCCTCCATCTCACTCCTGCAGCCCAACACTACTTTTTATTCTTCCTTCCCTTTCTCCTGCTCCCTTCGCTTTCTCCCTCTGTCCCATATCTTTCTTCCCGACTTGTCTCTTGCAGACTTTGGGCCAAACTGGCCCCAAGTCTGGGCATGGTTTGACAAGTTTTCAGAGGCCTGGCTGGTGGCAGCAGGGCCAGCAGGCAGTGACAGGCCCGGGGCTGACAGGCTCCCCATCCCCTAGGGGGCACCTGGCTGCCACACCCAGCTGACATAGAACCTTTGTCACAATGCCCGCTACCGTGGCGAGGATGCGGTGGCTCTGCAGGTGACAGGGACACTGCAGGACTTGGTGTCAGCTCAGCAATTTCTCACTTCCCCTAAGAAGCGGAATTCTGCAAATTGCTGCCTTTGCTCTTGAAAGGATGTCATCAGGTGGGTGTTTTGGTGTCATACACTGAAAACAGAGCAGAAACTGTGAAATATTCCCATGATATGCATGGTCCCTGCCCCAAAGCACCATGACTCAGCCTAAGGAGATCTGCAGCTTATTTTTTTGTACTGCCAGCAGATTGTGGAAGTACAGTATAAAAACCATCCTTATGGAGAGGTCTTGGTATTTTAGGCTTAGTCTAAGTGTCTCAAGTAGCTGGGGTTTTTGCTTGGGCCTAATCCATACGGTCTTATGGCTTTCCTCCTAGTCTGAAGACGAATGTGCTAGAAACTATGAAGCAAAAACATGTCCTGCAGCCTAGCCTTGCCTTGCCTGTCCTTGCCTGTCCTAGCCTTGCCTTATGTCCTTCTCATCCTGTTCTCTGTCCCATCCTCTCTCACTAAGCCCTCGTCTGGCTGCATGTCTCTTCTTTCCTTTTCTCTCACTCTCCTGCTTCCTGCCTCTTTTCTTGCAATTCCTCCATCTCACTCCTGCAGCCCAACACTACTTTTTATTCTTCCTTCCCTTTCTCCTGCTCCCTTCGCTTTCTCCCTCTGTCCCGTATCTTTCTTCCCGACTTGTCTCTTGCAGACTTTGGGCCAAACTGGCCCCAAGTCTGGGCATGGTTTGACAAGTTTTCAGAGGCCTGGCTGCTGAGAGAAAAATTCCATCAGAGTTCCAGACCCGAGCGGACGGAGGAAGGAATGCAGTCGACCCAATATGAGTGATAAGCATACCTCGCTTTATTGAGACACTAAGCTGGTTTATATAAGACTTACAGTAATTATGCCTACTTGTCATCTATTATTTGGATAGCATACAATAATTATGCCTACTCGTCTTCTATTAATTGGATAGTATACAATAATTATGCCTACTCGTCTTCTATTAATTGGATAGTATACATAATGAGCTCAACCTTCTTGTGGTTTCTCTGGAATGCAACCTTCTCACCCTGCTAGAGATATTTCCCCAGCTTGTTTATCTAAACGCTCAGCTGAACCAGAGAGCAACCGCTCAGTACTTTTCCACTATGCTACACCAAACTCATGCTAACTGAGGCCTACTCATGCTAACTTAGAACAGAATTCTCCTGATACAACGGATCAATAGAGCCATGCCCCTTCTCTATTAGCCATGTCCCAACAATTCCCCCTTTTTCTCTTTGGGCTAATAACACTTCCTTGCGAAAAGTAGCATCAATTATCTTTAAGCATAATTGCCTAATACATGAAAGGCAACACATACCAATAAGCAATATAAGCAAAATAAAGGCAATTCCTACCAATACTGGTTTAAAGAATGACAACAGCCATGAAGGAAAACCTAGCGAGCCCACCACCTAGCGATTGGAAACCTAATCGACAAGATGCATTATTAAAGGGTAAATGAGCTAAACAAGCATCAGGTTCCCCCGTACAATTACAGTTGTTCCAAACAGACACATTATACAGTCCTGTAAGCATCTCAATAGATTCATTGACTGATAAAGGTATTCCAATTAGACACGTCTTGAATGGCTCTTGAGCTGAAGCGAGACTCAGACAGAAATTAGGATTGTGCGTCTTATTGGCCCAAGTTAACCAAATGTTCTGTTGCTTCATCAACAAATGCGGAACAGCCGTTGCACCAATGACAGTCAAAATAAACACCATCAGTCCTTTAATGCTGGCCGAGTCCATTTTGCAGGTATCCATCTTGGCCCTGTAGGAGTAAGTACACACATGTATCCTCTGCCAATGTATTGAACTTCTGCAGGCCCTTTCCACTGTCCAGTTTCTGGATCTCGATAAAACACCTTCATTTGAACAGTTACTTTCTTTGAGAGACCTGAATGCACTTTTACTGGTGGCTCCTCATCTGATCCAAATATACAGAGGTAATTTAAAACAAACAATGTTTTCATAACCCTTTCTTGACTGTCCGTGATATCTTGAAATTTCTGCAAATATTGCTTCAGCGTTTGATTCATTCTCTCTACAATTGCTTGTCCCGTTGGGGAATGTGGAATCCCTGTAACATGTTGTACTCCCCATAACTGACAGAATTTACGCATCTTCTCACTACAATAAGCTGGCCCATTATCCGTTTTAATCTGTGCTGGTACCCCCATTACAGCAAAACACGCCGTCAAGTGACGAATCACATGACTAGCTTTTTCTCCTGCCTGTGGCGTTGCCCATACAAAATGACTATATGTATCAATTGTAATATGTACATATTTGAGCCTACCCATTGAGGGCACATGCGTCACGTCCATTTGACATATCTCATTAGGACCCAACCCCCTAGGATTAACCCCTACGCCTAGACCAGAACCATGATGACTACACTGAGGGCAAGTCCGTACAATTCCCTTAGCTTCCTCTACAGTGATCTTAAACTGTGAATGTAATCCTTTCGCATTCTGATGGAACACACTATGTGATTCTCTAGCCTTGACAAAATCACTAACAGGGGCAGAACATGCTACCAACCTATCTGCTCTAGCATTCCCTTCCCCAAGGCCACAATCCCACATATGACTACGGATGTGAATCACTGCATATGGTTTTGTTCTTCCTTGAATTAATGTACGCAACTGTCTAAACAGTTCTCCCAAGCGCAGTTGCTTAACATCCTTAATCTGAGAATTTTCTATCCTGTGTAACACACCCGCGACATACAGCGAATCGGTCACAATATTAATTGTTTCCTCTCTCCACTTCCCCATGGCCCATACAACAGCAGCAAGCTCCAATGTCTGCAAGGAATCTCCCGGAACAGCTTCCAGCAAGTGGTGGTGCCACTCACCACAAGCGATCCAGGTAACTGCAGCTCTTCTGGACCTTTTTCCTGCATCCGTAAACACTGTCTGGGCATCTTCTAGGGGTGATTTACTGCGGAGAGGTTTCTGCATCCATTCATTGTGACCAATAAACTGCACTATTGCCGCCTTTACAGGAGACAAGGATATAGTTGTAGCTGATGAGAATAAACACTCACACAACTCCTCGCTATTCTGAAGGTACCACTCTATTGCTTCTTTTTTCATCGGAACATATATTGTCTGCAACTCTTGCCCTGTGATCTGAATTACACGCTTCCTACCCTTCCTTATTAAATCTGCTAAAGTTTCGACCTTTTGCTGTATTGACTTTCTTGGCTGTAGCTTTGGAAATACCCATTCAAGTATCCCAAGTTCCTCTCGCTCCCCTTTTTTTTCTTTGTGCTGTGTAAGAGCCCCAATTAAATGACCATCTGTTTGAAAAACAGAAAAATCTACAGGTATTGCAGGGTCACGTCTCCTTGTAAAACCCAATGTGATTAAGTGAGCTAAATTCTGGATCATTTGTTTTTGCTCCATAGAGAGATCCACCGGAGTGGAGGGATCGGTTCCACGCAGCAATGGTCGTAACACCTCTAACTGCGTATTGGTAATACCCACGACAGGCCTTAACCATTGTAAATCCCCCATGAGTTTCTGAACATCATGAAGTGTCCTAATATCTGTGGTAATATGCGGTTTTTGCGGTCGAATTTGGGAGTCAGTAATTTTCCACCCTAAGTACAACCACGGTTCTTGTCGCTGAATTTTTTCCTTAGCAATTACTAAACCCTCCTTATACAACTGACAATGTAAAAATTGCAATTGTTGCTCAGTAAAGTCTTGTTCTTGTGCAATAAGAATATCATCCATGTAGTGATACACCATCGCTGTAGGCCAGGCATCACGAATAGGACGCAACGCATTGTCCACAAACAATTGACACAATGTCAGACTATTTTTCATTCCTTGCGGTAACACAGTCCACTCAAACCGCTGAGCAGGAGCTTCCCTATTTATTGCTGGCAAAGTGAAGGCAAATCGCTGTGTATCGAGGTGGTGCAAAGAAATAGTAAAAAAGCAATCCTTCAAATCCACAATTAACAACTTCCAGTGTTCAGGAAGCATTGCCGGATTCGGAAGACCAGGTTGTAATGCTCCCATCGGTTGCATTTGTGCATTTACAGCTCTCAAATCATGAAGCAGTCGGAACTTTCCTGATTTTTTCTTAATCGTATTCCATGGGCTTGTTGACAGTTGCAAATGTCCTTGATGAAACTGTTCTTGTACCAACTGATGTGCTGCTGCAAGACTTTCCATTTTCAACGGCCACTGCTCGATCCATACAGGGTCATCTGAAGTCCATTTAAGAGGGATCAGGAAAGCCCATTTTGCAGTGACCGTCAGTGAAAAGCCCTTTCAGTTGTCAAAATGACTCCTAGCTGATCCAGTATATCTCGGCCTATTAGTCCATTTACACCTGCAGGAAGAGTCATCACTGTAACAAATGAATTGGCTTTTCGCCCGTCTATGATGAACAGGATACGTTCAATACTTTGACGTACTGATGAATGACCTCCTACTCCTTCAACGCCCCTGTCCATAGGTTTTGTTGGCCAATCCTGAGGCCAGGTGCCCTCATCTACGATGGTCAAATCAGCCCCAGTGTCCAGTAACATTGTAAGTAAAATAGATTGTCCTCTAGATTCCATTCGAACTGACGCAGTTGGTCGCCGGCTCATTGACATAGTTAGCATCACAGCAGGTCCTGTCGATCCAAATCCACCACCTCCTCTTTCTGAAGATAATGCTGGCGTCATGTCCTTTGTTAATTGCGGAAGTGGTATCAATTGTGCTATTTGACTACCCTTCGGAATGAAAATCGGAGGAAAGAGTGTCTGAACCATAATTTGTACAATCCCTTTGTAATCGGCATCAATAAGTCCCGGGATAACCGTAAGGCCTTTCATACCACTCGACGAACGACCAATTAACAATGCCCCTTGTGATTGTCCATTAATTATTAAAGGTCCTTTAAAGGTGGATGGTATCTTTTGTGGCCGCTGATCGATCAAACTGATATCTACTGAGGTTGCCAAGTCCAATCCGAGGCTCCCGGCTGTTGCAGGTTGGAGCGTACCAGTGGAGCAGCTGTCACTGTCATGTGGTGCTCTCTCTGTAGATCCTCTGGCGTTTCGATTGCTGGAGCTGCCACTTTTGTCGGAGCGCGGCGGCTCGGCGCGCTCATTCTCCCGTTTCCCGAGAAACATGCTTCAGTATTATGACCGCTAGATTTACAGTTCTCACACCAAACTCGAGGCACCCGGCAGTCACGGCGAAAGTGACCTTCTTTTCCACATCTGAAGCATTTATTACTCTGTCTTCCCTCATTCGGGCGTGGTCGTCTTTCTACTTCCACAGGAGTAGCACGTAGCGGGGCTAATGCAGCAAATGCCTGTTGCTGGGCTTGCAGGAGGTCTCTCCCTAGCTTCTCCATAGCCTCTACCATCATGGCTTGTGGCCCTACCGGAACTCTGCTCATTCTGTCTAACATAGCTTCTATGGTAGCGTCTGCAGGTAACGTCACTAAGATACCTCTAGTTACTGAATTTGCATTCTGCAATGCACACTGTCTTAACAAAGCTGCCCTCATCCAGCCTGGTACATCTGATTGTTCTATTGCTGAAGTAATCCTGTCTATAAATTGTGCAAATGATTCATCCCTTTCTTGCTTAATACTCATGTACGACGGAGATGGCTGTGATGTTTTAACATGCTCAATGGCTTCTCGAGCTGTTCTCATAGCCTCAGCACATTTTTCGGGGCCCATTTCTAATTGAGCTCGAACTTGAAGGAATGGTCCTAACCCCATTAACTGTTCTACCGTTACATCACTTAAAGGATCATTAGGATTTCTCGCTTGCTGTACAGAAGCCTCACAAAATCTCTGCCAATGTGCTTGCCACAATAACAACTGTGACTGTGTCATTATCATTCTCATTATTACCTTAATGTCTTCTGGACACAATAACATACTCCCAAACAAATAATTTAAAAACTGTTTAGTCGGCTCTCCATGCAACCCTGATTCCGAAACTGTAGCTCTCAACTGCGACAATAATTTCCAACTAATCGGATTATACTGCGCGTGCATATCTCCATATCTATCTCGCTCAAATAGTGCGGGGAACGCAAAAGGTGAATCTGGCCCAAAATCTCCATTGTCTGCAGCATCCTCCATTACCTTTTTCCAATTAACTAGTGCTGGACACCTGACTGGTCTCTTAGATGTATCCTTTACAACTTTCTCCATCTCTGACTCACTTATAGCTTTCCGATCGTTATACTCCTCACAACTTTGTTTCTGCTGCTGCGACTGCTGTACTTGATCTACATTCCAACTAGAACTCAACTCTGCTTTCTTTTTTACACGCACCGATTGCCAGCACGGAGAAACAGGAGCCTTACATGTACTAAATAACAAATCGTCTTGTCCTGAGGGTGGCAGCGTTGGCCCCCCTGAAAACGCAGATATGCCTGTTTCCATCGGCAGAGCGGAAGGCTCCATTTTGCCGAGTTTCTGTGAAGCTACCGCGGCTAAATTCTTCTCCAGTTTATGACGCTTAATATTATTAATTACTTCCCTCCACGGTTTCATCAGTTTCTTAGCTGTTTTATCCTCGTCTATGATCATATCCCACAACACATCCCCCAAATTCCTCCATTCTCCTTCATCAAACAATAAATCAGGATCCTGAAAACAGCCTTTAGTTTTTCCCAATGTTACTAGACCAGCTAGCTGTTTAACGTAACTATGATCAACACCTCGCTTTTCTAAAAAGCTTTGTAATAAATCTAGGGCTACTTCTAAATCCATTTATCTGTTATTCATCATTTTAACCCGTTTCTCCGTTATTCATCACTTTTAATCCGTTTCTCTGTTATTTATCACTTTTAACCCGTTTCTCTGTTATCTATCACTTTTAATCCGTTTCTCTATTATCTATCACTTTTAATCCGTTTCTCTGTTATCTATCTCTCCGTTATTCATCATTTTTAATCTATTTCCCCGTTATTCATCATTATAGTACGGTACCTCTTGCTAAATTAAGAGACCTCTTGCAGCCCTTGTTTCCTGTAGCCCAGCACTGGCGAACTTCAGTCGGTTCAGGCTTCGGAGACGACACACCGCAGCACAGTGTTCGGTCGCTCTTGCCCGCCGGTCGCTGCTCTCCCGGCGCCTTTTGCTTCTATCCGCTGCTTCGGATCGCCGGTTCGGGCGCCAATTGCCGAGAGAAAAATTCCATCAGAGTTCCAGACCCGAGCGGACGGAGGAAGGAATGCAGTCGACCCAATATGAGTGATAAGCATACCTCGCTTTATTGAGACACTAAGCTGGTTTATATAAGACTTACAGTAATTATGCCTACTTGTCATCTATTAATTGGATAGCATACAATAATTATGCCTACTCGTCTTCTATTAATTGGATAGTATACAATAATTATGCCTACTCGTCTTCTATTAATTGGATAGTATACATAATGAGCTCAACCTTCTTGTGGTTTCTCTGGAATGCAACCTTCTCACCCTGCTAGAGATAATTCCCCAGCTTGTTTATCTAAACGCTCAGCTGAACCAGAGAGCAACCGCTCAGTACTTTTCCACTATGCTACACCAAACTCATGCTAACTGAGGCCTACTCATGCTAACTTAGAACAGAATTCTCCTGATACAACGGATCAATAGAGCCATGCCCCTTCTCTATAAGCCATTTCCCAACACCTGGCTGGTGGCAGCAGGGACACCAGGCAGTGACAGGCCCGGGGCTGACAGGCTCCCCATCCCCTAGGGGGCGCCTGGCTGCCACAGCCAGCTGACATAGAACCTTTGTCACAATGCCCGCTACCGTGGTGAGGATGCGGTGGCTCTGCAGGTGACAGGGACACTGCAGGACTTGGTGTCAGCTCAGCAATTTCTCACTTCCCCTAAGAAGCGGAATTCTGCAAATTGCTGCCTTTGCTCTTGAAAGGATGTCATCAGGTGGGTGTTTTGGTGTCATACACTGAAAACAGAGCAGAAACTGTGAAATATTCCCATGATATGCATGGTCCCTGCCCCACAGCACCATGACTCAGCCTAAGGAGATCTGCAGCTTATTTTTTTGTACTGCCAGCAGATTTTGGAAGTACAGTATAAAAACCATCCTTATGGAGAGATCTTGGTATTTTAGGCTTAGTCTAAGTGTCTCAAGTAGCTGGGGTTTTTGCTTGGGCCTAATCCATACGGTCTTATGGCTTTCCTCCTAGTCTGAAGACGAATGTGCTAGATACTATGAAGCAAGAACATGTCCTGCAGCCTAGCCTTGCCTTGCCTGTCCTTGCCTGTCCTAGCCTTGCCTTATGTCCTTCTCATCCTGTTCTCTGTCCCATCCTCTCTCACTAAGCCCTCGTCTGGCTGCATGTCTCTTCTTTCCTTTTCTCTCACTCTCCTGCTTCCTGCCTCTTTTCTTGCAATTCCTCCATCTCACTCCTGCAGCCCAACACTACTTTTTATTCTTCCTTCCCTTTCTCCTGCTCCCTTCGCTTTCTCCCTCTGTCCCATATCTTTCTTCCCGACTTGTCTCTTGCAGACTTTGGGCCAAACTGGCCCCAAGTCTGGGCATGGTTTGACAAGTTTTCAGAGGCCTGGCTGGTGGCAGCAGGGCCAGCAGGCAGTGACAGGCCCGGGGCTGACAGGCTCCCCATTGCCTAGGGGGCGCCTGGCTGCCACACCCAGCTGACATAGAACCTTTGTCACAATGCCCGCTACCGTGGCGAGGATGCGGTGGCTCTGCAGGTGACAGGGACACTGCAGGACTTGGTGTCAGCTCAGCAATTTCTCACTTCCCCTAAGAAGCGGAATTCTGCAAATTGCTGCCTTTGCTCTTGAAAGGATGTCATCGGGTGGGTGTTTTGGTGTCATACACTGAAAACAGAGCAGAAACTGTGAAATATTCCCATGATATGCATGGTCCCTGCCCCAAAGCACCATGACTCAGCCTAAGGAGATCTGCAGCTTATTTTTTTGTACGGCCAGCAGATTGTGGAAGTACAGTATAAAAACCATCCTTATGGAGAGATCTTGGTATTTTAGTCTTAGTCTAAGTGTCTCAAGTAGCTGGGGTTTTTGCTTGGGCCTAATCCATACGGTCTTATGGCTTTACTCCTAGTATGAAGACGAATGTGCTAGAAACTATGAAGCAAAAACATGTCCTGCAGCCTAGCCTTGCCTTGCCTGTCCTTGCCTGTCCTAGCCTTGCCTTATGTCCTTCTCATCCTGTTCTCTGTCCCATCCTCTCTCACTAAGCCCTCGTCTGGCTGCATGTCTCTTCTTTCCTTTTCTCTCACTCTCCTGCTTCCTGCCTCTTTTCTTGCAATTCCTCCATCTCACTCCTGCAGCCCAACACTACTTTTTATTCTTCCTTCCCTTTCTCCTGCTCCCTTCGCTTTCTCCCTCTGTCCCATATCTTTCTTCCCGACTTGTCTCTTGGAGACTTTGGGCCAAACTGGCCCCAAGTCTGGGCATGGTTTGACAAGTTTTCAGAGGCCTGGCTGGTGGCAGCAGGGACACCAGGCAGTGACAGGCTCGGGGCTGACAGGCTCCCCATCGCCTAGGGGGCGCCTGGCTGCCACACCCAGCTGACATAGAACCTTTGTCACAATGCCCGCTACCGTGGCGAGGATGCGGTGGCTCTGCAGGTGACAGGGACACCGCAGGACTTGGTGTCAGCTCAGCAATTTCTCACTTCCCCTAAGAAGCGGAATTCTGCAAATTGCTGCCTTTGCTCTTGAAAGGATGTCATCGGGTGGGTGTTTTGGTGTCATACACTGAAAACAGAGCAGAAACTGTGAAATATTCCCATGATATGCATGGTCCCTGCCCCAAAGCACCATGACTCAGCCTAAGGAGATCTGCAGCTTATTTTTTTGTACGGCCAGCAGATTGTGGAAGTACAGTATAAAAACCATCCTTATGGAGAGATCTTGGTATTTTAGGCTTAGTCTAAGTGTCTCAAGTAGCTGGGGTTTTTGCTTGGGCCTAATCCATACGGTCTTATGGCTTTCCTGCTAGTCTGAAGACGAATGTGCTAGAAACTATAAAGCAAATACATGTCCTGCAGCCTAGCCTTGCCTTGCCTGTCCTTGCCTGTCCTAGCCTTGCCTTATTTCCTTCTCATCCTGTTCTCTGTCCCATCCTCTCTCACTAACCCCTCGTCTGGCTGCATGTCTCTTTTTTCCTTTTCTCTCACTCTCCTGCTTCCTGCCTCTTTTCTTGCAATTCCTCTATCTCAATCCTGCAGCCCAACACTACTTTTTATTCTTCCTTCCCTTTCTCCTGCTCCCTTCGCTTTCTCCCTCTGTCCCATATCTTTCTTCCCGACTTGTCTCTTGCAGACTTTGGGCCAAACTGGCCCCAAGTCTGGGCATGGTTTGACAAGTTTTCAGAGGCCTGGCTGGTGGCAGCAGGGCCAGGAGGCAGTGACAGGCCCGGGGCTGACAGGCTCCCCATCCCCTAGGGGGCGCCTGGCTGCCACACCCAGCTGACATAGAACCTTTGTCACAATGCCCGCTACCGTGGCGAGGATGCGGTGGCTCTGCAGGTGACAGGGACACTGCAGGACTTGGTGTCAGCTCAGTAATTTCTCACTTCCCCTAAGAACCGGAATTCTGCAAATTGCTGCCTTTGCTCTTGAAAGGATGTCATCGGGTGGGTGTTTTGGTGTCATACACTTAAAACAGAGCAGAAACTGTGAAATATTCCCATGATATGCATGGTCCCTGCCCCAAAGCACCATGACTCAGCCTAAGGAGATCTGCAGCTTATTTTTTTGTACGGCCAGCAGATTGTGGAAGTACAGTATAAAAACCATCCTTATGGAGAGATCTTGGTATTTTAGGCTTAGTCTAAGTGTCTCAAGTAGCTGGGGTATTTGCTTGGGCCTAATCCATACGGTCTTATGGCTTTCCTGCTAGTCTGAAGACGAATGTGCTAGAAACTATAAAGCAAAAACATGTCCTGCAGCCTAGCCTTGCCTTGCCTGTCCTTGCCTGTCCTAGCCTTGCCTTATGTCCTTCTCATCCTGTTCTCTGTCCCATCCTCTCTCACTAAGCCCTCGTCTGGCTGCATGTCTCTTCTTTCCTTTTCTCTCACTCTCCTGCTTCCTGCCTCTTTTCTTGCAATTCCTCCATCTCACTCCTGCAGCCCAACACTACTTTTTTTTCTTCCTTCCCTTTCTCCTGCTCCCTTCGCTTTCTCCCTCTGTCCCATATCTTTCTTCCCGACTTGTCTCTTGCAGACTTTGGGCCAAACTGGCCCCAAGTCTGGGCATGGTTTGACAAGTTTTCAGAGGCCTGGCTGGTGGCAGCAGGGCCAGCAGGCAGTGACAGGCCCGGGGCTGACAGGCTCCCCATCGCCTAGGGGGCGCCTGGCTGCTACACCCAGCTGACATAGAACCTTTGTCACAATGCCCGCTACCGTGGCGAGGATGCGGTGGCTCTGCAGGTGACAGGGACACTGCAGGACTTGGTGTCAGCTCAGCAATTTCTCACTTCCCCTAAGAAGCGGAATTCTGCAAATTGCTGCCTTTGCTCTTGAAAGGATGTCATCAGGTGGGTGTTTTGGTGTCATACACTGAAAACAGAGCAGAAACTGTGAAATATTCCCATGATATACATGGTCCCTCCCCCAAAGCACCATGACTCAGCCTAAGGAGATCTGCAGCTTATTTTTTTGTACGGCCAGCAGATTGTGGAAGTACAGTATAAAAACCATCCTTATGGAGAGATCTTGGTATTTTAGGCTTAGTCTAAGTGTCTCAAGTAGTTGGGGTTTTTGCTTGGGCCTAATCCATACGGTCTTATGGCTTTCCTGCTAGTCTGAAGACGAATGTGCTAGAAACTATAAAGCAAAAACATGTCCTGCAGCCTAGCCTTGCCTTGCCTGTCCTTGCCTGTCCTAGCCTTGCCTTATGTCCTTCTCATCCTGTTCTCTGTCCCATCCTCTCTCACTAAGCCCTCGTCTGGCTGCATGTCTCTTCTTTCCTTTTCTCTCACTCTCCTGCTTCCTGCCTCTTTTCTTGCAATTCCTCCATCTCACTCCTGCAGCCCAACACTACTTTTTTTTCTTCCTTCCCTTTCTCCTGCTCCCTTCGCTTTCTCCCTCTGCCCCATATCTTTCTTCCCGACTTGTCTCTCGGAGACTTTGGGCCAAACTGGCCCCAAGTCTGGGCATGGTTTGACAAGTTTTCAGAGGCCTGGCTGGTGGCAGCAGGGCCAGCAGGCAGTGACAGGCCCGGGGCTGACAGGCTCCCCATCGCCTAGGGGGCGCCTGGCTGCTACACCCAGCTGACATAGAACCTTTGTCACAATGCCCGCTACCGTGGCGAGGATGCGGTGGCTCTGCAGGTGACAGGGACACTGCAGGACTTGGTGTCAGCTCAGCAATTTCTCACTTCCCCTAAGAAGCGGAATTCTGCAAATTGCTGCCTTTGCTCTTGAAAGGATGTCATCAGGTGGGTGTTTTGGTGTCATACACTGAAAACAGAGCAGAAACTGTGAAATATTCCCATGATATGCATGGTCCCTCCCCCAAAGCACCATGACTCAGCCTAAGGAGATCTGCAGCTTATTTTTTTGTACGGCCAGCAGATTGTGGAAGTACAGTATAAAAACCATCCTTATGGAGAGATCTTGGTATTTTAGGCTTAGTCTAAGTGTCTCAAGTAGTTGGGGTTTTTGCTTGGGCCTAATCCATACGGTCTTATGGCTTTCCTGCTAGTCTGAAGACGAATGTGCTAGAAACTATAAAGCAAAAACATGTCCTGCAGCCTAGCCTTGCCTTGCCTGTCCTTGCCTGTCCTAGCCTTGCCTTATGTCCTTCTCATCCTGTTCTCTGTCCCATCCTCTCTAACTAAGCCCTCGTCTGGCTGCATGTCTCTTCTTCCCTTTTCTCTCACTCTCCTGCTTCCTGCCTCTTTTCTTGCAATTCCTCCATCTCACTCCTGCAGCCCAACACTACTTTTTATTCTTCCTTCCCTTTCTCCTGCTCCCTTCGCTTTCTCCCTCTGTCCCATATCTTTCTTCCCGACTTGTCTCTTGCAGACTTTGGGCCAAACTGACCCCAAGTCTGGGCATGGTTTGACAATTTTTCAGAGGCCTGGCTGGTGGCAGCAGGGACACCAGGCAGTGACAGGCCCGGGGCTGACAGGCTCCCCATCCCCTAGGGGGCGCCTGGCTGCCACACCCAGCTGACATAGAACCTTTGTCACAATGCCCGCTACCGTGGCGAGGATGCAGTGGCTCTGCAGGTGACAGGGACACTGCAGGACTTGGTGTCAGCTCAGCAATTTCTCACTTCCCCTAAGAAGCGGAATTCTGCAAATTGCTGCCTTTGCTCTTGAAAGGATGTCATCGGGTGGGTGTTTTGGTGTCATACACTGAAAACAGAGCAGAAACTGTGAAATATTCCCATGATATGCATGGTCCCTGCCTCAAAGCACCATGACTCAGCCTAAGGAGATCTGCAGCTTATTTTTTTGTACTGCCAGCAGATTGTGGAAGTACAGTATAAAAACCATCCTTAAGGAGAGATCTTGGTATTTTAGGCTTAGTCTAAGTGTCTCAAGTAGCTGGGGTTTTTGCTTGGGCCTAATCCATACGGTCTTATGGCTTTCCTGCTAGTCTGAAGACGAATGTGCTAGAAACTATAAAGCAAAAACATGTCCTGCAGCCTAGCCTTGCCTTGCCTGTCCTTGCCTGTCCTAGCCTTGCCTTATGTCCTTCTCATCCTGTTCTCTGTCCTATCCTCTCTCACTAAGCCCTCGTCTGGCTGCATGTCTCTTCTTTCCTTTTCTCTCACTCTCCTGCTTCCTGCCTCTTTTCTTGCAATTCCTCCATCTCACTCCTGCAGCCCAACACTACTTTTTATTCTTCCTTCCCTTTCTCCTGCTCCCTTCGCTTTCTCCCTCTGTCCCATATCTTTCTTCCCGACTTGTCTCTTGGAGACTTTGGGCCAAACTGGCCCCAAGTCTGGGCATGGTTTGACAAGTTTTCAGAGGCCTGGCTGGTGGCAGCAGGGCCAGCAGGCAGTGACAGGCCCGGGGCTGACAGGCTCCCCATCCCCTAGGGGGCGCCTGGCTGCCACACCCAGCTGACATAGAACCTTTGTCACAATGCCCGTTACCGTGGCGTGGATGCGGTGGCTCTGCAGGTGACAGGGACACTGCAGGACTTGGTGTCAGCTCAGCAATTTCTCACTTCCCCTAAGAAGCGGAATTCTGCAAATTGCTGCCTTTGCTCTTGAAAGGATGTCATCAGGTGGGTGTTTTGGTGTCATACACTGAAATCAGAGCAAAAACTGTGAAATATTCCCATGATATGCATGGTCCCTGCCCCAAAGCACCATGACTCAGCCTAAGGAGATCTGCAGCTTATTTTTTTGTACTGCCAGCAGATTGTGGAAGTACAGTATAAAAACCATCCTTATGGAGAGATCTTGGTATTTTAGGCTTAGTCTAAGTGTCTCAAGTAGCTGGGGTTTTTGCTTGGGCCTAATCCATACGGTCTTATGGCTTTCCTGCTAGTCTGAAGACGAATGTGCTAGAAACTATAAAGCAAAAACATTTCCTGCAGCCTAGCCTTGCCTTGCCTGTCCTGGCCTGTCCTAGCCTTGCCTTATGTCCTTCTCATCCTGTTCTCTGTCCCATCCTCTCTCACTAAGCCCTCGTCTGGCTGCATGTCTCTTCTTTCCTTTTCTCTCACTCTCCTGCTTCCTGCCTCTTTTCTTGCAATTCCTCCATCTCACTCCTGCAGCCCAACACTACTTTTTATTCTTCCTTCCCTTTCTCCTGCTCCCCTCGCTTTCTCCCTCTGTCCCATATCTTTCTTCCCGACTTGTCTCTTGCAGACTTTGGGCCAAACTGGCCCCAAGTCTGGGCATGGTTTGACAAGTTTTCAGAGGCCTGGCTGGTGGCAGCAGGGACACCAGGCAGTGACAGGCCCGGGGCTGACAGGCTCCCCATCCCCTAGGGGGCGCCTGGCTGCCACACCCAGCTGACATAGAACCTTTGTCACAATGCCCGCTACCGTGGCGAGGATGCGGTGGCTCTGCAGGTGACAGGGACACTGCAGGACTTGGTGTCAGCTCAGCAATTTCTCACTTCCCCTAAGAAGCGGAATTCTGCAAATTGCTGCCTTTGCTCTTGAAAGGATGTCATCAGGTGGGTGTTTTGGTGTCATACACTGAAAACAGAGCAGAAACTGTGAAATATTCCCATGATATGCATGGTCCCTGCCCCAAAGCACCATGACTCAGCCTAAGGAGATCTGCAGCTTATTTTTTTTGTACTGCCAGCAGATTGTGGAAGTACAGTATAAAAACCATCCTTATGGAGAGATCTTCCTATTTTAGGCTTAGTCTAAGTGTCTCAAGTAGCTGGGGTTTTTGCTTGGGCCTAATCCATACGGTCTTATGGCTTTCCTGCTAGTCTGAAGACAAATGTGCTAGAAACTATAAAGCAAAAACATGTCCTGCAGCCTAGCCTTGCCTTGCCTGTCCTTGCCTGTCCTAGCCTTGCCTTATGTCCTTCTCATCCTGTTCTCTGTCCCATCCTCTCTCACTAAGCCCTCGTCTGGCTGCATGTCTCTTCTTTCCTTTTCTCTCACTCTCCTGCTTCCTGCCTCTTTTCTTGCAATTCCTCCATCTCACTCCTGCAGCCCAACACTACTTTTTATTCTTCCTTCCCTTTCTCCTGCTCCCTTCGCTTTCTCCCTCTGTCCCATATCTTTCTTCCCGACTTGTCTCTTGCAGACTTTGGGCCAAACTGACCCCAAGTCTGGGCATGGTTTGACAATTTTTCAGAGGCCTGGCTGGTGGCAGCAGGGACACCAGGCAGTGACAGGCCCGGGGCTGACAGGCTCCCCATCCCCTAGGGGGCGCCTGGCTGCCACACCCAGCTGACATAGAACCTTTGTCACAATGCCCGCTACCGTGGCGAGGATGCAGTGGCTCTGCAGGTGACAGGGACACTGCAGGACTTGGTGTCAGCTCAGCAATTTCTCACTTCCCCTAAGAAGCGGAATTCTGCAAATTGCTGCCTTTGCTCTTGAAAGGATGTCATCGGGTGGGTGTTTTGGTGTCATACACTGAAAACAGAGCAGAAACTGTGAAATATTCCCATGATATGCATGGTCCCTGCCTCAAAGCACCATGACTCAGCCTAAGGAGATCTGCAGCTTATTTTTTTGTACTGCCAGCAGATTGTGGAAGTACAGTATAAAAACCATCCTTAAGGAGAGATCTTGGTATTTTAGGCTTAGTCTAAGTGTCTCAAGTAGCTGGGGTTTTTGCTTGGGCCTAATCCATACGGTCTTATGGCTTTCCTGCTAGTCTGAAGACGAATGTGCTAGAAACTATAAAGCAAAAACATGTCCTGCAGCCTAGCCTTGCCTTGCCTGTCCTTGCCTGTCCTAGCCTTGCCTTATGTCCTTCTCATCCTGTTCTCTGTCCCATCCTCTCTCACTAAGCCCTCGTCTGGCTGCATGTCTCTTCTTTCCTTTTCTCTCACTCTCCTGCTTCCTGCCTCTTTTCTTGCAATTCCTCCATCTCACTCCTGCAGCCCAACACTACTTTTTAGTCTTCCTTCCCTTTCTCCTGCTCCCTTCGCTTTCTCCCTCTGTCCCATATCTTTCTTCCCGACTTGTCTCTTGCAGACTTTGGGCCAAACTGGCCCCAAGTCTGGGCATGGTTTGACAAGTTTTCAGAGGCCTGGCTGGTGGCAGCAGGGACACCAGGCAGTGACAGGCCCGGGGCTGACAGGCTCCCCATCCCCTAGGGGGCGCCTGGCTGCCACACCCAGCTGACATAGAACCTTTGTCACAATGCCCGCTACCGTGGCGAGGATGCGGTGGCTCTGCAGGTGACAGGGACACTGCAGGACTTGGTTTCAGCTCAGCAATTTCTCACTTCCCCTAAGAAGCGGAATTCTGCAAATTGCTGCCTTTGCTCTTGAAAGGATGTCATCAGGTGGGTGTTTTGGTGTCATACACTGAAAACAGAGCAGAAACTGTGAAATATTCCCATGATATGCATGGTCCCTGCCCCAAAGCACCATGACTCAGCCTAAGGAGATCTGCAGCTTATTTTTTTTGTACTGCCAGCAGATTGTGGAAGTACAGTATAAAAACCATCCTTATGGAGAGATCTTCCTATTTTAGGCTTAGTCTAAGTGTCTCAAGTAGCTGGGGTTTTTGCTTGGGCCTAATCCATACGGTCTTATGGCTTTCCTGCTAGTCTGAAGACAAATGTGCTAGAAACTATAAAGCAAAAACATGTCCTGCAGCCTAGCCTTGCCTTGCCTGTCCTTGCCTGTCCTAGCCTTGCCTTATGTCCTTCTCATCCTGTTCTCTGTCCCATCCTCTCTCACTAAGCCCTCGTCTGGCTGCATGTCTCTTCTTTCCTTTTCTCTCACTCTCCTGCTTCCTGCCTCTTTTCTTGCAATTCCTCCATCTCACTCCTGCAGCCCAACACTACTTTTTATTCTTCCTTCCCTTTCTCCTGCTCCCTTCGCTTTCTCCCTCTGTCCCATATCTTTCTTCCCGACTTGTCTCTTGCAGACTTTGGGCCAAACTGGCCCCAAGTCTGGGCATGGTTTGACAAGTTTTCAGAGGCCTGGCTGGTGGCAGCAGGGCCAGCAGGCAGTGACAGGCCCGGGGCTGACAGGCTCCCCATCCCCTAGGGGGCGCCTGGCTGCCACACCCAGCTGACATAGAACCTTTGTCACAATGCCCGCTACCGTGGCGAGGATGCGGTGGCTCTGCAGGTGACAGGGACACTGCAGGACTTGGTGTCAGCTCAGCAATTTCTCACTTCCCCTAAGAAGCGGAATTCTGCAAATTGCTGCCTTTGCTCTTGAAAGGATGTCATCAGGTGGGTGTTTTGGTGTCATACACTGAAATCAGAGCAAAAACTGTGAAATATTCCCATGATATGCATGGTCCCTGCCCCAAAGCACCATGACTCAGCCTAAGGAGATCTGCAGCTTATTTTTTTGTACTGCCAGCAGATTGTGGAAGTACAGTATAAAAACCATCCTTATGGAGAGATCTTGGTATTTTAGGCTTAGTCTAAGTGTCTCAAGTAGCTGGGGTTTTTGCTTGGGCCTAATCCATACGGTCTTATGGCTTTCCTGCTAGTCTGAAGACGAATGTGCTAGAAACTATGAAGCAAAAACATGTCCTGCAGCCTAGCCTTGCCTTGCCTGTCCTTGCCTGTCCTAGCCTTGCCTTATGTCCTTCTCATCCTGTTCTCTGTCCCATCCTCTCTCACTAACCCCTCGTCTGGCTGCCTGTCTCTTCTTTCCTTTTCTCTCACTCTCCTGCTTCCTGCCTCTTTTCTTGCAATTCCTCCATCTCAATCCTGCAGCCCAACACTACTTTTTATTCTTCCTTCCCTTTCTCCTGCTCCCTTCGCTTTCTCCCTCTGTCCCATATCTTTCTTCCCGACTTGTCTCTTGGAGACTTTGGGCCAAACTGGCCCCAAGTCTGGGCATGGTTTGACAAGTTTTCAGAGGCCTGGCTGGTGGCAGCAGGGACACCAGGCAGTGACAGGCCCGGGGCTGACAGGCTCCCCATCCCCTAGGGGGCGCCTGGCTGCCACACCCAGCTGACATAGAACCTTTGTCACAATGCCCGCTACCGTGGCGAGGATGCGGTGGCTCTGCAGGTGACAGGGACACTGCAGGACTTGGTGTCAGCTCAGCAATTTCTCACTTCCCCTAAGAACCGGAATTCTGCAAATTGCTGCCTTTGCTCTTGAAAGGATGTCATCAGGTGGGTGTTTTGGTGTCATACACTGAAAACAGAGCAGAAACTGTGAAATATTCCCATGATATGCATGGTCCCTGCCCCAAAGCACCATGACTCAGCCTAAGGAGATCTGCAGCTTATTTTTTTGTACTGCCAGCAGATTGTGGAAGTACAGTATAAAAACCATCCTTATGGAGAGATCTTGGTATTTTAGGCTTAGTCTCAGTGTCTCAAGTAGCTGGGGTTTTTGCTTGGGCCTAATCCATACGGTCTTATGGCTTTCCTGCTAGTCTGAAGACGAATGTGCTAGAAACTATAAAGCAAAAACATGTCCTGCAGCCTAGCCTTGCCTTGCCTGTCCTTGCCTGTCCTAGCCTTGCCTTATGTCCTTCTCATCCTGTTCTCTGTCCCATCCTCTCTCACTAAGCCCTCATCTGGCTGCATGACTCTTCTTTCCTTTTCTCTCACTCTCCTGCTTCCTGCCTCTTTTCTTGCAATTCCTCCATCTCACTCCTGCAGCCCAACACTACTTTTTATTCTTCCTTCCCTTTCTCCTGCTCCCTTCGCTTTCTCCCTCTGCCCCATATCTTTCTTCCCGACTTGTCTCTTGGAGACTTTGGGCCAAACTGGCCCCAAGTCTGGGCATGGTTTGATAAGTTTTCAGAGGCCTGGCTGGTGACAGCAGGGCCAGCAGGCAGTGACAGGCCCGGGGCTGACAGGCTCCCCATCCCCTAGGGGGCGCCTGGCTGCCACACCCAGCTGACATAGAACCTTTGTCACAATGCCCGCTACCGTGGCGAGGATGCGGTGGCTCTGCAGGTGACAGGGACACTGCAGGACTTGGTGTCAGCTCAGCAATTTCTCACTTCCCCTAAGAAGCGGAATTCTGCAAATTGCTGCCTTTGCTCTTGAAAGGATGTCATCAGGTGGGTGTTTTGGTGTCATACACTGGAAACAGAGCAGAAACTGTGAAATATTCCCATGATATGCATGGTCCCTGCCCCAAAGCACCATGACTCAGCCTAAGGAGATCTGCAGCTTATTTTTTTGTACTGCCAGCAGATTGTGGAAGTACAGTATAAAAACCATCCTTATGGAGAGATCTTCCTATTTTAGGCTTAGTCTAAGTGTCTCAAGTAGCTGGGGTTTTTGCTTGGGCCTAATCCATACGGTCTTATGGCTTTCCTGCTAGTCTGAAGACGAATGTGCTAGAAACTATAAAGCAAAAACATGTCCTGCAGCCTAGCCTTGCCTTGCCTGTCCTTGCCTGTCCTAGCCTTGCCTTATGTCCTTCTCATCCTGTTCTCTGTCCCACCCTCTCTCACTAAGCCCTCGTCTGGCTGCATGTCTCTTCTTTCCTTTTCTCTTACTCTCCTGCTTCCTGCCTCTTTTCTTGCAATTCCTCCATCTCACTCCTGCAGCCCAACACTACTTTTTATTCTTCCTTCCCTTTCTCCTGCTCCCTTCGCTTTCTCCCTCTGCCCCATATCTTTCTTCCCGACTTGTCTCTTGGAGACTTTGGGCCAAACTGGCCCCAAGTCTGGGCATGGTTTGACAAGTTTTCAGAGGCCTGGCTGGTGACAGCAGGGACACCAGGCAGTGACAGGCCCGGGGCTGACAGGCTCCCCATCCCCTAGGGGGCGCCTGGCTGCCACACCCAGCTGACATAGAACCTTTGTCACAATGCCCGCTACCGTGGCGAGGATGCGGTGGCTCTGCAGGTGACAGGGACACTGCAGGACTTGGTGTCAGCTCAGCAATTTCTCACTTCCCCTAAGAAGCGGAATTCTGCAAATTGCTGCCTTTGCTCTTGAAAGGATGTCATCAGGTGGGTGTTTTGGTGTCATACACTGGAAACAGAGCACAAACTGTGAAATATTCCCATGATATGCATGGTCCCTGCCCCAAAGCACCATGACTCAGCCTAAGGATATCTGCAGCTTATTTTTTTGTACTGCCAGCAGATTGTGGAAGTACAGTATAAAAACCATCCTTATGGAGAGATCTTCCTATTTTAGGCTTAGTCTAAGTGTCTCAAGTAGCTGGGGTTTTTGCTTGGGCCTAATCCATACGGTCTTATGGCTTTCCTGCTAGTCTGAAGACGAATGTGCTAGAAACTATAAAGCAAAAACATGTCCTGCAGCCTAGCCTTGCCTTGCCTGTCCTTGCCTGTCCTAGCCTTGCCTTATGTCCTTCTCATCCTGTTCTCTGTCCCATCCTCTCTCACTAAGCCCTCGTCTGGCTGCATGTCTCTTCTTTCCTTTTCTCTCACTCTCCTGCTTCCTGCCTCTTTTCTTGCAATTCCTCCATCTCACTCCTGCAGCCCAACACTACTTTTTATTCTTCCTTCCCTTTCTCCTGCTCCCTTCGCTTTCTCCCTCTGTCCCATATCTTTCTTCCCGACTTGTCTCTTGGAGACTTTGGGCCAAACTGGCCCCAAGTCTGGGCATGGTTTGACAAGTTTTCAGAGGCCTGGCTGGTGGCCGCAGCGCCAGCAGGCAGTGACAGGTTCGGGGCTGACAGGCTCCCCATCCCCTAGGGGGCGCCTGGCTGCCACACCCAGCTGACATAGAACCTTTGTCACAATGCCCGCTACCGTGGCGAGGATGCGGTGGCTCTGCAGGTGACAGGGACACTGCAGGACTTGGTTTCAGCTCAGCAATTTCTCACTTCCCCTAAGAAGCGGAATTGTGCAAATTGCTGCCTTTGCTCTTGAAAGGATGTCATCGGGTGGGTGTTTTGGTGTCATACACTGAAAACAGAGCAAAAACTGTGAAATATTCCAATTATATGCATGGTCCCTGCCCCAAAGCATCATGACTCAGGCTAAGGAGATCTGCAGCTTATTTTTTTGTACTGACAGCAGATTGTGGAAGTACAGTATAAAAACCATCCTTATGGAGAGATCGTCCTATTTTAGGCTTAGTCTAAGTGTCTCAAGTAGCTGGGGTTTTTGCTTGGGCCTAATCCATACGGTCTTATGGCTTTCCTGCTAGTCTGAAGACGAATGTGCTAGAAACTATAAAGCAAAAACATGTCCTGCAGCCTAGCCTTGCCTTGCCTGTCCTTGCCTGTCCTAGCCTTGCCTTATGTCCTTCTCATCCTGTTCTCTGTCCCATCCTCTCTCACTAAGCCCTCGTCTGGCTGCATGTCTCTTCTTTCCTTTTCTCTCACTCTCCTGCTTCCTGCCTCTTTTCTTGCAATTCCTCCATCTCACTCCTGCAGCCCAACACTACTTTTTATTCTTCCTTCCCTTTCTCCTGCTCCCTTCGCTTTCTCCCACTGTCCCATATCTTTCTTCCCGACTTGTCTCTTGCAGACTTTGGGCCAAACTGGCCCCAAGTCTGGGCATGGTTTGACAAGTTTTCCGAGGCCTGGCTGGTGGCAGCAGGGACACCAGGCAGTGACAGGCCCGGGACTGACAGGCTCCCCATCCCCTAGGGGGCGCCTGGCTGCCACACCCAGCTGACATAGAACCTTTGTCACAATGCCCGCTACCGTGGCGAGGATGCAGTGGCTCTGCAGGTGACAGGGACACTGCAGGACTTGGTGTCAGCTCAGCAATTTCTCACTTCCCCTAAGAAGCGGAATTCTGCAAATTGCTGCCTTTGCTCTTGAAAGGATGTCATCGGGTGGGTGTTTTGGTGTCATACACTGAAAACAGAGCAGAAACTGTGAAATATTCCCATGATATGCATGGTCCCTGCCCCAAAGCACCATGACTCAGCCTAAGGAGATCTGCAGCTTATTTTTTTGTACTGCCAGCAGATTGTGGAAGTACAGTATAAAAACCATCCTTATGGAGAGATCTTGGTATTTTAGGCTTAGTCTAAGTGTCTCAGGTAGCTGGGGTTTTTGCTTGGGCCTAATCCATACGGTCTTATGGCTTTCCTGCTAGTCTGAAGACGAATGTGCTAGAAACTATAAAGCAAAAACATGTCCTGCAGCCTAGCCTTGCCTTGCCTGTCCTTGCCTGTCCTAGCCTTGCCTTATGTCCTTCTCATCCTGTTCTCTGTCCCATCCTCTCTCACTAAGCCCTCGTCTGGCTGCATGTCTCTTCTTTCCTTTTCTCTCACTCTCCTGCTTCCTGCCTCTTTTCTTGCAATTCCTCCATCTCACTCCTGCAGCCCAACACTACTTTTTATTCTTCCTTCCCTTTCTCCTGCTCCCTTCGCTTTCTCCCTCTGTCCCATATCTTTCTTTCTGACTTGTCTCTTGGAGACTTTGGGCCAAACTGGCCCCAAGTCTGGGCATGGTTTGACAAGTTTTCAGAGGCCTGGCTGGTGGCAGCAGGGACACCAGGCAGTGACAGGCCCAGGGCTTACAGGCTCCCCATCCCCTAGGGGGCGCCTGGCTGCCACACCGAGCTGACATAGAACCTTTGTCACAATGCCCGCTACCGTGGCGAGGATGCGGTGGCTCTGCAGGTGACAGGGACACTGCAGGACTTGGTGTCAGCTCAGCAATTTCTCACTTCCCCTAAGAAGCGGAATTCTGCAAATTGCTGCCTTTGCTCTTGAAAGGATGTCATCAGGTGGGTGTTTTGGTGTCATACACTGGAAACAGAGCACAAACTGTGAAATATTCCCATGATATGCATGGTGCCTGCCCCAAAGCACCATGACTCAGCCTAAGGAGATCTGCAGCTTATGATTATGTACGGCCAGCAGATTGTAAAAGTACAGTATAAAAACCATCCTTATGGAGAGATCTTGGTATTTTAGGCTTAGTCTAAGTGTCTCAAGTAGCTGGGGTTTTTGCTTGGGCCTTATCCATAGGGTCTTATGGCTTTCCTGCTAGTCTGAAGACGAATGTGCTAGAAACTATAAAGCAAAAACATGTCCTGCAGCCTAGCCTTGCCTTGCCTGTCCTTGCCTGTCCTAGCCTTGCCTTATGTCCTTCTCATCCTGTTCTCTGTCCCATCCTCTCTCACTAAGCCCTCGTCTGGCTGCATGTCTCTTCTTTCCTTTTCTCTCACTCTCCTGCTTCCTGCCTCTTTTCTTGCAATTCCTCCATCTCACTCCTGCAGCCCAACACTACTTTTTATTCTTCCTTCCCTTTCTCCTGCTCCCTTCGCTTTCTCCCTCTGTCCCATATCTTTCTTCCCGACTTGTCTCTTGCAGACTTTGGGCCAAACTGGCCCCAAGTCTGGGCATGGTTTGACAAGTTTTCAGAGGCCTGGCTGGTGGCAGCAGGGCCAGCAGGCAGTGACAGGCCCGGGGCTGACAGGCTCCCCATCCTCTAGGGGGCGCCTGGCCTCCACACCCAGCTGACATGGAACCTTTGTCACAATGCCCGCTACCGTGGCGAGGATGCGGTGGCTCTGCAGGTGACAGGGACACTGCAGGACTTGGTGTCAGCTCAGCAATTTCTCACTTCCCCTAAGAAGCGGAATTCTGCAAATTGCTGCCTTTGCTCTTGAAAGGATGTCATCGGGTGGGTGTTTTGGTGTCATACACTGAAAACAGAGCAGAAACTGTGAAATATTCCCATGATATGCATGGTCCCTGCCCCAAATCAGCATGACTCAGCCTAAGGAGATCTGCAGCTTATTTTTTAGTACTGCCAGCAGATTGTGGAAGTACAGTATAAAAACCATCCTTATGGAGAGATCTTCCTATTTTAGGCTTAGTCTAAGTGTCTCAAGTAGCTGGGGTTTTTGCTTGGGCCTAATCCATACGGTCTTATGGCTTTCCTGCTAGTCTGAAGACGAATGTGCTAGAAACTATAAAGCAAAAACATGTCCTGCAGCCTAGCCTTGCCTTGCCTGTCCTTGCCTGTCCTAGCCTTGCCTTATGTCCTTCTCATCCTGTTCTCTGTCCCATCCTCTCTCACTAAGCCCTCGTCTGGCTGCATGTCTCTTCTTTCCTTTTCTCTCACTCTCCTGCTTCCTGCCTCTTTTCTTGCAATTCCTCCACCTCACTCCTGCAGCCCAACACTACTTTTTATTCTTCCTTCCCTTTCTCCTGCTCCCTTTGTTTTCTCCCTCATTCCCATATCTTTCTTCCCGACTTGTCTCTTGGAGACTTTGGGCCAAACTGGCCCCAAGTCTGGGCATGGTTTGACAAGTTTTCAGAGGCCTGGCTGGTGGCAGCAGGGACACCAGGCAGTGACAGGCCCAGGGCTTACAGGCTCCCCATCCCCTAGGGGGCGCCTGGCTGCCACACCGAGCTGACATAGAACCTTTGTCACAATGCCCGCTACCGTGGCGAGGATGCGGTGGCTCTGCAGGTGACAGGGACACTGCAGGACTTGGTGTCAGCTCAGCAATTTCTCACTTCCCCTAAGAAGCGGAATTCTGCAAATTGCTGCCTTTGCTCTTGAAAGGATGTCATCAGGTGGGTGTTTTGGTGTCATACACTGGAAACAGAGCACAAACTGTGAAATATTCCCATGATATGCATGGTGCCTGCCCCAAAGCACCATGACTCAGCCTAAGGAGATCTGCAGCTTATGATTATGTACGGCCAGCAGATTGTGAAAGTACAGTATCAAAACCATCCTTATGGAGAGATCTTGGTATTTTAGGCTTAGTCTAAGTGTCTCAGGTAGCTGGGGTTTTTGCTTGGGCCTAATCCATACGGTCTTATGGCTTTCCTGCTAGTCTGAAGACGAATGTGCTTGAAACTATAAAGCAAAAACATGTCCTGCAGCCTAGCCTTGCCTTGCCTGTCCTTGCCTGTCCTAGCCTTGCCTTATGTCCTTCTCATCCTGTTCTCTGTCCCATCCTCTCTCACTAAGCCCTCGTCTGGCTGCATGTCTCTTCTTTCCTTTTCTCTCACTCTCCTGCTTCCTGCCTCTTTTCTTGCAATTCCTCCATCTCACTCCTGCAGCCCAACACTACTTTTTATTCTTCCTTCCCTTTCTCCTGCTCCCTTTGCTTTCTCCCTCTGTCCCATATCTTTCTTCCCGACTTGTCTCTTGGAGACTTTGGGCCAAACTGGCCCCAAGTCTGGGCATGGTTTGACAAGTTTTCCGAGGCCTGGCTGGTGGCAGCAGGGCCAGCAGGCAGTGACAGGCCTGGGGCTGACAGGCTCCCCATCCCCTAGGGGGCGCCTGGCTGCCACACCCAGCTGACATAGAACCTTTGTCACAATGCCCGCTACCGTGGCGAGGATGCGGTGGCTCTGCAGGTGACAGGGACACTGCAGGACTTGGTGTCAGCTCAGCAATTTCTCACTTCCCCTAAGAAGCGGAATTCTGCAAATTGCTGCCTTTGCTCTTGAAAGGATGTCATCAGGTGGGTGTTTTGGTGTCATACACTGGAAACAGAGCACAAACTGTGAAATATTCCCATGATATGCATGGTCCCTGCCTCAAAGCACCATGATTCAGCCTAAGGAGATCTGCAGCTTATTTTTTTGTACTGCCAGCGGATTGTGGAAGTATAGTATCAAAACCATCCTTATGGAGAGATCTTGGTATTTTAGGCTTAGTCTAAGTGTCTCAGGTAGCTGGGGTTTTTGCTTGGGCCTAATCCATACGGTCTTATGGCTTTCCTGCTAGTCTGAAGATGAATGTGCTAGAAACTATAAAGCAAAAACATGTCCTGCAGCCTAGCCTTGCCTTGCCTGTCCTTGCCTGTCCTAGCCTTGCCTTATGTCCTTCTCATCCTGTTCTCTGTCGCATCCTCTCTCACTAACCCCTCGTCTGGCTGCATGTCTCTTCTTTCCTTTTCTCTCACTCTCCTGCTTCCTGCCTCTTTTCTTGCAATTCCTCCACCTCACTCCTGCAGCCCAACACTACTTTTTATTCTTCCTTCCCTTTCTCCTGCTCCCTTCGCTTTCTCCCTCTGTCCCATATCTTTCTTCCCGACTTGTCTCTTGGAGACTTTGGGCCAAACTGGCCCCACGTCTGGGCATGGTTTGACAAGTTTTCAGAGGCCTGGCTGGTGGCAGCAGGGACACCAGGCAGTGACAGGCCCGGGGCTGACAGACTCCCCATCCCCTAGGCGGCGCCTGGCTGCCACACCCAGCTGACATGGAACCTTTGTCACAATGCCCGCTACCGTGGCGAGGATGCGGTGGCTCTGCAGGTGACAGGGACACTGCAGGACTTGGTGTCAGCTCAGCAATTTCTCACTTCCCCTAAGAAGCGGAATTCTGCAAATTGCTGCCTTTGCTCTTGAAAGGATGTCATCGGGTGGGTGTTTTGGTGTCATACACTGAAAACAGAGCAAAAACTGTGAAATATTCCCATGATATGCATGGTCCCTGCCCCAAAGCACCATGACTCAGCCTAAGGAGATCTGCAGCTTAGTTTTTTGTACTGCCAGCAGATTGTGGAAGTACAGTATAAAAACCATCCTTATGGAGAGATCTTCCTATTTTAGGCTTAGTCTAAGTGTCTCAGGTAGCTGGGGTTTTTGCTTGGGCCTAATCCATACGGTCTTATGGCTTTCCTCCTAGTCTGAAGACGAATGTGCTAGAAACTATAAAGCAAAAACATGTCCTGCAGCCTAGCCTTGCCTTGCCTGTCCTTGCCTGTCCTAGCCTTGCCTTATGTCCTTCTCATCCTCTTCTCTGTCCCATCCTCTCTCACTAAGCCCTCGTCTGGCTGCATGTCTCTTCTTTCCTTTTCTCTCACTCTCCTGCTTCCTGCCTCTTTTCTTGCAATTCCTCCATCTCACTCCTGCAGCCCAACACTACTTTTTATTCTTTCTTCCCTTTCTCCTGCTCCCTTCGCTTTCTCCCTCTGTCCCATATCTTTCTTCCCGACTTGTCTCTTGCAGACTTTGGGCCAAACTGGCCCCAAGTCTGGGCATGGTTTGACAAGTTTTCAGAGGCCTGGCTGGTGGCAGCAGGGACACCAGGCAGTGACAGGCCCGGGGCTGACAGGCTCCCCATCCCCTAGGGGGCGCCTGGCTGCCACACCCAGCTGACATAGAACCTTTGTCACAATGCCCGCTACCGTGGCGAGGATGCGGTGGCTCTGCAGGTGACAGGGACACTGCAGGACTTGGTGTCAGCTCAGCAATTTCTCACTTCCCCTAAGAAGCGGAATTCTGCAAATTGCTGCCTTTGCTCTTGAAAGGATGTCATCAGGTGGGTGTTTTGGTGTCATACACTGGAAACAGAGCACAAACTGTGAAATATTCCCATGATATGCATGGTCCCTGCCCCAAAGCACCATGACTCAGCCTAAGGAGATCTGCAGCTTAGTTTTTTGTACTGCCAGCAGATTGTGGAAGTACAGTATAAAAACCATCCTTATGGAGAGATCTTCCTATTTTAGGCTTAGTCTAAGTGTCTCAGGTAGCTGGGGTTTTTGCTTGGGCCTAATCCATACGGTCTTATGGCTTTCCTCCTAGTCTGAAGACGAATGTGCTAGAAACTATAAAGCAAAAACATGTCCTGCAGCCTAGCCTTGCCTTGCCTGTCCTTGCCTGTCCCAGCCTTGCCTTATGTCCTTCTCATCCTCTTCTCTGTCCCATCCTCTCTCACTAAGCCCTCGTCTGGCTGCATGTCTCTTCTTTCCTTTTCTCTCACTCTCCTGCTTCCTGCCTCTTTTCTTGCAATTCCTCCATCTCACTCCTGCAGCCCAACACTACTTTTTATTCTTTCTTCCCTTTCTCCTGCTCCCTTCGCTTTCTCCCTCTGTCCCATATCTTTCTTCCCGACTTGTCTCTTGCAGACTTTGGGCCAAACTGGCCCCAAGTCTGGGCATGGTTTGACAAGTTTTCAGAGGCCTGGCTGGTGGCAGCAGGGACACCAGGCAGTGACAGGCCCGGGGCTGACAGGCTCCCCATCCCCTAGGGGGCGCCTGGCTGCCACACCCAGCTGACATAGAACCTTTGTCACAATGCCCGCTACCGTGGCGAGGATGCGGTGGCTCTGCAGGTGACAGGGACACTGCAGGACTTGGTGTCAGCTCAGCAATTTCTCACTTCCCCTAAGAAGCGGAATTCTGCAAATTGCTGCCTTTGCTCTTGAAAGGATGTCATCGGGTGGGTGTTTTGGTGTCATACACTGGAAACAGAGCACAAACTGTGAAATATTCCCATGATATGCATGGTGCCTGCCCCAAAGCACCATGACTCAGCCTAAGGAGATCTGCAGCTTATGATTATGTACGGCCAGCAGATTGTGAAAGTACAGTATCAAAACCATCCTTATGGAGAGATCTTGGTATTTTAGGCTTAGTCTAAGTGTCTCAGGTAGCTGGGGTTTTTGCTTGGGCCTAATCCATACGGTCTTATGGCTTTCCTGCTAGTCTGAAGACGAATGTGCTTGAAACTATAAAGCAAAAACATGTCCTGCAGCCTAGCCTTGCCTTGCCTGTCCTTGCCTGTCCTAGCCTTGCCTTATGTCCTTCTCATCCTGTTCTCTGTCCCATCCTCTCTCACTAAGCCCTCGTCTGGCTGCATGTCTCTTCTTTCCTTTTCTCTCACTCTCCTGCTTCCTGCCTCTTTTCTTGCAATTCCTCCATCTCACTCCTGCAGCCCAACACTACTTTTTATTCTTCCTTCCCTTTCTCCTGCTCCCTTTGCTTTCTCCCTCTGTCCCATATCTTTCTTCCCGACTTGTCTCTTGGAGACTTTGGGCCAAACTGGCCCCAAGTCTGGGCATGGTTTGACAAGTTTTCCGAGGCCTGGCTGGTGGCAGCAGGGCCAGCAGGCAGTGACAGGCCTGGGGCTGACAGGCTCCCCATCCCCTAGGGGGCGCCTGGCTGCCACACCCAGCTGACATAGAACCTTTGTCACAATGCCCGCTACCGTGGCGAGGATGCGGTGGCTCTGCAGGTGACAGGGACACTGCAGGACTTGGTGTCAGCTCAGCAATTTCTCACTTCCCCTAAGAAGCGGAATTCTGCAAATTGCTGCCTTTGCTCTTGAAAGGATGTCATCAGGTGGGTGTTTTGGTGTCATACACTGGAAACAGAGCACAAACTGTGAAATATTCCCATGATATGCATGGTCCCTGCCTCAAAGCACCATGATTCAGCCTAAGGAGATCTGCAGCTTATTTTTTTGTACTGCCAGCGGATTGTGGAAGTATAGTATCAAAACCATCCTTATGGAGAGATCTTGGTATTTTAGGCTTAGTCTAAGTGTCTCAGGTAGCTGGGGTTTTTGCTTGGGCCTAATCCATACGGTCTTATGGCTTTCCTCCTAGTCTGAAGACGAATGTGCTAGAAACTATAAAGCAAAAACATGTCCTGCAGCCTAGCCTTGCCTTGCCTGTCCTTGCCTGTCCTAGCCTTGCCTTATGTCCTTCTCATCCTGTTCTCTGTCCCATCCTCTCTCACTAAGCCCTCGTCTGGCTGCATGTCTCTTCTTTCCTTTTCTCTCACTCTCCTGCTTCCTGCCTCTTTTCTTGCAATTCCTCCATCTCACTCCTGCAGCCCAACACTACTTTTTATTCTTCCTTCCCTTTCTCCTGCTCCCTTCGCTTTCTCCCTCTGTCCCATATCTTTCTTTCTGACTTGTCTCTTGGAGACTTTGGGCCAAACTGGCCCCAAGTCTGGGCATGGTTTGACAAGTTTTCAGAGGCCTGGCTGGTGGCAGCAGGGCCAGCAGGCAGTGACAGGCCCGGGGCTGACAGGCTCCCCATCCCCTAGGGGGCACCTGGCTGCCACACCCAGCTGACATAGAACCTTTGTCACAATGCCCGCTACCGTGGCGAGGATGCGGTGGCTCTGCAGGTGACAGGGACACTGCAGGACTTGGTGTCAGCTCAGCAATTTCTCACTTCCCCTAAGAAGCGGAATTCTGCAAATTGCTGCCTTTGCTCTTGAAAGGATGTCATCAGGTGGGTGTTTTGGTGTCATACACTGAAAACAGAGCAGAAACTGTGAAATATTCCCATGATATGCATGGTCCCTGCCCCAAAGCACCATGACTCAGCCAAAGGAGATCTGCAGCTTATTTTTTTGTACTGCCAGCAGATTGTGGAAGTACAGTATAAAAACCACCCTTATGGAGAGATCTTGGTATTTTAGGCTTAGTCTAAGTGTCTCAAGTAGCTGGGGTTTTTGCTTGGGCCTAATCCATACGCTCTTATGGCTTTCCTGCTAGTCTGAAGACGAATGTGCTAGAAACTATAAAGCAAAAACATGTCCTGCAGCCTAGCCTTGCCTTGCCTGTCCTTGCCTGTCCTAGCCTTGCCTTATGTCCTTCTCATCCTGTTCTCTGTCCCATCCTCTCTCACTAAGCCCTCGTCTGGCTGCATGTCTCTTCTTTCCTTTTCTCTCACTCTCCTGCTTCCTGCCTCTTTTCTTGCAATTCCTCCATCTCACTCCTGCAGCCCAACACTACTTTTTATTCTTCCTTCCCTTTCTCCTGCTCCCTTCGCTTTCTCCCTCTGTCCCATATCTTTCTTCCCGACTTGTCTCTTGCAGACTTTGGGCCAAACTGGCCCCAAGTCTGGGCATGGTTTGACAAGTTTTCCGAGGCCTGGCTGGTGGCAGCAGGGACACCAGGCAGTGACAGGCCCGGGGCTGACAGGCTCCCCATCCCCTAGGGGGCGCCTGGCTGCCACACCCAGCTGACATAGAACCTTTGTCACAATGCCCGCTACCGTGGCGAGGATGCGGTGGCTCTGCAGGTGACAGGGACACTGCAGGACTTGGTGTCAGCTCAGCAATTTCTCACTTCCCCTAAGAAGCGGAATTCTGCAAATTGCTGCCTTTGCTCTTGAAAGGATGTCATCAGGTGGGTGTTTTGGTGTCATACACTGAAAACAGAGCAGAAACTGTGAAATATTCCCATGATATGCATGGTCCCTGCCCCAAAGCACCATGACTCAGCCAAAGGAGATCTGCAGCTTATTTTTTTGTACTGCCAGCAGATTGTGGAAGTACAGTATAAAAACCATCCTTATGGAGAGATCTTGGTATTTTAGGCTTAGTCTAAGTGTCTCAAGTAGCTGGGGTTTTTGCTTGGGCCTAATCCATACGCTCTTATGGCTTTCCTGCTAGTCTGAAGACGAATGTGCTAGAAACTATAAAGCAAAAACATGTCCTGCAGCCTAGCCTTGCCTTGCCTGTCCTTGCCTGTCCTAGCCTTGCCTTATGTCCTTCTCATCCTGTTCTCTGTCCCATCCTCTCTCACTAAGCCCTCGTCTGGCTGCATGTCTCTTCTTTCCTTTTCTCTCACTCTCCTGCTTCCTGCCTCTTTTCTTGCAATTCCTCCATCTCACTCCTGCAGCCCAACACTACTTTTTATTCTTCCTTCCCTTTCTCCTGCTCCCTTCGCTTTCTCCCTCTGTCCCATATCTTTCTTCCCGACTTGTCTCTTGGAGACTTTGGGCCAAACTGGCCCCAAGTCTGGGCATGGTTTGACAAGTTTTCAGAGGCCTGGCTGGTGGCCGCAGCGCCAGAAGGCAGTGACAGGCCCGGGGCTGACAGGCTCCCCATCCCCTAGGGGGCGCCTGGCTGCCACACCCAGCTGACATAGAACCTTTGTCACAATGCCCGCTACCGTGGCGAGGATGCGGTGGCTCTGCAGGTGACAGGGACACTGCAGGACTTGGTGTCAGCTCAGCAATTTCTCACTTCCCCTAAGAAGCGGAATTCTGCAAATTGCTGCCTTTGCTCTTGAAAGGATGTCATCGGGTGGGTGTTTTGGTGTCATACACTGAAAACAGAGCAAAAACTGTGAAATATTCCCATGATATGCATGGTCCCTGCCCCAAACCACCATGACTCAGCCTAAGGAGATCTGCAGCTTATGTTTTTGTACTGCCAGCAGATTGTGGAAGTACAGTATAAAAACCATCCTTATGGAGAGATCTTGGTATTTTAGGCTTAGTCTAAGTGTCTCAGGTAGCTGGGGTTTTTGCTTGGGCCTAATCCATACGGTCTTATGGCTTTCCTCCTAGTCTGAAGACGAATGTGCTAGAAACTATAAAGCAAAAACATGTCCTGCAGCCTAGCCTTGCCTTGCCTGTCCTTGCCTGTCCTAGCCTTGCCTTATGTCCTTCTCATCCTGTTCTCTGTCCCATCCTCTCTCACTAAGCCCTCGTCTGGCTGCATGTCTCTTCTTTCCTTTTCTCTCACTCTCCTGCTTCCTGCCTCTTTTCTTGCAATTCCTCCATCTCACTCCTGCAGCCCAACACTACTTTTTATTCTTCCTTCCCTTTCTCCTGCTCCCTTCGCTTTCTCCCTCTGTCCCATATCTTTCTTCCCGACTTGTCTCTTGCAGACTTTGGGCCAAACTGGCCCCAAGTCTGGGCATGGTTTGACAAGTTTTCAGAGGCCTGGCTGGTGGCAGCAGGGACACCAGGCAGTGACAGGCCCGGGGCTGACAGGCTCCCCATCCCCTAGGGGGCGCCTGGCTGCCACACCCAGCTGACATAGAACCTTTGTCACAATGCCCGCTACCGTGGCGAGGATCCGGTGGCTCTGCAGGTGACAGGGACACTGCAGGACTTGGTGTCAGCTCAGCAATTTCTCACTTCCCCTAAGAAGCGGAATTCTGCAAATTGCTGCCTTTGCTCTTGAAAGGATGTCATCAGGTGGGTGTTTTGGTGTCATACACTGAAAACAGAGCAGAAACTGTGAAATATTCCCATGATATGCATGGTCCCTGCCCCAAAGCACCATGACTCAGCCAAAGGAGATCTGCAGCTTATTTTTTTGTACTGCCAGCAGATTGTGGAAGTACAGTATAAAAACCATCCTTATGGAGAGATCTTGGTATTTTAGGCTTAGTCTAAGTGTCTCAAGTAGCTGGGGTTTTTGCTTGGGCCTAATCCATACGCTCTTATGGCTTTCCTGCTAGTCTGAAGACGAATGTGCTAGAAACTATAAAGCAAAAACATGTCCTGCAGCCTAGCCTTGCCTTGCCTGTCCTTGCCTGTCCTAGACTTGCCTTATGTCCTTCTCATCCTGTTCTCTGTCCCATCCTCTCTCACTAAGCCCTCGTCTGGCTGCATGTCTCTTCTTTCCTTTTCTCTCACTCTCCTGCTTCCTGTCTCTTTTCTTGCAATTCCTCCATCTCACTCCTGCAGCCCAACACTACTTTTTATTCTTCCTTCCCTTTCTCCTGCTCCCTTCGCTTTCTCCCTCTGTCCCATATCTTTCTTCCCGACTTGTCTCTTGCAGACTTTGGGCCAAACTGGCCCCAAGTCTGGGCATGGTTTGACAAGTTTTCAGAGGCCTGGCTGGTGGCAGCAGGGACACCAGGCAGTGACAGGCCCGGGGCTGACAGGCTCCCCATCCCCTAGGGGGCGCCTGGCTGCCACACCCAGCTGACATAGAACCTTTGTCACAATGCCCGCTACCGTGGCGAGGATGCGGTGGCTCTGCAGGTGACAGGGACACTGCAGGACTTGGTGTCAGCTCAGCAATTTCTCACTTCCCCTAAGAAGCGGAATTCTGCAAATTGCTGCCTTTGCTCTTGAAAGGATGTCATCAGGTGGGTGTTTTGGTGTCATACACTGAAAACAGAGCAGAAACTGTGAAATATTCCCATGATATGCATGGTCCCTGCCCCAAAGCACCATGACTCAGCCTAAGGAGATCTGCAGCTGATTTTTTTGTACTGCCAGCAGATTGTGGAAGTACAGTATAAAAACCATCCTTATGGAGAGATCTTCCTATTTATAGGCTTAGTCTAAGTGTCTCAAGTAGCTGGGGTTTTTGCTTGGGCCTAATCCATACGGTCTTATGGCTTTCCTCCTAGTCTGAAGACGAATGTGCTAGAAACTATAAAGCAAAAACATGTCCTGCAGCCTAGCCTTGCCTTGCCTGTCCTTGCCTGTCCTAGCCTTGCCTTATGTCCTTCTCATCCTGTTCTCTGTCCCATCCTCTCTCTCTAAGCCCTCGTCTGGCTGCATGTCTCTTCTTTCCTTTTCTCTCACTCTCCTGCTTCCTGCCTCTTTTCTTGCAATTCCTCCATCTCACTCCTGCAGCCCAACATTACTTTTTATTCTTCCTTCCCTTTCTCCTGCTCCCTTTGCTTTCTCCCTCTGTCCCATATCTTTCTTCCCGACTTGTCTCTTGGAGACTTTGGGCCAAACTGGCCCCAAGTCTGGGCATGGTTTGACAAGTTTTCAGAGGCCTGGCTGGTGGCCGCAGCGCCAGCAGGCAGAGACAGGCCCGGGGCTGACAGGCTCCCCATCCCCTAGGGGGCGCCTGGCTGCCACACCCAGCTGACATGGAACCTTTGTCACAATGCCCGCTACCGTGGCGAGGATGCGGTGGCTCTGCAGGTGACAGGGACACTGCAGGACTTGGTGTCAGCTCAGCAATTTCTCACTTCCCCTAAGAAGCGGAATTCTGCAAATTGCTGCCTTTGCTCTTGAAAGGATGTCATCAGGTGGGTGTTTTGGTGTCATACACTGAAAACAGAGCAGAAACTGTGAAATATTCCCATGATATGCATGGTCCCTGCCCCAAAGCACCATGACTCAGCCTAAGGAGATCTGCAGCTTATGTTTTTGTACTGCCAGCAGATTGTGGAAGTACAGTATAAAAACCATCCTTATGGAGAGATCTTGGTATTTTAGGCTTAGTCTAAGTGTCTCAGGTAGCTGGGGTTTTTGCTTGGGCCTAATCCATACGGTCTTATGGCTTTCCTCCTAGTCTGAAGACGAATGTGCTAGAAACTATAAAGCAAAAACATGTCCTGCAGCCTAGCCTTGCCTTGCCTGTCCTTGCCTGTCCTAGCCTTGCCTTATGTCCTTCTCATCCTGTTCTCTGTCCCATCCTCTCTCACTAAGCCCTCGTCTGGCTGCATGTCTCTTCTTTCCTTTTCTCTCACTCTCCTGCTTCCTGCCTCTTTTCTTGCAATTCCTCCATCTCACTCCTGCAGCCCAACACTACTTTTTATTCTTCCTTCCCTTTCTCCTGCTCCCTTCGCTTTCTCCCTCTGTCCCATATCTTTCTTCCCGACTTGTCTCTTGCAGACTTTGGGCCAAACTGGCCCCAAGTCTGGGCATGGTTTGACAAGTTTTCAGAGGCCTGGCTGGTGGCAGCAGGGACACCAGGCAGTGACAGGCCCGGGGCTGACAGGCTCCCCATCCCCTAGGGGGCGCCTGGCTGCCACACCCAGCTGACATAGAACCTTTGTCACAATGCCCGCTACCGTGGCGAGGATCCGGTGGCTCTGCAGGTGACAGGGACACTGCAGGACTTGGTGTCAGCTCAGCAATTTCTCACTTCCCCTAAGAAGCGGAATTCTGCAAATTGCTGCCTTTGCTCTTGAAAGGATGTCATCAGGTGGGTGTTTTGGTGTCATACACTGAAAACAGAGCAGAAACTGTGAAATATTCCCATGATATGCATGGTCCCTGCCCCAAAGCACCATGACTCAGCCAAAGGAGATCTGCAGCTTATTTTTTTGTACTGCCAGCAGATTGTGGAAGTACAGTATAAAAACCATCCTTATGGAGAGATCTTGGTATTTTAGGCTTAGTCTAAGTGTCTCAAGTAGCTGGGGTTTTTGCTTGGGCCTAATCCATACGCTCTTATGGCTTTCCTGCTAGTCTGAAGACGAATGTGCTAGAAACTATAAAGCAAAAACATGTCCTGCAGCCTAGCCTTGCCTTGCCTGTCCTTGCCTGTCCTAGACTTGCCTTATGTCCTTCTCATCCTGTTCTCTGTCCCATCCTCTCTCACTAAGCCCTCGTCTGGCTGCATGTCTCTTCTTTCCTTTTCTCTCACTCTCCTGCTTCCTGTCTCTTTTCTTGCAATTCCTCCATCTCACTCCTGCAGCCCAACACTACTTTTTATTCTTCCTTCCCTTTCTCCTGCTCCCTTCGCTTTCTCCCTCTGTCCCATATCTTTCTTCCCGACTTGTCTCTTGCAGACTTTGGGCCAAACTGGCCCCAAGTCTGGGCATGGTTTGACAAGTTTTCAGAGGCCTGGCTGGTGGCAGCAGGGACACCAGGCAGTGACAGGCCCGGGGCTGACAGGCTCCCCATCCCCTAGGGGGCGCCTGGCTGCCACACCCAGCTGACATAGAACCTTTGTCACAATGCCCGCTACCGTGGCGAGGATGCGGTGGCTCTGCAGGTGACAGGGACACTGCAGGACTTGGTGTCAGCTCAGCAATTTCTCACTTCCCCTAAGAAGCGGAATTCTGCAAATTGCTGCCTTTGCTCTTGAAAGGATGTCATCAGGTGGGTGTTTTGGTGTCATACACTGAAAACAGAGCAGAAACTGTGAAATATTCCCATGATATGCATGGTCCCTGCCCCAAAGCACCATGACTCAGCCTAAGGAGATCTGCAGCTTATTTTTTTGTACTGCCAGCAGATTGTGGAAGTACAGTATAAAAACCATCCTTATGGAGAGATCTTCCTATTTATAGGCTTAGTCTAAGTGTCTCAAGTAGCTGGGGTTTTTGCTTGGGCCTAATCCATACGGTCTTATGGCTTTCCTCCTAGTCTGAAGACGAATGTGCTAGAAACTATAAAGCAAAAACATGTCCTGCAGCCTAGCCTTGCCTTGCCTGTCCTTGCCTGTCCTAGCCTTGCCTTATGTCCTTCTCATCCTGTTCTCTGTCCCATCCTCTCTCTCTAAGCCCTCGTCTGGCTGCATGTCTCTTCTTTCCTTTTCTCTCACTCTCCTGCTTCCTGCCTCTTTTCTTGCAATTCCTCCATCTCACTCCTGCAGCCCAACATTACTTTTTATTCTTCCTTCCCTTTCTCCTGCTCCCTTTGCTTTCTCCCTCTGTCCCATATCTTTCTTCCCGACTTGTCTCTTGGAGACTTTGGGCCAAACTGGCCCCAAGTCTGGGCATGGTTTGACAAGTTTTCAGAGGCCTGGCTGGTGGCCGCAGCGCCAGCAGGCAGAGACAGGCCCGGGGCTGACAGGCTCCCCATCCCCTAGGGGGCGCCTGGCTGCCACACCCAGCTGACATGGAACCTTTGTCACAATGCCCGCTACCGTGGCGAGGATGCGGTGGCTCTGCAGGTGACAGGGACACTGCAGGACTTGGTGTCAGCTCAGCAATTTCTCACTTCCCCTAAGAAGCGGAATTCTGCAAATTGCTGCCTTTGCTCTTGAAAGGATGTCATCAGGTGGGTGTTTTGGTGTCATACACTGAAAACAGAGCAGAAACTGTGAAATATTCCCATGATATGCATGGTCCCTGCCCCAAAGCACCATGACTCAGCCTAAGGAGATCTGCAGCTTATTTTTTAGTACTGCCAGCAGATTGTGGAAGTACAGTATAAAAACCATCCTTATGGAGAGATCTTGGTATTTTAGGCTTAGTCTAAGTGTCTCAAGTAGCTGGGGTTTTTGCTTGGGCCTAATCCATACGGTCTTATGGCTTTCCTGCTAGTCTGAAGACGAATGTGCTAGAAACTATAAAGCAAAAACATGTCCTGCAGCCTAGCCTTGCCTTGCCTGTCCTTGCCTGTCCTAGCCTTGCCTTATGTCCTTCTCATCCTGTTCTCTGTCCCATCCTCTCTCACTAAGCCCTCGTCTGGCTGCATGTCTCTTCTTTCCTTTTCTCTCACTCTCCTGCTTCCTGCCTCTTTTCTTGCAATTCCTCCATCTCACTCCTGCAGCCCAACACTACTTTTTTTTCTTCCTTCCCTTTCTCCTGCTCCCTTCGCTTTCTCCCTCTGCCCCATATCTTTCTTCCCGACTTGTCTCTTGGAGACTTTGGGCCAAACTGGCCCCAAGTCTGGGCATGGTTTGACAAGTTTTCAGAGGCCTGGCTGGTGGCAGCAGGGCCAGCAGGCAGTGACAGGCCCGGGGCTGACAGGCTCCCCATCCCCTAGGGGGCGCCTGGCTGCCACACCCAGCTGACATAGAACCTTTGTCACAATGCCCGCTACCGTGGCGAGGATGCGGTGGCTCTGCAGGTGACAGGGACACTGCAGGACTTGGTGTCAGCTCAGCAATTTCTCACTTCCCCTAAGAAGCGGAATTCTGCAAATTGCTGCCTTTGCTCTTGAAAGGATGTCATCAGGTGGGTGTTTTGGTGTCATACACTGGAAACAGATCACAAAATGTGAAATTTTCCCATGATATGCATGGTCCCTGCCCCAAAGCACCATGACTCAGCCTAAGGAGATCTGCAGCTTATGATTATGTACGGCCAGCAGATTGTGAAAGTACAGTATAAAAACCATCCTTATGGAGAGATCTTGGTATTTTAGGCTTAGTCTAAGTGTCTCAAGTAGCTGGGGTTTTTGCTTGGGCCTAATCCATACGGTCTTATGGCTTTCCTGCTAGTCTGAAGACGAATGTGCTAGAAACTATAAAGCAAAAACATGTCCTGCAGCCTAGCCTTGCCTTGCCTGTCCTTGCCTGTCCTAGCCTTGCCTTATGTCCTTCTCATCTTGTTCTCTGTCGCATCCTCTCTCACTAACCCCTCGTCTGGCTGCATGTCTCTTCTTTCCTTTTCTCTCACTCTCCTGCTTCCTGCCTCTTTTCTTGCAATTCCTCCATCTCACTCCTGCAGCCCAACACTACTTTTTATTCTTCCTTCCCTTTCTCCTGCTCCCTTCGCTTTCTCCCACTGTCCCATATCTTTCTTCCCGACTTGTCTCTTGCAGACTTTGGGCCAAACTGGCCCCAAGTCTGGGCATGGTTTGACAAGTTTTCCGAGGCCTGGCTGGTGGCAGCAGGGACACCAGGCAGTGACAGGCCCGGGACTGACAGGCTCCCCATCCCCTAGGGGGCGCCTGGCCTCCACACCCAGCTGACATGGAACCTTAGTCACAATGCCCGCTACCGTGGCGAGGATGCGGTGGCTCTGCAGGTGACAGGGACACTGCAGGACTTGGTGTCAGCTCAGCAATTTCTCACTTCCCCTAAGAAGCGGAATTCTGCAAATTGCTGCCTTTGCTCTTGAAAGGATGTCATCGGGTGGATGTTTTGGTGTCATACACTGAAAACAGAGCAGAAACTGTGAAATATTCCCATGATATGCATGGTCCCTGCCCCAAATCACCATGACTCAGCCTAAGGAGATCTGCAGCTTATTTTTTAGTACTGCCAGCAGATTGTGGAAGTACAGTATAAAAAACATCCTTATGGAGAGATCTTCCTATTTTAGGCTTAGTCTAAGTGTCTCAAGTAGCTGGGGTTTTTGCTTGGGCCTAATCCATACGGTCTTATGGCTTTCCTGCTAGTCTGAAGACGAATGTGCTAGAAACTATAAAGCAAAAACATGTCCTGCAGCCTAGCCTTGCCTTGCCTGTCCTTGCCTGTCCTAGCCTTGCCTTATGTCCTTCTCATCCTGTTCTCTGTCCCATCCTCTCTCACTAAGCCCTCGTCTGGCTGCATGTCTCTTCTTTCCTTTTCTCTCACTCTCCTGCTTCCTGCCTCTTTTCTTGCAATTCCTCCATCTCACTCCTGCAGCCCAACACTACTTTTTATTCTTCCTTCCCTTTCTCCTGCTCCCTTCGCTTTCTCCCTCTGTCCCATATCTTTCTTCCCGACTTGTCTCTTGCAGACTTTGGGCCAAACTGGCCCCAAGTCTGGGCATGGTTTGACAAGTTTTCAGAGGCCTGGCTGGTGGCAGCAGGGACACCAGGCAGTGACAGGCCCGGGGCTTACAGGCTCCCCATCCCCTAGGGGGCGCCTGGCTGCCACACCGAGCTGACATAGAACCTTTGTCACAATGCCCGCTACCGTGGCGAGGATGCGGTGGCTCTGCAGGTGACAGGGACACTGCAGGACTTGGTGTCAGCTCAGCAATTTCTCACTTCCCCTAAGAAGCGGAATTCTGCAAATTGCTGCCTTTGCTCTTGAAAGGATGTCATCAGGTGGGTGTTTTGGTGTCATACACTGGAAACAGAGCACAAACTGTGAAATATTCCCATGATATGCATGGTGCCTGCCCCAAAGCACCATGACTCAGCCTAAGGAGATCTGCAGCTTATGATTATGTACAGCCAGCAGATTGTGAAAGTACAGTATCAAAACCATCCTTATGGAGAGATCTTGGTATTTTAGGCTTAGTCTAAGTGTCTCAGGTAGCTGGGGTTTTTGCTTGGGCCTAATCCATACGGTCTTATGGCTTTCCTGCTAGTCTGAAGACGAATTTGCTAGAAACTATAAAGCAAAAACATGTCCTGCAGCCTAGCCTTGCCTTGCCTGTCCTTGCCTGTCCTAGCCTTGCCTTATGTCCTTCTCATCCTGTTCTCTGTCCCATCCTCTCTCACTAAGCCCTCGTCTGGCTGCATGTCTCTTCTTTCCTTTTCTCTCACTCTCCTGCTTCCTGCCTCTTTTCTTGCAATTCCTCCATCTCACTCCTGCAGCCCAACACTACTTTTTATTCTTCCTTCCCTTTCTCCTGCTCCCTTCGCTTTCTCCCTCTGTCCCATATCTTTCTTCCCGACTTGTCTCTTGCAGACTTTGGGCCAAACTGGCCCCAAGTCTGGGCATGGTTTGACAAGTTTTCCGAGGCCTGGCTGGTGGCAGCAGGGCCAGCAGGCAGTGACAGGCCCGGGGCTGACAGGCTCCCCATCCCCTAGGGGGCGCCTGGCTGCCACACCCAGCTGACATAAACCTTTGTCACAATGCCCGCTACCGTGGCGAGGATGCGGTGGCTCTGCAGGTGACAGGGACACTGCAGGACTTGGTGTCAGCTCAGCAATTTCTCACTTCCCCTAAGAAGCGGAATTCTGCAAATTGCTGCCTTTGCTCTTGAAAGGATGTCATCAGGTGGGTGTTTTGGTGTCATACACTGGAAACAGAGCACAAACTGTGAAATATTCCCATGATATGCATGGTCCCTGCCTCAAAGCACCATGATTCAGCCTAAGGAGATCTGCAGCTTATTTTTTTGTACTGCCAGCGGATTGTGGAAGTATAGTATCAAAACCATCCTTATGGAGAGATCTTGGTATTTTAGGCTTAGTCTAAGTGTCTCAGGTAGCTGGGGTTTTTGCTTGGGCCTAATCCATACGGTCTTATGGCTTTCCTGCTAGTCTGAAGACGAATGTGCTAGAAACTATAAAGCAAAAACATGTCCTGCAGCCTAGCCTTGCCTTGCCTGTCCTTGCCTGTCCTAGCCTTGCCTTATGTCCTTCTCATCCTGTTCTCTGTCGCATCCTCTCTCACTAAGCCCTCGTCTGGCTGCATGTCTCTTCTTTCCTTTTCTCTCACTCTCCTGCTTCCTACCTCTTTTCTTGCAATTCCTCCACCTCACTCCTGCAGCCCAACACTACTTTTTATTCTTCCTTCCCTTTCTCCTGCTCCCTTCGCTTTCTCCCTCTGTCCCATATCTTTCTTCCCGACTTGTCTCTTGGAGACTTTGGGCCAAACTGGCCCCACGTCTGGGCATGGTTTGACAAGTTTTCAGAGGCCTGGCTGGTGGCAGCAGGGACACCAGGCAGTGACAGGCCCGGGGCTGACAGACTCCCCATCCCCTAGGGGGCGCCTGGCTGCCACACCCAGCTGACATGGAACCTTTGTCACAATGCCCGCTACCGTGGCGAGGATGCGGTGGCTCTGCAGGTGACAGGTACACTGCAGGACTTGGTGTCAGCTCAGCAATTTCTCACTTCCCCTAAGAAGCGGAATTGTGCAAATTGCTGCCTTTGCTCTTGAAAGGATGTCATCGGGTGGGTGTTTTGGTGTCATACACTGAAAACAGAGCACAAACTGTGAAATATTCCCATGATATGCATGGTGCCTGCCCCAAAGCACCATGACTCAGCCTAAGGAGATCTGCAGCTTATGATTATGTACGGCCAGCAGATTGTGAAAGTACAGTATAAAAACCATCCTTATGGAGAGATCTTGGTATTTTAGGCTTAGTCTAAGTGTCTCAAGTAGCTGGGGTTTTTGCTTGGGCCTTATCCATAGGGTCTTATGGCTTTCCTCCTAGTCTGAAGACGAATGTGCTAGAAACTATAAAGCAAAAACATGTCCTGCAGCCTAGCCTTGCCTTGCCTGTCCTTGCCTGTCCTAGCCTTGCCTTATGTCCTTCTCATCCTGTTCTCTGTCCCATCCTCTCTCACTAAGCCCTCGTCTGGCTGCATGTCTCTTCTTTCCTTTTCTCTCACTCTCCTGCTTCCTGCCTCTTTTCTTGCAATTCCTCCATCTCACTCCTGCAGCCCAACACTACTTTTTATTCTTCCTTCCCTTTCTCCTGCTCCCTTCGCTTTCTCCCTCTGTCCCATATCTTTCTTCCCGACTTGTCTCTTGCAGACTTTGGGCCAAACTGGCCCCAAGTCTGGGCATGGTTTGACAAGTTTTCAGAGGCCTGGCTGGTGGCAGCAGGGACACCAGGCAGTGACAGGCCCGGGGCTGACAGGCTCCCCATCCCCTAGGGGGCGCCTGGCCTCCACACCCAGCTGACATGGAACCTTAGTCACAATGCCCGCTACCGTGGCGAGGATGCGGTGGCTCTGCAGGTGACAGGGACACTGCAGGACTTGGTGTCAGCTCAGCAATTTCTCACTTCCCCTAAGAAGCGGAATTCTGCAAATTGCTGCCTTTGCTCTTGAAAGGATGTCATCGGGTGGGTGTTTTGGTGTCATACACTGAAAACAGAGCAGAAACTGTGAAATATTCCCATGATATGCATGGTCCCTGCCCCAAAGCACCATGACTCAGCCTAAGGAGATCTGCAGCTTATTTTTTAGTACTGCCAGCAGATTGTGGAAGTACAGTATAAAAACCATCCTTATGGAGAGATCTTCCTATTTTAGGCTTAGTCTAAGTGTCTCAAGTAGCTGGGGTTTTTGCTTGGGCCTAATCCATACGGTCTTATGGCTTTCCTGCTAGTCTGAAGATGAATGTGCTAGAAACTATAAAGCAAAAACATGTCCTGCAGCCTAGCCTTGCCTTGCCTGTCCTTGCCTGTCCTAGCCTTGCCTTATGTCCTTCTCATCCTGTTCTCTGTCCCATCCTCTCTCACTAAGCCCTCGTCTGGCTGCATGTCTCTTCTTTCCTTTTCTCTCACTCTCCTGCTTCCTGCCTCTTTTCTTGCAATTCCTCCATCTCACTCCTGCAGCCCAACACTACTTTTTATTCTTCCTTCCCTTTCTCCTGCTCCCTTCGCTTTCTCCCTCTGTCCCATATCTTTCTTCCCGACTTGTCTCTTGCAGACTTTGGGCCAAACTGGCCCCAAGTCTGGGCATGGTTTGACAAGTTTTCAGAGGCCTGGCTGAAGGCAGCAGGGACACCAGGCAGTGACAGGCCCGGGGCTTACAGGCTCCCCATCCCCTAGGGGGCGCCTGGCTGCCACACCCAGCTGACATAGAACCTTTGTCACAATGCCCGCTACCGTGGCGAGGATGCGGTGGCTCTGCAGGTGACAGGGACACTGCAGGACTTGGTGTCAGCTCAGCAATTTCTCACTTCCCCTAAGAAGCGGAATTCTGCAAATTGCTGCCTTTGCTCTTGAAAGGATGTCATCAGGTGGGTGTTTTGGTGTCATACACTGGAAACAGAGCACAAACTGTGAAATATTCCCATGATATGCATGGTGCCTGCCCCAAAGCACCATGACTCAGCCTAAGGAGATCTGCAGCTTATGATTATGTACGGCCAGCAGATTGTGAAAGTACAGTATCAAAACCATCCTTATGGAGAGATCTTGGTATTTTAGGCTTAGTCTAAGTGTCTCAGGTAGCTGGGGTTTTTGCTTGGGCCTAATCCATACGGTCTTATGGCTTTCCTGCTAGTCTGAAGACGAATGTGCTAGAAACTATAAAGCAAAAACATGTCCTGCAGCCTAGCCTTGCCTTGCCTGTCCTTGCCTGTCCTAGCCTTGCCTTATGTCCTTCTCATCCTGTTCTCTGTCCCATCCTCTCTCACTAAGCCCTCGTCTGGCTGCATGTCTCTTCTTTCCTTTTCTCTCACTCTCCTGCTTCCTGCCTCTTTTCTTGCAATTCCTCCATCTCACTCCTGCAGCCCAACACTACTTTTTATTCTTCCTTCCCTTTCTCCTGCTCCCTTTGCTTTCTCCCTCTGTCCCATATCTTTCTTCCCGACTTGTCTCTTGCAGACTTTGGGCCAAACTGGCCCCAAGTCTGGGCATGGTTTGACAAGTTTTCCGAGGCCTGGCTGGTGGCAGCAGGGCCAGCAGGCAGTGACAGGCCCGGGGCTGACAGGCTCCCCATCCCCTAGGGGGCGCCTGGCTGCCACACCCAGCTGACATAGAACCTTTGTCACAATGCCCGCTACCGTGGCGAGGATGCGGTGGCTCTGCAGGTGACAGGGACACTGCAGGACTTGGTGTCAGCTCAGCAATTTCTCACTTCCCCTAAGAAGCGGAATTGTGCAAATTGCTGCCTTTGCTCTTGAAAGGATGTCATCGGGTGGGTGTTTTGGTGTCATACACTGGAAACAGAGCACAAACTGTGAAATATTCCCATGATATGCATGGTCCCTGCCTCAAAGCACCATGATTCAGCCTAAGGAGATCTGCAGCTTATTTTTTTGTACTGCCAGCGGATTGTGGAAGTATAGTATCAAAACCATCCTTATGGAGAGATCTTGGTATTTTAGGCTTAGTCTAAGTGTCTCAGGTAGCTGGGGTTTTTGCTTGGGCCTAATCCATACGGTCTTATGGCTTTCCTGCTAGTCTGAAGACGAATGTGCTAGAAACTATAAAGCAAAAACATGTCCTGCAGCCTAGCCTTGCCTTGCCTGTCCTTGCCTGTCCTAGCCTTGCCTTATGTCCTTCTCATCCTGTTCTCTGTCGCATCCTCTCTCACTAAGCCCTCGTCTGGCTGCATGTCTCTTCTTTCCTTTTCTCTCACTCTCCTGCTTCCTGCCTCTTTTCTTGCAATTCCTCCACCTCACTCCTGCAGCCCAACACTACTTTTTATTCTTCCTTCCCTTTCTCCTGCTCCCTTCGCTTTCTCCCTCTGTCCCATATCTTTCTTCCCGACTTGTCTCTTGGAGACTTTGGGCCAAACTGGCCCCACGTCTGGGCATGGTTTGACAAGTTTTCAGAGGCCTGGCTGGTGGCAGCAGGGACACCAGGCAGTGACAGGCCCGGGGCTGACAGACTCCCCATCCCCTAGGGGGCGCCTGGCTGCCACACCCAGCTGACATGGAACCTTTGTCACAATGCCCGCTACCGTGGCGAGGATGCGGTGGCTCTGCAGGTGACAGGGACACTGCAGGACTTGGTGTCAGCTCAGCAATTTCTCACTTCCCCTAAGAAGCGGAATTGTGCAAATTGCTGCCTTTGCTCTTGAAAGGATGTCATCGGGTGGGTGTTTTGGTGTCATACACTGAAAACAGAGCAGAAACTGTGAAATATTCCCATGATATGCATGGTGCCTGCCCCAAAGCACCATGACTCAGCCTAAGGAGATCTGCAGCTTATGATTATGTACGGCCAGCAGATTGTGAAAGTACAGTATAAAAACCATCCTTATGGAGAGATCTTGGTATTTTAGGCTTAGTCTAAGTGTCTGAAGTAGCTGGGGTTTTTGCTTGGGCCTTATCCATAGGGTCTTATGGCTTTCCTCCTAGTCTGAAGACGAATGTGCTAGAAACTATAAAGCAAAAACATGTCCTGCAGCCTAGCCTTGCCTTGCCTGTCCTTGCCTGTCCTAGCCTTGCCTTATGTCCTTCTCATCCTGTTCTCTGTCCCATCCTCTCTCACTAAGCCCTCGTCTGGCTGCATGTCTCTTCTTTCCTTTTCTCTCACTCTCCTGCTTCCTGCCTCTTTTCTTGCAATTCCTCCATCTCACTCCTGCAGCCCAACACTACTTTTTATTCTTCCTTCCCTTTCTCCTGCTCCCTTCGCTTTCTCCCTCTGTCCCATATCTTTCTTCCCGACTTGTCTCTTGCAGACTTTGGGCCAAACTGGCCCCAAGTCTGGGCATGGTTTGACAAGTTTTCAGAGGCCTGGCTGGTGGCAGCAGGGACACCAGGCAGTGACAGGCCCGGGGCTGACAGGCTCCCCATCCCCTAGGGGGCGCCTGGCCTCCACACCCAGCTGACATGGAACCTTAGTCACAATGCCCGCTACCGTGGCGAGGATGCGGTGGCTCTGCAGGTGACAGGGACACTGCAGGACTTGGTGTCAGCTCAGCAATTTCTCACTTCCCCTAAGAAGCGGAATTCTGCAAATTGCTGCCTTTGCTCTTGAAAGGATGTCATCGGGTGGGTGTTTTGGTGTCATACACTGAAAACAGAGCAGAAACTGTGAAATATTCCCATGATATGCATGGTCCCTGCCCCAAAGCACCATGACTCAGCCTAAGGAGATCTGCAGCTTATTTTTTAGTACTGCCAGCAGATTGTGGAAGTACAGTATAAAAACCATCCTTATGGAGAGATCTTCCTATTTTAGGCTTAGTCTAAGTGTCTCAAGTAGCTGGGGTTTTTGCTTGGGCCTAATCCATACGGTCTTATGGCTTTCCTGCTAGTCTGAAGATGAATGTGCTAGAAACTATAAAGCAAAAACATGTCCTGCAGCCTAGCCTTGCCTTGCCTGTCCTTGCCTGTCCTAGCCTTGCCTTATGTCCTTCTCATCCTGTTCTCTGTCCCATCCTCTCTCACTAAGCCCTCGTCTGGCTGCATGTCTCTTCTTTCCTTTTCTCTCACTCTCCTGCTTCCTGCCTCTTTTCTTGCAATTCCTCCATCTCACTCCTGCAGCCCAACACTACTTTTTATTCTTCCTTCCCTTTCTCCTGCTCCCTTCGCTTTCTCCCTCTGTCCCATATCTTTCTTCCCGACTTGTCTCTTGCAGACTTTGGGCCAAACTGGCCCCAAGTCTGGGCATGGTTTGACAAGTTTTCAGAGGCCTGGCTGGTGGCAGCAGGGACACCAGGCAGTGACAGGCCCGGGGCTTACAGGCTCCCCATCCCCTAGGGGGCGCCTGGCTGCCACACCCAGCTGACATAGAACCTTTGTCACAATGCCCGCTACCGTGGCGAGGATGCGGTGGCTCTGCAGGTGACAGGGACACTGCAGGACTTGGTGTCAGCTCAGCAATTTCTCACTTCCCCTAAGAAGCGGAATTCTGCAAATTGCTGCCTTTGCTCTTGAAAGGATGTCATCAGGTGGGTGTTTTGGTGTCATACACTGGAAACAGAGCACAAACTGTGAAATATTCCCATGATATGCATGGTGCCTGCCCCAAAGCACCATGACTCAGCCTAAGGAGATCTGCAGCTTATGATTATGTACGGCCAGCAGATTGTGAAAGTACAGTATCAAAACCATCCTTATGGAGAGATCTTGGTATTTTAGGCTTAGTCTAAGTGTCTCAGGTAGCTGGGGTTTTTGCTTGGGCCTAATCCATACGGTCTTATGGCTTTCCTGCTAGTCTGAAGACGAATGTGCTAGAAACTATAAAGCAAAAACATGTCCTGCAGCCTAGCCTTGCCTTGCCTGTCCTTGCCTGTCCTAGCCTTGCCTTATGTCCTTCTCATCCTGTTCTCTGTCCCATCCTCTCTCACTAAGCCCTCGTCTGGCTGCATGTCTCTTCTTTCCTTTTCTCTCACTCTCCTGCTTCCTGCCACTTTTCTTGCAATTCCTCCATCTCACTCCTGCAGCCCAACACTACTTTTTATTCTTCCTTCCCTTTCTCCTGCTCCCTTTGCTTTCTCCCTCTGTCCCATATCTTTCTTCCCGACTTGTCTCTTGCAGACTTTGGGCCAAACTGGCCCCAAGTCTGGGCATGGTTTGACAAGTTTTCCGAGGCCTGGCTGGTGGCAGCAGGGCCAGCAGGCAGTGACAGGCCCGGGGCTGACAGGCTCCCCATCCCCTAGGGGGCGCCTGGCTGCCACACCCAGCTGACATAGAACCTTTGTCACAATGCCCGCTACCGTGGCGAGGATGCGGTGGCTCTGCAGGTGACAGGGACACTGCAGGACTTGGTGTCAGCTCAGCAATTTCTCACTTCCCCTAAGAAGCGGAATTGTGCAAATTGCTGCCTTTGCTCTTGAAAGGATGTCATCGGGTGGGTGTTTTGGTGTCATACACTGAAAACAGAGCAAAAACTGTGAAATATTCCCATGATATGCATGGTCCCTGCCCCAAAGCACCATGACTCAGCCTAAGGAGATCTGCAGCTTATGTTTTTCTACTGCCAGCAGATTGTGGAAGTACAGTATAAAAACCATCCTTATGGAGAGATCTTCCTATTTTAGGCTTAGTCTAAGTGTCTCAGGTAGCTGGGGTTTTTGCTTGGGCCTTATCCATAGGGTCTTATGGCTTTCCTCCTAGTCTGAAGACGAATGTGCTAGAAACTATAAAGCAAAAACATGTCCTGCAGCCTAGCCTTGCCTTGCCTGTCCTTGCCTGTCCTAGCCTTGCCTTATGTCCTTCTCATCCTGTTCTCTGTCCCATCCTCTCTCACTAAGCCCTCGTCTGGCTGCATGTCTCTTCTTTCCTTTTCTCTCACTCTCCTGCTTCCTGCCTCTTTTCTTGCAATTCCTCCATCTCACTCCTGCAGCCCAACACTACTTTTTATTCTTCCTTCCCTTTCTCCTGCTCCCTTCGCTTTCTCCCTCTGTCCCATATCTTTCTTCCCGACTTGTCTCTTGCAGACTTTGGGCCAAACTGGCCCCAAGTCTGGGCATGGTTTGACAAGTTTTCAGAGGCCTGGCTGGTGGCAGCAGGGACACCAGGCAGTGACAGGCCCGGGGCTGACAGGCTCCCCATCCCCTAGGGGGCGCCTGGCCTCCACACCCAGCTGACATGGAACCTTAGTCACAATGCCCGCTACCGTGGCGAGGATGCGGTGGCTCTGCAGGTGACAGGGACACTGCAGGACTTGGTGTCAGCTCAGCAATTTCTCACTTCCCCTAAGAAGCGGAATTCTGCAAATTGCTGCCTTTGCTCTTGAAAGGATGTCATCGGGTGGGTGTTTTGGTGTCATACACTGAAAACAGAGCAGAAACTGTGAAATATTCCCATGATATGCATGGTCCCTGCCCCAAAGCACCATGACTCAGCCTAAGGAGATCTGCAGCTTATTTTTTAGTACTGCCAGCAGATTGTGGAAGTACAGTATAAAAACCATCCTTATGGAGAGATCTTCCTATTTTAGGCTTAGTCTAAGTGTCTCAAGTAGCTGGGGTTTTTGCTTGGGCCTAATCCATACGGTCTTATGGCTTTCCTGCTAGTCTGAAGATGAATGTGCTAGAAACTATAAAGCAAAAACATGTCCTGCAGCCTAGCCTTGCCTTGCCTGTCCTTGCCTGTCCTAGCCTTGCCTTATGTCCTTCTCATCCTGTTCTCTGTCCCATCCTCTCTCACTAAGCCCTCGTCTGGCTGCATGTCTCTTCTTTCCTTTTCTCTCACTCTCCTGCTTCCTGCCTCTTTTCTTGCAATTCCTCCATCTCACTCCTGCAGCCCAACACTACTTTTTATTCTTCCTTCCCTTTCTCCTGCTCCCTTCGCTTTCTCCCTCTGTCCCATATCTTTCTTCCCGACTTGTCTCTTGCAGACTTTGGGCCAAACTGGCCCCAAGTCTGGGCATGGTTTGACAAGTTTTCAGAGGCCTGGCTGGTGGCAGCAGGGACACCAGGCAGTGACAGGCCCGGGGCTTACAGGCTCCCCATCCCCTAGGGGGCGCCTGGCTGCCACACCCAGCTGACATAGAACCTTTGTCACAATGCCCGCTACCGTGGCGAGGATGCGGTGGCTCTGCAGGTGACAGGGACACTGCAGGACTTGGTGTCAGCTCAGCAATTTCTCACTTCCCCTAAGAAGCGGAATTCTGCAAATTGCTGCCTTTGCTCTTGAAAGGATGTCATCAGGTGGGTGTTTTGGTGTCATACACTGGAAACAGAGCACAAACTGTGAAATATTCCCATGATATGCATGGTGCCTGCCCCAAAGCACCATGACTCAGCCTAAGGAGATCTGCAGCTTATGATTATGTACGGCCAGCAGATTGTGAAAGTACAGTATCAAAACCATCCTTATGGAGAGATCTTGGTATTTTAGGCTTAGTCTAAGTGTCTCAGGTAGCTGGGGTTTTTGCTTGGGCCTAATCCATACGGTCTTATGGCTTTCCTCCTAGTCTGAAGACGAATGTGCTAGAAACTATAAAGCAAAAACATGTCCTGCAGCCTAGCCTTGCCTTGCCTGTCCTTGCCTGTCCTAGCCTTGCCTTATGTCCTTCTCATCCTGTTCTCTGTCCCATCCTCTCTCACTAAGCCCTCGTCTGGCTGCATGTCTCTTCTTTCCTTTTCTCTCACTCTCCTGCTTCCTGCCACTTTTCTTGCAATTCCTCCATCTCACTCCTGCAGCCCAACACTACTTTTTATTCTTCCTTCCCTTTCTCCTGCTCCCTTTGCTTTCTCCCTCTGTCCCATATCTTTCTTCCCGACTTGTCTCTTGCAGACTTTGGGCCAAACTGGCCCCAAGTCTGGGCATGGTTTGACAAGTTTTCCGAGGCCTGGCTGGTGGCAGCAGGGCCAGCAGGCAGTGACAGGCCCGGGGCTGACAGGCTCCCCATCCCCTAGGGGGCGCCTGGCTGCCACACCCAGCTGACATAGAACCTTTGTCACAATGCCCGCTACCGTGGCGAGGATGCGGTGGCTCTGCAGGTGACAGGGACACTGCAGGACTTGGTGTCAGCTCAGCAATTTCTCACTTCCCCTAAGAAGCGGAATTGTGCAAATTGCTGCCTTTGCTCTTGAAAGGATGTCATCGGGTGGGTGTTTTGGTCTCATACACTGAAAACAGAGCAAAAACTGTGAAATATTCCCATGATATGCATGGTCCCTGCCCCAAAGCACCATGACTCAGCCTAAGGAGATCTGCAGCTTATGTTTTTCTACTGCCAGCAGATTGTGGAAGTACAGTATAAAAACCATCCTTATGGAGAGATCTTCCTATTTTAGGCTTAGTCTAAGTGTCTCAGGTAGCTGGGGTTTTTGCTTGGGCCTAATCCATACGGTCTTATGGCTTTCCTGCTAGTCTGAAGACGAATGTGCTAGAAACTATAAAGCAAAAACATGTCCTGCAGCCTAGCCTTGCCTTGCCTGTCCTTGCCTGTCCTAGCCTTGCCTTATGTCCTTCTCATCCTGTTCTCTGTCCCATCCTCTCTCACTAAGCCCTCGTCTGGCTGCATGTCTCTTCTTTCCTTTTCTCTCACTCTCCTGCTTCCTGCCTCTTTTCTTGCAATTCCTCCATCTCACTCCTGCAGCCCAACACTACTTTTAATTCTTCCTTCCCTTTCTCCTGCTCCCTTCGCTTTCTCCCTCTGTCCCATATCTTTCTTCCCGACTTGTCTCTTGCAGACTTTGGGCCAAACTGGCCCCAAGTCTGGGCATGGTTTGACAAGTTTTCAGAGGCCTGGCTGGTGGCAGCAGGGACACCAGGCAGTGACAGGCCCGGGGCTGACAGGCTCCCCATCCCCTAGGGGGCGCCTGGCTGCCACACCCAGCTGACATAGAACCTTTGTCACAATGCCCGCTACCGTGGCGAGGATGCGGTGCCTCTGCAGGTGACAGGGACACTGCAGGACTTGGTGTCAGCTCAGCAATTTCTCACTTCCCCTAAGAAGCGGAATTCTGCAAATTGCTGCCTTTGCTCTTGAAAGGATGTCATCGGGTGGGTGTTTTGGTGTCATACAGTGAAAACAGAGCAGAAACTGTGAAATATTCCCATGATATGCATGGTCCCTGCCCCAAAGCACCATGACTCAGCCTAAGGAGATCTGCAGCTTATTTTTTTGTACGGCCAGCAGATTGTGGAAGTACAGTATAAAAACCATCCTTATGGAGAGATCTTGGTATTTTAGGCTTAGTCTAAGTGTCTCAAGTAGCTGGGGTTTTTGCTTGGGCCTAATCCATACGGTCTTATGGCTTTCCTCCTCGTCTGAAGACGAATGTGCTAGAAACTATAAAGCAAAAAAATGTCCCGCAGCCTAGCCTGTCCTTGCCTGTCCTTGCCTTGCCTTATTTCCTTCTCATCCTGTTCTCTGTCCCATCCTCTCTCACTAAGCCCTCGTCTGGCTGCATGTCTCTTCTTTCCTTTTCTCTCACTCTCCTGCTTCCTGCCTCTTTTCTTGCAATTCCTCCATCTCACTCTTGCAGCCCAACACTACTTTTTATTCTTCCTTCCCTTTCTCCTGCTCCCTTCGCTTTCTCTCTCTGTCCCATATCTTTCTTCCCGACTTGTCTCTTGCAGACTTTGGGCCAAACTGGCCCCAAGTCTGGGCATGGTTTGACAAGTTTTCAGAGGCCTGGCTGGTGGCAGCAGGGCTGACAGGCTCCCCATCCCCTAGGGGGCGCCTGGCTGCCACACCCAGCTGACATAGAACCTCTGTCACAATGCCCGCTACCGTGGCGAGGATGCGGTGGCTCTGCAGGTGACAGGGACACCGCAGGACTTGGTGACAGCTCAGCAATTTCTCACTTCCCCTAAGAATCGGAATTCTGCAAATTACACATTATCACACAGAATCACAGAATCGACTGGGTTGGAAGAGACCTCAGAGATCATCGAGTCCAACCCTTGGTCCAACTCTAGTCCGTTTACTAGATCATGGCACTAAGTGCCTTGTCCAATCTCAGTTTAAAAACCTCCAGGGACGGCAAGTCCACTACCTCCCTGGGCAGGCCATTACAATGCCTGATCACTCTCTCTGTAAAGAATTTCTTTCTAATATCCAGCCTAAATTTCCCCTCGTAGAGTTTAAGCCCATGCCCCCTTGTCCTATTGCTAACTGCCTGGGAGAAGAGACCAATCCCCACCTGGCTATTACTTCCCTTCAGGTAGTTATAGAGAGTGATGAGGTCACCTCTAAGCCTCCTCTTCTCTAGACTAAACAACCCCAGCTCCCTCAGCCTCTCCTCATAGGTCTTATGTTCAAGTCCCTTCACCAGTCGTGTTGCTCTTCTCTGGACCCGCTCCAGCACTTCAATGTCTTTCCTGAACTGAGGGGCCCAGAACTGAACACAATACTCCAGGTGTGGCCTCACCAATGCAGAGTACAGGGGAAGGATCACTTCCCTTGTCCTGCTGACCACGCTGTTTTTGATACAGGACAGGATACCGTTGGCCTTCTTGGCCACCTGGGCACACTGTTGGCTCATGTTGAGCTTCCTGTCAATTAGCACCCCCAGGTCCCTTTCTGTCTGACTGCTCTCCAGCCACTCTGCGCCCAGCCTGTAGCGCTGCAGGGGGTTGTTGTGATCAAAGTGCAGCACCCGGCATTTGGCCGTGTTGAACTTCATCCCATTGGAATCAGCCCATTTTTCCAGTCTATCCAGATCCCTCTGCAGAGCCCTCCTGCCTTCCAGCAGGTCGACACTCCCTCCCAACTTGGTGTCATCAGCAAATTTGCTGATGATGGTCTCAATCCCCTCGTCTAAATCATCAATAAAGATGTTAAACAGGACTGGACCCAACACTGACCCCTGGGGAACACCACTAGTGACTGGCCGCCAGCTGGATGCAGCCCCATTCACCAGCACTCTCTGGGCCCGGCCCTCCAGCCAGTTCTTAACCCAGCATAGAGTACACTTGTCCAAGCCATGGGCTACCAGCTTTTGCAAGAGTATATTATGGGAGACAGTGTCAAAGGCCTTGCTGAAGTCCAGATAGACCACATCCACAGCTTTCCCCTCATCCACCAGCTGGGTCACCTGATCATAGAAGGAGATCAGGTTGGTCAGACAGGACCTGCCCCTCCTAAACCCATGCTGGCTGGGTCTGATCGCTTGTCCATCCTGAAGGTGCTGTGTGATTCCATTCAGGATGATCTGCTCCATAACCCTGCCAGGCACCGAGGTCAGGCTGACAGGCCTGTAGTTGCCAGGGTCAGCTCTGCAGCCCTTTTTGTGGACTGGGGTAACGTTGGCCAATTTCCAATCATATGGGACCTCCCCAGTGAGCCAGGACTGTTGGAAGATGATGGAGAGCGGCTTGGCAAGTTCTTCTGCTAGCTCCCTCATCACCCTAGGATGGATCCCATCTGGTCCCATAGACTTGTGAGGATCCAGATGGCTCAGTAAATCACCAACTATGTCCTCCTGGAATACAAGGGGCCTATTTGGCTTCCTATCTCTGCCAGCCACCTCCAGAGATCAGTTGTCCTGAGGGCCACCTGTATTACTGGTAAAAACTGAGGCAAAGTAGGTATTAAGTACCTCAGCTTTCTCCTCATCTTTGTTAACTATATTTCCTTCAGAGTCCAACAGAGAATGGAGGTTTTCCTTGCCCCTCCTTTTGTTATTAACATATTTGAAGAAGGACTTTTTATTATCCCTGACAGAATTGGCCAAGTTAACTTCAAATTGCACTTTTGTTTCCCTGATCTTTTTTCTGCATGATCTAGCTATTTCCATAAATTCTTCATAAGTAGCCAGCCCTTTTTTCCACAGTCGGTAAAGTCTCTTTTTATTTCTGATTTCATTCAAAATCTCCCTGTTTAGCCAAGCCGGTTGTCTTCCCCGCCGGCTAGCCTTTCGGCGCACTGGTATAGCCTGTTCCTGTGCACTCAAAACCACCTGCTTGAAGAATGTCCAACCCTCCTGGGCCCCCTTGTTTTTAAGCATTGTTTCCCAGGGTATGCTCTGAACTAGACTTCTGAATAGGCAAAAATCTGCCCTCCGGAAGTCCAGCGTAGAGGTTTTGTTAATGGTTCTCCCTGCATCTCTGAGTATTGAAAATTCTATTATTTCATGGTCGCTATGCCCCAGGCGGCCTCCAACCACCACATCTCCCACCAGCCCTTCTCTGTTTGTAAACAGTAGGTCTAGCGGGGTCTTGCCCCTGGTGGGCTCATTTACCAGCTGATGAAGGAAATTGTCCTCTATACACTCTAGGAACTTCCTAGACTGCCTCTTCTGTGCAGTATTGAGCTCCCAGCAGATATCCGGCAGGTTAAAGTCACCCACAAGAACAAGGGCCGTCGATTTTGAGACGTCTGCCAGCTGCTTGTAGAATAATTCATCTCCTTCATCGTCCTGGTTGGGTGGTCTGTAACAGACACCCACGAGGATGTCAGCCTTGTTGGACTTCCCCCTGACTCTGGTCCACAGGCACTCAACCTTGTCACTGCTGACCTCAAGTTTAACAGAGTCGAGTGACTCTCTAACATATAAAGCCACCCCTCCACCTCTCCTACCCTGCCTATCTTTTCTGAAGAGCTTGTAGCCACACATAGCAGCACTCCAGTCATATGAGTCATCCCACCATGTTTCTGTGATGACAACTATGTCATAGCTTTCCTGCTGCACGATGGCTTCCAGCTCCTCTTGTTTGTTGCCCATACTGCGTGCATTAGTGTACATGCACTTCAAGTGGGCTGCTGATTTCCCTCTTAATTTGGGCTTTCCATCCGTAGGCTGATTTTTGGAGAGCCCAGTTTCAATCCCTTCCCCCTTCAAACCTAGTTTAAAGCCCTCCTGATCAGCCCTGCCAACTTATGGGCTATAGTCCTCTTGCTCCCCCTAGAAGGATGAAGTCCATCTGATTTTAGGAGACTGGGTACCACGAAGCTTGGCCCATGGTCAAAAAACCCAAAATTTTGACGGTGACACCAATCCTTAAGCCACCTGTTGATGAGATGGGCTTTTCTGCTCCTCTCTTTATTTAGTTCCTCATCCATCCCAGCTAGCACAGGAACTGAGGCAAATATCACTTGTGCTCCCGTCCCATGAACTGACTGACCCAGTGCTTTAAAGTCCTTTTTAATTATCTTGATACTTCTTCTGTTGATGTCCTCGCTGCCAGCTTGGACTACTAACAGGGGATAGTAGTCTGAGGGCTGAATTAGCTCTGGAAGTCTTCTATTAATGTCCCTCACCCTGGCCCCAGGAAGGCAGCAGACCTCCCTGTGGGATGGGTCTGGGCGACATATAGGGCCCTCTGTTCCCCTCAGAAGAGAGTCGCCGACTACTACCACTCTTCTTTTTTTTTTTCCTCTTACAGCTGCAGTTATGATTCTTTTTGTTGATGAGGTCCATCCAGAGGGCTCTCCAGGTGGATCTTCTTGGCTATCCTCTGCCTGATTTTCAGGGTCCAGGGCCTCATATCTATTTGTTAGGGGCACCAAGGGTGGTGATGGGGTTCGAGAGAGGGTTCTTTTACCTCTCCGATCAGGGACCTGTTTCCATTCCCCCCCATTAATTAGATCTGCTGTATCCGCCTTATGGCAGGAGGGACAAGGCTTTGCCATCTCCTGTTGCACACCCTTAGGAGTCAAAAGAGCCTGACCCCACCAGTCTATTTCTTTTTCACTCTCCCTAATGCTCCTTAGTCTCTCCACCTCTTCCTTAAGCTCTGCCACTAGGCACAGTAAGTCATTCACCTGGTCACATCGTACACAGGTGCCTCCCATACCATTCTCGGATACTAATGCCAGGCACAGACACTCTGCGCAGCCAGAAGCCTGGGTGGCTGCATCCTTCTTGGCAGGTAGTGTCTGTGTAGACACACTCTTTGTATTAACGGCAGCAACAGCTTTCCTTTTTCTAGAAACCATTGCTACCCTTAGCTAAATTGGGGACAAGAAAACAAATGTAACCCCGGACAAACTCACCTACAAGAGCTAGTTGTGTCCAGTCTACTTGCCCTGCCACACCCCAGTCTGTGTCACCAGCAGCAAGTGAGAGGTCTAACAGCGAGGAGTGACAGAACCTCTGAGCCCCACTGCACAAGCAGCCCCAGTCGCTGCTGCAGCACCGTGTGGGTGGTGCTCACCTGCCTCACAAGCACTTCACCTTCCAGCACCTGGTGGGCAGCGACGTGTCGCTGCCCTCCAAGAGGCTTTTTCAAAGCAAGGGGGAGGGGTGTGACTCCCGTCACCGTGGTAACGGTCGCGCCACGTCAGCCGGTTCCGCAAGGGCTGCCGGGGACTCCCGGGTAGCAGAATCGAAAACGCGACCAGAAACCCCTCTCTTTACCCTCTCTTACCTCTGTAGCTTCGAGATTTCGCTCCCGGCTCCGGCAGAGCTGGCTTCAGTCAGCTGATGCGAGGAACTGAGTGCTTGTCTCGAGTTACAGCCGCTTTTAAATCTCCCGCGTCACCGTGGTAACGGTCGCGCCACGTCAGCCGGTTCTGCAAGGGCTGCCGGGGACTCCCGGGTAGCAGAATCGAAAACGCGACCAGAAACCCCTCTCTTTACCCTCTCTTACCTCTGTAGCTTCGAGATTTCGCTCCCGGCTCCGGCAGAGCTGGCTTCAGTCAGCTGATGCGAGGAACTGAGTGCTTGTCTCGAGTTACAGCCGCTTTTAAATCTCCCGCGTCACCGTGGTAAAGGTCGCGCCACGTCAGCCGGTTCCACAAGGGCTGCCGGGGACTCCCGGGTAGCGGAATCGAAAACGCGACCAGAAACCCCTCTCTTTACCCTCTCTTACCTCTGTAGCTTCGAGATTTCGCTCCCAGCTCCGGCAGAGCTGGCTTCAGTCAGCTGATCCGAGGAACTGAGTGCTTGTCTCGAGTTACAGCCGCTTTCAAATCTCCCGCGTCACCGTGTTCCCTTTGCTCTTGAAAGGATGTCATCAGGTGGGTGTTTTGGTGTCATACACTGAAAACAGAGCAGAAACTGTGAAATATTCCCATGATATGCATGGTCCCTGCCCCAAAGCACCATGACTAAGCCTAAGGAGATCTGCAGCTTATTTTTTTGTACTGCCAGCAGATTGTTTAAGTACAGTATAAAAACCATCCTTATGGAGAGATCTTCGTATTTTAGGCTTAGTCTAAGTGTCTCAAGTAGTTGGGGTTTTTGCTTGGGCCTAATCCATACGGTCTTATGGCTTTCCTCCTAGTCTGAAGATGAAAGTGCTAGAAACTATAAAGCAAAAACATGTCCTGCAGCCTAGCCTTGCCTTGCCTGTCCTTGCCTGTCCTTGCCTTGCCTTATTCCTACTCATCCTGTTCTCTGTCCCATCCTCTCTCACTAAGCCCTCGTCTGGCTGCATGTCTCTTCTTTCCTTTTCTCTCACTCTCCTGCTTCCTGCCTCTTTTCTTGCAATTCCTCCATCTCACTCCTGCAGCCCAACACTACTTTTAATTCTTCCTTCCCTTTCTCCTGCTCCCTTCGCTTTCTCCCTCTGTCCCATATCTTTCTTCCCGACTTGTCTCTTGGAGACCTTAGGCCAAACTGGCCCCAAGTCTGGGCATGGTTTGACAAGTGTTCCGAGGGCTGGCTGGTGACAGCAGGGCCAGCAGGCAGTGACAGGCCCGGGGCTGACAGGCTCCCCATCCCCTAGGGGGCGCCTGGCTGCCACACCCAGCTGACATAGAACCTTTTTCTCAATGCCAGCTACCGTGGCGAGGATGCGGTGGCTCTGCAGGTGACAGCTACACTGCAGGACTTGGTGTCAGCTCAGCAATTTCTCACTTCCCCTAAGAAACGGAATTCTGCAAATTGCTGCCTTTGCTCTTGAAAGGATGTCATCAGGTGGGTGTTTTGGTGTCATACACTGAAAACAGAGCAGAAACTGTGAAATATTCCCATGATATGCATGGTCCCTGCCCCAAAGCACCATGACTCAGCCTAAGGAGATCTGCAGCTTATTTTTTTGTACTGCCAGCAGATTGTGGAAGTACAGTATAAAAACCATCCTTATGGAGATATCTTCCTATTTATAGGCTTAGTCTAAGTGTCTCAAGTAGCTGGGGTTTTTGCTTGGGCCTAATCCATACGGTTTTATGGCTTTCCTCCTAGTCTGAAGACGAATGTGCTAGAAACTATAAAGCAAAAAAATGTCCCGCAGCCTACCCTTGCCTTGCCTGTCCTTGCCTGTCCTAGCCTTGCCTTATTTCCTTCTCATCCTGTTCTCTGTCCCATCCTCTCTCACTAACCCCTCGTCTGGCTTCATGTCTCTTCTTTCCTTTTCTGTCACTCTCCTGCTTCCTGCCTCTTTTCTTGCAATTCCTCCATCTCACTCCTGCAGCCCAACACTACTTTTTATTCTTCCTTCCCTTTCTCCTGCTCCCTTCGCTTTCTCCCTCTGTCCCATATCTTGCTCCCCGACTTGTCTCTGGGAGACTTTGGGCCAAACTGGTCCCACGTCTGGGCATTGTTTGACAAGTTTTCAGAGGCCTGTCTGGAGACAGCAGGGACAGCAGGCAGTGAGAGGCCCGGGGCTGACAGGCTCCCCATCCCCTAGGGGGCGCCTGGCTGCCACACCCAGCTGACATAGAACCTTTGTCACAATGCCCGCTACCGTGGCCAGGATGCGGTAACTATGCAGGTGACAGGGACACTGCAGGACTTGGTGTCAGCTCAGCAATATCTCACTTCCCCAAAAAAGCGGAATTCTGCAAATTGCTGCCTTTGCTCTTGAAAGGATGTCATCAGGTGGGTGTTTGGGTGTAATACACTGAAAACAGAGCAGAAACTGTGAAATATTCCCGTGATATGCATGGTCCCTGCCCCAAAGCACCATGACTCAGCCTAAGGAGATCTGCAGCTTATTTTTTTGTACTGCCAGCAGATTGTGGAAGTACAGTATAAAAGCCATCCTTAAGGAGAGATCTTCCTATTTTAGGCTTAGTCTAAGTGTCTCAAGTAGCTGGGGTTTTTGCTTGGGACTAATCCATACGGTCTTATGGCTTTCCTCCTAGTCTGAAGACGAATGTGCTAGAAACTATAAAGCAAAAAAATGTCCCGCAGCCTACCCTAGCCTTGCCTGTCCTTGCCTTGCCTTCTTTCCTTCTCATCCTGTTCTCTGTCCCATCCTCTCTCACTTTACCCCTCGGCATGTCTCTTCTTTCCTTTTCTCTCACTCTCCTGCTTCCTGCCTCTTTTCTTGCAATTTCTCCATCTCACTCCTGCAGCCCAACACTACTTTTTATTCTTCCTTCCCTTTCTCCTGCTCCCTTCGCTTTCTCCCTGTGTCCCATATCTTTCTTCCCGACTTGTCTCTTGGAGACTTTGGGCCAAACTGGCCCCAAGTCTGGGCATGGTTTGACAAATTTTCCGAGGCCTGGCTGGTGACAGCAGGGCCAGCAGGCAGTGACAGGCCCGGGGCTGACAGGCTCCCCATCACCTAGGGGGCGCCTGGCTGCCACACCCAGCTGACATAGAACCTCTGTCACAATGCCCGCTACCGTGGCGAGGATGCGGTGGCTCTGCAGGTGACAGGGACACTGCAGGACTTGGTGTCAGCTCAGCAATTTCTCACTTCCCCTAAGAAGCGGAATTCTGCAAATTGCTGCCTTTGCTCTTGAAAGGATGTCATCAGGTGGGTGTTTTGGTGTCATACACTGAAAACAGAGCAGAAACTGTGAAATATTCCCATGATATGCATGGTCCCTGCCCCAAAGCACCATGACACAGCCTAAGGAGATCTGCAGCTTATTTTTTTGTACTGCCAGCAGATTGTGAAAGTACAGTATAAAAACCATCCTTATGGAGAGATCTTGGTATTTTAGGCGTAGTCTAAGTGTCTCAAGTAGCTGGGGTTTTTGCTTGGGCCTAATCCATACGGTCTTATGGCTTTCCTCCTAGTCTGAAGACGAATGTGCTAGAAACTATAAAGCAAAAACATGTCCTGCAGCCTAGCCTTGCCTTGCCTGTCCTTGCCTGTCCTAGCCTTGCCTTATTTCCTTCTCATCCTGTTCTCCGTCCCATCCTGTCTCTCTAATCCCTCGTCTGGCTGCATGTCTCTTCTTTCCTTTTGTCTCACTCTTCTGCTTCCTGCCTCTTTTCTTGCAATTCCTCCATCTCACTCCTGCAGCCCAACACTACTTTTTATTCTTCCTTCCCTTTCTCCTGCTCCCTTCACTTTCTCCCTCTGTCCCATATATTTCTTCACGACTTGTCTCTTGCAGACTTTGGGCCAAACTGGCCCAAAGTCTAGGCAAGGTTTGACAAGTTTTCAGAGGCCTGGCTGGTGGCAGCACGGACACCAGGCAGTGACAGGCCCGGGGCTGACAGGCTCCCCATCCCCTAGGGGGCGCCTGGCTGCCACACCTGGCTGACATAGAACCTCTGTCAAAATGCCCGCTACCGTGGCGAGGATGCGGTGGCTCTGCAGGTGACAGGGACACTGCAGGACTTGGTGTCAGCTCAGCAATTTCTCACTTCCCCTAAGAAGCGGAATTCTGCAAATTGCTGCCTTTGCTCTTGAAAGGATGTCATCAGGTGGGTGTTTTGTTGTCATACACTGAAAACAGAGCAGAAACTGTGGAATATTCCCATGATATGCATGGTCCCTGCCCCAAAGCACCATGACTCAGCCTAAGGAGATCTGCATCTTATTTTTTTGTACTGCCAGCAGATTGTGGAAGTACAGTATAAAAACCATCCTTATGGAGAGATCTTGGTATTTTAGGCTTAGTCTAAGTGTCTCAAGTAGCTGGAGTTTTTGCTTGGGCCTAATCCATACGGTTTTATGGCTTTCCTCCTAGTCTGAAGACGAATGTGCTAGAAACTATAAAGCAAAAACATGTCCTGTAGCCTAGCCTTGCCTTGGCTGTCATTGCCTGTCCTTGCCTTGCCTTATTTCCTTCTCATCCTGTTCTCTGTCCCATCCTGTCTCACTTACCCCTCGTCTGGCTGCATGTCTCTTATATCCTTTTCTCTCACTCTCCTGCTTCCTGCCTCTTTTCTTTCAATTCCTACATCTCACTCCTGCAGCCCAACACTACTTTTTATTCTTCCTTCCCTTTCTCCTGCTCCCTTCGATTTCTCCCTCTCTCCCATATTTTTCTTCCCGACTTGTCTCTTGGAGACTTTGGGCCAAATTGGCCCCAAGTCTGGGCATGGTTTGACAAGTTTTCAGAGGCCTGGCTGGTGACAGCAGGGCAAGCAGGCAGTGACAGGCCCGGGGCTGACAGGCTCCCCATCCCCTAGGGGGCGCCTGGCTGCCACACCCAGCTGACATAGAACCTTTGTCACAATGCCCGCTACCGTGGCCAGGATGCGGTGACTCTGCAGGTGACAGGGACACTGCAGGACTTGGTGTCAGCTCAGCAATATCTCACTTCCCCAAAAAAGCGGAATTCTGCAAATTGCTGCCTTTGCTCTTGAAAGGATGTCATCAGGTGGGTGTTTGGGTGTAATACACTGAAAACAGAGCAGAAACTGTGAATATTCCCGTGATATGCATGGTCCCTGCCCCAAAGCACCATGACTCAGCCTAAGGAGATCTGCAGCTTATTTTTTTGTACTGCCAGCAGATTGTGGAAGTACAGTATAAAAGCCATCCTTAAGGAGAGATCTTGGTATTTCAGGCTTAGTCTAAGTGTCTCAAGTAGTTGGGGTTTTTGCTTGAGCCTAATCCATAAGGTGTTATGGCTTTCCTCCTAGTCTGAAGACGAATGTGCTAGAAACTATAAAGCAAAAACATGTCCTGTAGCCTAGCCTTGCCTTGCCTGTCCTTGCTTGTCCTAGCCTTGCCTTATTTCCTTCTCATCCTGTTCTCTGTCCCATCCTGTCTCACTAAACCCTCGTCTGGCTGCATGTCTCTTCTTTCCTTTTCTCTCACTCTCCTGCTTCCTGCCTCTTTTCTTGCAATTCCTCCATCTCACTCCTGCAGCCCAACACTACTCTTTATTCTTCCTTCCCTTTCTCCTGCTCCCTTCGCTTTCCCCCTCTGTCCCGTATCTTTCTTCCCGACTTGTCTCTTGGAGACTTTGGGCCAAACTGGCCCCAAGTCTGGGCATGGTTTGACAAGTTTTCAGAGGCCTGGCTGGTGGCAGCAGGGACACCAGGCAGTGACAGGCCCGGGGCTGACAGGCTCCCCATCCCCTAGGGGGCGCTTGGCTGCCAAACACAGCTGACATACAACCTTTGTCACAATGCCCGCTACCGTGGCGAGGATGCGGTGGCTCTGCAGGTGACAGGGACACTGCAGGACTTGGTGTCAGCTCAGCAATTTCTCACTTCCCCTAAGAAGCGGAATTCGGCAAATTGCTGCCTTTGCTCTTAAAAGGATGTCATCAGGTGGGTGTTTTGGTGTCATACACTGAAAACAGAGCAGAAACTGTGAAATATTCCCATGATATGCATGGTCCCTGCTCCAAAGCACCATGACTCATCCTAAGGAGATCTGCAGCTTATTTTTTTGTACTACCAGCAGATTGTGGAAGTACAGTATAAAAACCATCCTTATGGAGAGATCTTGGTATTTTAGGCTTAGTCTAAGTGTCTCAAGTAGCTGGGGTTTTTGCTTGGGCCTAATCCATACGGTCTTATGGCTTTCCTCCTAGTCTGAAGACGAATGTGCTAGAAACTATAAAGCAAAAACATGTCTTGCAGCGTAGCCTTGCCTTGCATGTCCTTGCCTGTCCTAAACTTGCCTTATGTCCTTCTCATTCTGTTCTCTGTCCCATCCCCTCTCACTAAGCGCTCGTCTAGCTGCATGTCTCTTCTTTCCTTGTCTCTCACTCTCCTGCTTCCTGCCTCTTTTCTTGCAATTCCTCCATCTCACTCCTGCAGCCCAACACTGCTTTTTATCCTTCCTTCCCTTTCTCCTGCTCCCTTCGCTTTCTCCCTCTGTCCCATATCTTTCTTCCCGACTTGTCTCTTGGAGACTTTGGGCCAAACTGGCCCCAAGTCTGGGCATGGTTTGACAAGTTTTCAGAGGCCTGGCTGGTGGCAGCAGGGACACCAGGCAGTGACAGGCCCGGGGCTGACAGGCTCCCCATCCCCCAGGGGGCGCCTGGCTGCCACACCCAGCTGACATAGAACCTTTGTCACAATGCCCGCTACCGTGGCGAGGATGCGGTGGCTCTGCAGGTGACAGGGACACTGCAGGACTTGGTGTCAGCTCAGCAATTTCTCACTTCCCCCAAGAAGCGGAATTCTGCAAATTGCTGCCTTTGCTCTTGAAAGGATGTCATCAGGTGGGTGTTTTGGTGTCATACACTGAAAACAGAGCAGAAACTGTGAAATATTCCCATGGTATGCATGGTCCCTGCCCCAAAGCACCATGACTCAGCCTAAGGAGATCTGCAGCTTATTTTTTTGTACTGCCAGCAGATTGTGGAAGTACAGTATAAAAACCATCCTTATGGAGAGATCTTGGTATTTTAGGCTTAGTCTAAGTGTCTCAAGTAGCTGGGGTTTTTGCTTGGGCCTAATCCATACAGTCTTATGGCTTTCCTCCTAGTCTGAAGACCAATGTGCTGGAAACTGTAAAGCAAATCATGTCCTGCAGCCTAGCCTTGCCTTGCCTGTCCTTGCCTGTCCTTGCCTTGCCTTATTTCCTTCTCATCCTGTTCTCTGTCCCATCCTCTCTCACTAAGCCCTCGTCTGGCTGCATGTCTCTTCTTTCCTTTTCTCTCACTCTCCTGCTTCCTGCCTCTTTTCTTGCAATTCCTCCATCTCACTCCTGTAGCCCAACACTACTTTTAATTCTTCCTTCCCTTTCTCCTGCTCCCTTCGCTTTCTCCCTCTGTCCCATACCTCTCTTTGTGACTTGTCTCTTGGAGACTTTGGGCCAAACTGGCCCCAAGTCTGGGCATGGTTTGACAAGTTTTCAGAGGCCTGGCTGCTGGCAGCAGGGACACCAGGCAGTGACAGGCCCGGGGCTGACAGGCTCCGCATCCCCTAGGGGGCGCCTGGCTGCCACACCCAGCTGACATAGAAGCTTTGTCACAATGCCCGCTACCGTGGTGAGGATGCGGTGGCTCTGCAGGTGACAGGGACACTGCAGGACTTGGTGTCAGTTCAGCAATTTCTCACTTCCCCTAAGAAGCGGAATTCTGCAAATTGCTGCCTTTGCTCTTGAAAAGATGTCATCAGGTGGGTGTTTTGGTGTCATACACTGAAAACAGAGCAGAAACTGTGAAATATTCCCATGATATGCATGGTCCCTGCCCCAAAGCACCATGACTCAGCTTAAGGAGATCTGCATCTTATTTTTTTGTACTGCCAGCAGATTGTGGAAGTACAGTATAAAAACCATCCTTATGGAGAGATCTTCGTATTTTAGGCTTAGTCTAAGTGTCTCAAGTAGCTGGGGTTTTTGCTTGGGCCTAATCCATACGGTGTTATGGCTTTCCTCCTAGTCTGAAGACGAATGTGCTAGAAACTATAAAGCAAAAACATGTCCTGCAGCCTAGCCTTGCCTTGCCTGTCCTTGACTGTCCTTGCCTTGCCTTATTTCCTTCTCATCCTGTTCTCTGTCCCATCCTCTCTCACTAAGCCCTCGTCTGGCTGCATGTCTCTTCTTTCCTTTTCTCTCACTCTCCTGCTTCCTGCCTCTTTTCTTGCAATTCCTCCATCTCACTCCTGCAGCTCAACACTACTTTTTATTCTTCCTTCCCTGTATCCTGCTCCCTTCGCTTTCTCCCTCTGTCCCATATCTTTCTTCCCGACTTGTCTCTTGGAGACTTTGGGCCAAACTGGCCCCAAGTCTGGGCATGGTTTGACAAGTTTTCAGAGGCCTGGCTGGTGGCAGCAGGGACACCAGGCAGTGACAGGCCCGGGGCTGACAGGCTCCCCATCCCCTAGGGGGCGCCTGGCTGCCACACCTAGCTGACATAGCACCTTTGTCACAATGCCCGCTACCGTGGCGAGGATGCGGTGGCTCTGCAGGTGACAGGGACACTGCAGGTCTTGGTGTCAGCTCAGCAATTTCTCACTTCCCCTAAGAAGCAGAATTCTGCAAATTGCTGCCTTTGCTCTTGAAAGGATGTCATCGGGTGGGTGTTTTGGTGTCATACACTGAAAACAGAGCAGAAACTGTGAAATATTCCCATGATATGCATGGTCCCTGCCCAAAGCACCATGACTCAGCCTAAGGAGATCTGCAGCTTATGTTTTTGTACTGCCAGCAGATTGTGGAAGTACAGTATAAAAACCATCCTTATGGAGAGATCTTGGTATTTTAGGCTTAGTCTAAGTGTCTCAAGTAGCTGGGGTTTTTGCTTGGGCCTAATCCATACGGTCTTATGGCTTTCCTCCTAGTCTGAAGACGAATGTGCTAGAAACTATAAAGCAAAAACATGTCCTGCAGCCTAGCCTTGCCTTGCCTGTCCTTGCCTGTCCTAGCCTTGCCTTATTTCCTTCTCATCCTGTTCTCTGTCCCATCCTCTCTCACTAAGCCCTCGTCTGGCTTCATGTATCTTCTTTCCTTTTCTCTCACTCTCCTGCTTCCTGCCTCTTTTCTTGCAATTCCTCCATCTCACTCCTGCAGCCCAACACTACTTTTAATTCTTCCTTCCCTTTCTCCTGCTCCATTCGCTTTCTCCCTCTGTCCCATATCTTTCTTCCCGACTTGTCTCTTTCAGACTTTGGGCCAAACTGGCCCCAAGTCTGGGCATGCTTTGACAAGTTTTCAGAGGCCTGGCTGGTGGCAGCAGGGACACCAGGCAGTGACAGGCCCGAGGCTGACAGGCTCCCCATCCCCTAGGGGGCGCCTGGCTGCCACACCTAGCTGACATAGAACCTTTGTCACAATGCCCGCTACCGTGGCGAGGATGCGGTGGCTCTGCAGGTGACAGGGACACTGCAGGACTTGGAGTCAGCTCAGCAATTTCTCACTTCCCCTAAGAATCGGAATTCTGCAAAATGTTGCCTTTGCTCTTGAAAGGATGTCATCAGGTGGGTGTTTTGGTGTCATACACTGAAAACAGAGCAGAAACTGTGAAATATTCCCATGATATGCATGGTCCCTGCCCCAAAGCACCATGACTCAGCTTAAGGAGATCTGCATCTTATTTTTTTGTACTGCCAGCAGATTGTGGAAGTACAGTATAAAAACCATCCTTATGGAGAGATCTTCGTATTTTAGGCTTAGTCTAAGTGTCTCAAGTAGCTGGGGTTTTTGCTTGGGCCTAATCCATATGGTCTTATGGCATTCCTCCTAGTCTGAAGACGAATGTGCTAGAAACTATAAAGCAAAAACATGTCCTGCAGCCTAGCCTTGCCTTGCCTGTCCTTGCCTGTCCTAGCCTTGCCTTATTTCCTTCTCATCCTGTTCTCTGTGCCATCCTCTCTCACTAAGCCCTCGTCTGGTTGCATGTCTCTTCTTTCCTTTTCTCTCACTCTCCTCCTTCCTGCCTCTTTTCTTGCAATTCCTCCATCTCACTCCTGCAGCCCAACACTACTTTTTATTCTTCCTTCACTTTCTCCTGCTCCCTTCGCTTTCTCCCTCTGTCCCATATCTTTCTTTCTGGCTTGTCTCTTGGAGACTTTGGGCCAAACTGGCCCCAAGTCTGGGCATGGTTTGACAAGTTTTCAGAGGCCTGGCTGGTGCCAGCAGGGACACCAGGCAGTGACAGGCCCAGGGCTGACAAGCTCCCCATTCCCTAGGGGGCGCCTGGCTGCCACACCTAGCTGACATAGAACCTTTGTCACAATGCCCGCTACCGTGGCGAGGATGCGGTGGCTCTGCAGGTGACAGGGACACTGCAGGTCTTGGTGTCAGCTCAGCAATTTCTCACTTCCTCTAAGAAGCAGAATTCTGCAAATTGCTGCCTTTGCTCTTGAAAGGATGTCATCAGGTGGGTGTTTTGGTGTCATACACTGAAAACAGAGCAGAAACTCTGAAATATTCCCATGATATGCATGGTCCCTGCCCCAAAGCACCATGACTCAGCCTAAGGAGATCTGCAGCTTATTTTTTTGTACTGCCAGCAGATTGTGGAAGTACAGTATAAAAACCATCCTTATGGAGAGATCTTGGTATTTTAGGCTTTGTCTAAGTGTCTCAAGTAGCTGGGGTTTTTGCTTGGGCATAGTCCATACGGTGTTATGGCTTTCCTCCTAGTCTGAAGATGAATGTGCTAGAAACTATAAAGCAAAAACATGTCCTGCAGCCTAGCCTTGCCTTGCCTGTCCTTGCCTGTCCTTGCCTTGCCTTATTTCCTTCTCATCCTTTTCTCTGTCCCATCCTCTCTCACTAAGCCCTCGTCTGGCTGCATGTCTCTTCTTTCCTTTTCTCTCACTCTCCTGCTTCCTGCCTCTTTTCTTGCAATTCCTCCATCTCACTCCTGTAGCCCAACACTACTTTTTATTCTTCCTTCCCTTTCTCCTGCTCCCTTCGCTTTCTCCCTCTGTCCCATACCTCTCTTCCCGACTTGTCTCTTGCAGACTTTGGGCCAAACTGGCCCCAAGTCTGGGCATGGTTTGAAAAGTTTTCAGAGGCCTGGCTGGTGGCAGCAGGGACACCAGGCAGTGACAGGCCCGGGGCTGACAGGCTCCGCATCCCCTAGGGGGCGCCTGGCTGCCACACCTAGCTGACATAGAAGCTTTGTCACAATGCCCGCTACCGTGGTGAGGATGCGGTGGCTCTGCAGGTGACAGGGACACTGCAGGACTTGGTGTCAGCTCAGCAATTTCTCACTTCCCCTAAGAAGCGGAATTCTGCAAATTGCTGCCTTTGCTCTTGAAAAGATGTCATCAGGTGGGTGTTTTGGTGTCATACACTGAAAACAGAGCAGAAACTCTGAAATATTCCCATGATATGCATGGTCCCTGCCCCAAAGCACCATGACACAGCCTAAGGAGATCTGCATCTTATTTTTTTGTACTGCCAGCAGATTGTGGAAATACAGTATAAAAACCATCCTTATGGAGAGATCTTGGTATTTTACGCTTAGTCTAAGTGTCTCAAGTAGCTGGGGTTTTTGCTTGGGCATAGTCCATACGGTGTTATGGCTTTCCTCCTAGTCTGAAGACGAATGTGCTAGAAACTATAAAGCAAAAACATGTCCTGCAGCCTAGCCTTGCCTTGCCTGTCCTTGACTGTCCTTGCCTTGCCTTATTTCCTTCTCATCCTGTTCTCTGTCCCATCCTCTCTCACTAAGCCCTCGTCTGGCTGCATGTCTCTTCTTTCCTTTTCTCTCACTCTCCTGCTTCCTGCCTCTTTTCTTGCAATTCCTCCATCTCACTCCTGCAGCTCAACACTACTTTTTATTCTTCCTTCCCTGTATCCTGCTCCCTTCGCTTTCTCCCTCTGTCCCATATCTTTCTTCCCGACTTGTCTCTTGGAGACTTTGGGCCAAACTGGCCCCAAGTCTGGGCATGGTTTGACAAGTTTTCAGAGGCCTGGCTGGTGGCAGCAGGGACACCAGGCAGTGACAGGCCCGGGGCTGATGGGCTCCCCATCCCCTAGGGGGCGCCTGGCTGCCACACCTGGCTGACATAGAACCTTTGTCACAATGCCCGCTACCGTGGCAAGGATGCGGTGGCTCTGCAGGTGACAGGGACACTGCAGGACTTGGTGTCAGCTCAGCAATTTCTCACTTCCCCTAAGAAGCGGAATTCTGCAAATTGCTGCCTTTGCTCTTGAAAGGATGTCATCCGGTGGGTGTTTTAGTGTCATACACTGAAAACAGAGCAGAAACTGTGAAATATTCCCATGATATGCATGGTCCCTGCCCCAAAGCACCATGACTCAGCCTAAGGAGATCTGCAGCTTATTTTTTTGTACTGCCAGCAGATTGTGGAAGTACAGTATAAAAGCCATCCTTAAGGAGAGATCTTCCTATTTTAGGCTTAGTCTAAGTGTCTCAAGTAGCTGGGGTTTTTGCTTGGGCCTAATCCATACGGTCTTATGGCTTTCCTCCTAGTCTGAAGACGAATGTGCTAGAAACTATAAAGCAAAAACATGTCCTGCAGCCTAGCCTTGCCTTGCCTGTCCTTGCCTGTCCTAGCCTTGCCTTATTTCCTTCTCATCCTGTTCTCTGTCCCATCCTCTCTCACTAAGCCCTCGTCTGGCTTCATGTATCTTCTTTCCTTTTCTCTCACTCTCCTGCTTCCTGCCTCTTTTCTTGCAATTCCTCCATCTCACTCCTGCAGCCCAACACTACTTTTAATTCTTCCTTCCCTTTCTCCTGCTCCCTTCGCTTTCTCCCTCTGTCCCATATCTTTCTTCCCGACTTGTCTCTTGCAGACTTTGGGCCAAACTGGCCCGAAGTCTGGGCATGCTTTGACAAGTTTTCAGAGGCCTGGCTGGTGGCAGCAGGGACACCAGGCAGTGACAGGCCCAAGGCTGACAGGCTCCCCATCCCCTAGGGGGCGCCTGGCTGCCACACCTAGCTGACATAGAACCTTTGTCACAATGCCCGCTACCGTGGCGAGGATGCGGTGGCTCTGCAGGTGACAGGGACACTGCAGGACTTGGAGTCAGCTCAGCAATTTCTCACTTCCCCTAAGAATTGGAATTCTGCAAAATGTTGCCTTTGCTCTTGAAAGGATGTCATCAGGTGGGTGTTTTGGTGTCATACACTGAAAACAGAGCAGAAACTGTGAAATATTCCCATGATATGCATGGTCCCTGCCCCAAAGCACCATGACTCAGCCTAAGGAGTTCTGCAGCTTATTTTTTTGTATGGCCAGCAGATTGTGGAAGTACAGTATAAAAACCATCCTTATGGAGAGATCTTGGTATTTTAGGCTTAGTCTAAGTGTCTCAAGTAGCTGGGGTTTTTGCTTGGGCCTAATCCATACGGTCTTATAGCTTTCCTCCTAGTCTGAATACAAATGTGCTAGAAACTATAAAGCAAAAACATGTCCTGCAGCCTAGCCTTGCCCTGCCTGTCCTTGCCTGTCCTAGCCTTGCCTTATGTCCTTCTCATCCTGTTCTCTGTCCCATCCTCTTTCACTAACCCCTCGTCTGGCTGCATGTCTCTTCTTTCCTTTTCTCTCACTCTCCTGCTTCCTGCCTCTTTTCTTGCAATTCCTCCATCTCGCTCCTGTAGCCCAACACTACTTTTTATTCTTCCTTCCCTTTCTTCTGCTCCCTTCGCTTTCTCCCTCTGTCCCATACCTCTCTTTGTGACTTGTCTCTTGGAGACTTTGGGCCATACTGGTCCCAAGTCTGGGCATGGTTTGACAAGTTTTCAGAGGCCTGGCTGGTGGCTGCAGGGACACCAGGCAGTGACAGGCCCGGGGTTGACAAGCTCCCCATTCCCTAGGGGGTGCCTGGCTGCCACACCTAGCTGACATAGAACCTTTGTCACAATGCCCGCTACCGTGGCGAGGATGCGGTGGCTCTGCAGGTGACAGGGACACTGCAGGACTTGGTGTCAGCTCAGCAATTTCTCACTTCCCCTAAGAAGCGGAATTCTGTAAATTGCTGCCTTTGCTCTTGAAATGATGTCATGAGGAGGGTGTTTTGGTGTCATACACTGAAAACAGAGAAGAAACTGTGAAATATTCCCATGATATGCATGGTCCCTGCCCCAAAGCACCATGACTCAGCCTAAGGAGATCTGCAGCTTATTTTTTTGTACTGCCAGCAGATTGTGGAAGTACAGTATAAAAACCATCCTTATGGAGAGATCTTGGTATTTTAGGCTTAGACTAAGTGTCTCAAGTAGCTGGGGTTTTTGCTTGGGCCTAATCCATACGGTCTTATGGCTTTCCTCCTAGTCTGAAGACGAATGTGCTGGAAACTATAAAGCAAAAACATGTCCTGCAGCCTAGCCTTGCCTTGCCTGTCCTTGCCTGTCCTAGCCTTGCCTTATGTCCTCATCCTGTTCTCTGTCCCATCCTCTCTCACTAAGCCCTCGTCTGGCTGCATGTCTCTTCTTTCCTTTTCTCTCACTCTCCTGCTTCCTGCCTCTTTTCTTGCAATTCCTCCATCTCACTCCTGTAGCCCAACACTACTTTTTATTCTTCCTTCCCTTTCTCCTGCTCCCTTCGCTTTCTCCCTCTGTCCCATACCTCTCTTTGTGACTTGTCTCTTGGAGACTTTGGGCCAAACTGGCCCCAAGTCTGGGCATGGTTTGACAAGTTTTCAGAGGCCTGTCTGGAGACAGCAGGGACAGCAGGCAGTGAGAGGCCCGGGGCTGACAGGCTCCCCATCCCCTAGGGGGCGCCTGGCTGCCACACCCAGCTGACATAGAAGCTTTGTCACAATGCCCGCTACCGTGGCGAGGATGCGGTGGCTCTGCAGGTGACAGGGACACTGCAGGACTTGGTGTCAGTTCAGCAATTTCTCACTTCCCCTAAGAAGCGGAATTCTGCAAATTGCTGCCTTTGCTCTTGAAAAGATGTCATCAGGTGGGTGTTTTGGTGTCATACACTGAAAACAGAGCAGAAACTGTGAAATATTCCCATGATATGCATGGTCCCTGCCCCAAAGCACCATGACTCAGCTTAAGGAGATCTGCATCTTATTTTTTTGTACTGCCAGCAGATTGTGGAAGTACAGTATAAAAACCATCCTTATGGAGAGATCTTGGTATTTTACGCTTAGTCTAAGTGTCTCAAGTAGCTGGGGTTTTTGCTTGGGCCTAATCCATATGGTCTAATGGCTTTCCTCCTAGTCTGAAGACGAATGTGCTAGAAACTATAAAGCAAAAACATGTCCTGCAGCCTAGCCTTGCCTTGCCTGTCCTTGCCTGTCCTAGCCTTGCCTTATTTCCTTCTCATCCTGTTCTCTGTGCCATCCTCTCTCACTAAGCCCTCGTCTGGCTGCATGTCTCTTCTTTCCTTTTCTCTCACTCTCCTCCTTCCTGCCTCTTTTCTTGCAATTCCTCCATCTCACTCCTGCAGCCCAACACTACTTTTTATTCTTCCTTCACTTTCTCCTGCTCCCTTCGCTTTCTCCCTCTGTCCCATATCTTTCTTTCTGACTTGTCTCTTGGAGACTTTGGGCCAAACTGGCCCCAAGTCTGGGCATGGTTTGACAAGTTTTCAGAGGCCTGGCTGGTGCCAGCAGGGACACCAGGCAGTGACAGGCCCAGGGCTGACAAGCTCCCCATTCCCTAGGGGGCGCCTGGCTGCCACACCTAGCTGACATAGAACCTTTGTCACAATGCCCGCTACCGTGGCGAGGATGCGGTGGCTCTGCAGGTGACAGGGACACTGCAGGTCTTGGTGTCAGCTCAGCAATTTTTCACTTCCTCTAAGAAGCAGAATTCTGCAAATTGTTGCCTTTGCTCTTGAAAGGATGTCATCAGGTGGGTGTTTTGGTGTCATACACTGAAAACAGAGCAGAAACTGTGAAATATTCCCATGATATGCATGGTCCCTGCCCAAAGCACCATGACTCAGCCTAAGGAGATCTGCAGCTTATTTTTTTGTACTGCCAGCAGATTGTGGAAGTACAGTATAAAAACCATCCTTATGGAGAGATCTTGGTATTTTAGGCTTTGTCTAAGTGTCTCAAGTAGCTGGGGTTTTTGCTTGGGCATAGTCCATACGGTGTTATGGCTTTCCTCCTAGTCTGAAGACGAATGTGCTAGAAACTATAAAGCAAAAACATGTCCTGCAGCCTAGCCTTGCCTTGCCTGTCCTTGCCTGTCCTTGCCTTGCCTTATTTCCTTCTCATCCTTTTCTCTGTCCCATCCTCTCTCACTAAGCCCTCGTCTGGCTGCATGTCTCTTCTTTCCTTTTCTCTCACTCTCCTGCTTCCTGCCTCTTTTCTTGCAATTCCTCCATCTCACTCCTGTAGCCCAACACTACTTTTTATTCTTCCTTCCCTTTCTCCTGCTCCCTTCGCTTTCTCCCTCTGTCCCATATCTTTCTTCCCGACTTGTCTCTTGGAGACTTTGGGCCAAACTGGCCCCACGTCTGGGCATGGTTTGACAAGTTTTCAGAGGCCTGGCTGGTGCCAGCAGGGACACCAGGCAGTGACAGGCCCGGGGCTGACAGGCTCCCCATCCCCTAGGGGGCGCCTGGCTGCCACACCTAGCTGACATAGAACCTTTGTCACAATGCCCGCTACCGTGGCGAGGATGCGGTGGCTCTGCAGGTGACAGGGACACTGCAGGACTTGGTGTCAGCTCAGCAATTTCCCACTTCCCCTAAGAAGGGAATTCTGCAAATTGCTGCCTTTGCTCTTGAAAGGATGTCATCAGGTAGGTGTTTTGGTATCATACACTGAAAACAGAGCAGAAACTCTGAAATATTCCCATGATATGCATGGTTCCTGCCCCAAAGCACCATGACTCAGCCTAAGGAGATCTGCAGCTTATTTTTTTGTACTGCCAGCAGATTGTGGAAGTACAGTATAAAAACCATCCTTATGGAGAGATCTTGGTATTTTAGGCTTAGTCTAAGTGTCTCAAGTAGCTGGGGTTTTTGCTTGGGCCTAATCCATACGGTCTTATTGGCTTTCCTCCTAGTCTGAAGACGAATGTGCTGGAAACTATAAAGCAAAAACATGTCCTGCAGCCTAGCCTTGCCTTGCCTGTCCTTGCCTGTCCTAGCCTTGCCTTATGTCCTTCTCATCCTGTTCTCTGTCGCATCCTCTCTCACTAAGCCCTCGTCTGGCTGCATGTCTCTTCTTTCCTTTTCTCTCACTCTCCTGCTTCCTGCCTCTTTTCTTGCAATTCCTCCATCTCACTCCTGTAGCCCAACACTACTTTTTATTCTTCCTTCCCTTTCTCCTGCTCCCTTCTCTTTCTCCCTCTGTCCCATACCTCTCTTCACGACTTGACTCTTGGAGACTTTGGTCCAAACTGGTCCCACGTCTGGGCATGGTTTGACAAGTTTTCAGAGGCCTGGCTGGTAGCTGCAGGGACACCAGGCAGTGACAGGCCTAGGGCTGACAAGCTCCCCATTCCCTAGGGGGCGCCTGGCTGCCACACCTAGCTGACATAGAACCTTTGTCACAATGCCCGCTACCGTGGCGAGGATGCGATGGTTCTGCAGGTGACAGGGACACTGCAGGACTTGGTGTCAGCTCAGCAATTTCTCACTTCCCCTAAGAAGCAGAATTCTGTAAATTGCTGCCTTTGCTCTTGAAAGGATGTCATCAGGTGGGTGTTTTGGTGTCATACACTGAAAACAGAGCAGAAACTCTGAAATATTCCCACGATATGCATGGTCCCTGCCCCAAAGCACCATGACTCAGCCTAAGGACATCTGCAGCTTATTTTTTTGTACTGCCAGCAGATTGTGGAAGTACAGTATAAAAACCATCCTTATGGAGAGATCTTGGTATTTTAGGCTTAGTCTAAGTGTCTCAAGTAGCTGGGGTTTTTGCTTGGGCCTAATCCATACGGTCTTATGGCTTTCCTCCTAGTCTGAAGATGAATGTGCTAGAAACTATAAAGCAAAAACATGTCCTGCAGCCTAGCCTTGCCTTGCCTGTCCTTCCCTGTCCTTGCCTTGCATTCTTCTCATCCTGTTCTCTGTCCCATCCTCTCTCACTAAGCCCTCGTCTGGCTGCATGTCTCTTCTTTCCTTTTCTCTCACTCTCCTGCTTCCTGCCTATTTTCTTGCAATTCCTCCATCTCACTCCTGTAGCCAAACAGTACGTTTTATTCTTCCTTCCCTTTCTCCTGCTCCCTTCGCTTTCTCCCTCTGTCCCATATCTTTCTTCCCGACTTGTCTCTTGGAGACTTTGGGCCAAACTGGCCCCAAGTCTGGGCATGGTTTGACAAGTTTTAAGAGGCCTGGCTGGTGGCAGCAGGGACACCAGGCAGTGACAGGCCCGTGGCTGACAGGCTCCCCATCCCCTAGGGGGCGCCTGGCTGCCACACCTAGCTGACATAGAACCTTTGTCACAATGCCCGCTACCGTGGCGAGGATGCGGTGGCTCTGCAGGTGACAGGGACACTGCAGGACTTGGTGTCAGCTCAGCAATTTCCCACTTCCCCTAAGAAGGGAATTCTGCAAATTGCTGCCTTTGCTCTTGAAAGGATGTCATCAGGTAGGTGTTTTGGTGTCATACACTGAAAACAGAGCAGAAACTCTGAAATATTCCCATGATATGCATGGTTCCTGCCCCAAAGCACCATGACTCAGCCTAAGGAGATCTGCAGCTTATTTTTTTGTACTGCCAGCAGATTGTGGAAGTACAGTATAAAAACCATCCTTATGGAGAGATCTTGGTATTTTAGGCTTAGTCTAAGTGTCTCAAGTAGCTGGGGTTTTTGCTTGGGCCTAATCCATACGGTCTTATTGGCTTTCCTCCTAGTCTGAAGACGAATGTGCTGGAAACTATAAAGCAAAAACATGTCCTGCAGCCTAGCCTTGCCTTGCCTGTCCTTGCCTGTCCTAGCCTTGCCTTATGTCCTTCTCATCCTGTTCTCTGTCCCATCCTCTCTCACTAAGCCCTCGTCTGGCTGCATGTCTCTTCTTTCCTTTTCTCTCACTCTCCTGCTTCCTGCCTCTTTTCTTGCAATTCCTCCATCTCACTCCTGTAGCCCAACACTACTTTTTATTCTTCCTTCCCTTTCTCCTGCTCCCTTCGCTTTCTCCCTCTGTCCCATACCTCTCTTCACGACTTGACTCTTGGAGACTTTGGTCCAAACTGGTCCCACGTCTGGGCATGGTTTGACAAGTTTTCAGAGGCCTGGCTGGTAGCTGCAGGGACACCAGGCAGTGACAGGCCTAGGGCTGACAAGCTCCCCATTCCCTAGGGGGCGCCCGACTGCCACACCTAGCTGACATAGAACCTTTGTCACAATGCCCGCTACCGTGGCGAGGATGCGATGGTTCTGCAGGTGACAGGGACTCTGCAGGACTTGGTGTCAGCTCAGCAATTTCTCACTTCCCCTAAGAAGCAGAATTCTGTAAATTGCTGCCTTTGCTCTTGAAAGGATGTCATCAGGTGGGTGTTTTGGTGTCATACACTGAAAACAGAGCAGAAACTCTGAAATATTCCCACGATATGCATGGTCCCTGCCCCAAAGCACCATGACTCAGCCTAAGGACATCTGCAGCTTATTTTTTTGTACTGCCAGCAGATTGTGGAAGTACAGTATAAAAACCATCCTTATGGAGAGATCTTGGTATTTTAGGCTTAGTCTAAGTGTCTCAAGTAGCTGGGGTTTTTGCTTGGGCCTAATCCATACGGTCTTATGGCTTTCCTCCTAGTCTGAAGATGAATGTGCTAGAAACTATAAAGCAAAAACATGTCCTGCAGCCTAGCCTTGCCTTGCCTGTCCTTCCCTGTCCTTGCCTTGCATTCTTCTCATCCTGTTCTCTGTCCCATCCTCTCTCACTAACCCCTCGTCTGGCTGCATGTCTCTTCTTTCCTTTTCTCTCACTCTCCTGCTTCCTGCCTATTTTCTTGCAATTCCTCCATCTCACTCCTGTAGCCAAACAGTACGTTTTATTCTTCCTTCCCTTTCTCCTGCTCCCTTCGCTTTCTCCCTCTGTCCCATATCTTTCTTCCCGACTTGTCTCTTGGAGACTTTGGGCCAAACTGGCCCCAAGTCTGGGCATGGTTTGACAAGTTTTAAGAGGCCTGGCTGGTGGCAGCAGGGACACCAGGCAGTGACAGGCCCGTGGCTGACAGGCTCCCCATCCCCTAGGGGGCGCCTGGCTGCCACACCTAGCTGACATAGAACCTTTGTCACAATGCCCGCTACCGTGGCGAGGATGCGGTGGCTCTGCAGGTGACAGGGACACTGCAGGACTTGGTGTCAGCTCAGCAATTTCCCACTTCCCCTAAGAAGGGAATTCTGCAAATTGCTGCCTTTGCTCTTGAAAGGATGTCATCAGGTAGGTGTTTTGGTGTCATACACTGAAAACAGAGCAGAAACTCTGAAATATTCCCATGATATGCATGGTTCCTGCCCCAAAGCACCATGACTCAGCCTAAGGAGATCTGCAGCTTATTTTTTTGTACTGCCAGCAGATTGTGGAAGTACAGTATAAAAACCATCCTTATGGAGAGATCTTGGTATTTTAGGCTTAGTCTAAGTGTCTCAAGTAGCTGGGGTTTTTGCTTGGGCCTAATCCATACGGTCTTATGGCATTCCTCCTAGTCTGAAGACGAATGTGCTAGAAACTATAAAGCAAAAACATGTCCTGCAGCCTAGCCTTGCCTTGCCTGTCCTTGCCTGTCCTAGCCTTGCCTTATGTCCTTCTCATCCTGTTCTCTGTCCCATCCTCTCTCACTAAGCCCTCGTCTGGCTGCATGTCTCTTCTTTCCTTTTCTCTCACTCTCCTGCTTCCTGCCTCTTTTCTTGCAATTCCTCCATCTCACTCCTGTAGCCCAACACTACTTTTTATTCTTCCTTCCCTTTCTCCTGCTCCCTTCTCTTTCTCCCTCTGTCCCATACCTCTCTTCACGACTTGTCTCTTGGAGACTTTGGGCCAAACTGGTCCCAAGTCTGGGCATGGTTTGACAAGTTTTCAGAGGCCTGGCTGGTAGCTGCAGGGACACCAGGCAGTGACAGGCCCGGGGCTGACAGGCTCCCCATCCCCTAGGGGGCGCCTGGCTGCCACACCCAGCTGACATAGAACCTTTGTCACAATGCCCGCTACCGTGGCGAGGATGCGGTGGCTCTGCAGGTGACAGGGACACTGCAGGACTTGGTGTCAGCTCAGCAATTTCTCACTTCCCCTAAGAAGCAGAATTCTGCAAATTGCTGCCTTTGCTCTTGAAAGGATGTCATCAGGTGGGTGTTTTGGTGTCATACACTGAAAACCAGAGCAGAAATGGTGAAATATTCCCATGATATGCATGGTCCCTGCCCCAAAGCACCATGACTCAGCCTAAGGAGATCTGCAGCTTATTTTTTTGTACTGCCAGCAGATTGTGGAAGTACAGTATAAAAACCATCCTTATGGAGAGATCTTGGTATTTTAGGCTTAGTCTAAGTGTCTCAAGTAGCTGGGGTTTTTGCTTGGGCCTAATCCATACGGTCTTATGGCATTCCTCCTAGTCTGAAGACGAATGTGCTAGAAACTATAAAGCAAAAACATGTCCTGCAGCCTAGCCTTGCCTTGCCTGTCCTTGCCTGTCCTAGCCTTGCCTTATGTCCTTCTCATCCTCTTCTCTGTCCCATCCTCTCTCACTAAGCCCTCATCTGGCTGCATGTCTCTTCTTTCCTTTTCTCTCACTCTCCTGCTTCCTGCCTCTTTTCTTGCAATTCCTCCATCTCACTCCTGCAGCCCAACACTATTTTTTATTCTTCTTTCCCAGTATCCTGCTCCCTTCGCTTTCTCCCTCTGTCCCATATCTTTCTTCCCGACATGTCTCTTGGAGACTTTGGGCCAAACTGGCCCCAAGTCTGGGCATGGTTTGACAAGTTTTCCGAGGCCTGGCTGGTGGCAGCAGGGACACCAGGCAGTGACAGGCCCGGGGCTGACAGGCTCCCCATCCCCTAGGGGGCGCCTGGCTGCCACACCCAGCTGCCATAGAACCTTTGTCACAATGCCCGCTACCGTGGCGAGGACGCGGTGGCTCTGCAGGTGACAGGGACACTGCAGGACTTGGTGTCAGCTCAGCAATTTCTCACTTCCCCTAAGAAGCGGAATTCTGCAAATTGCTGCCTTTGCTCTTGAAAGGATGTCATCGGGTGGGTGTTTTGTCGTCATACACTGAAAACAGAGCAGAAACTGTGAAATATTCCCATGATATGCATGGTCCCTGCCCCAAAGCACCATGACTCAGCCTAAGGAGATCTGCAGCTTATTTTTTTGTACTGCCAGCAGATTGTGGAAGTACAGTATAAAAACCATTCTTATGGAGAGATCTTGGTATTTTAGCCTTAGTCTAAGTGTCTCAAGTAGATGGGGTTTTTGCTTGGGCCTAATCCGTATGGTCTTATGGCTTTCCTCCTAGTCTGAAGACGAATGTGCTAGAAACTATAAAGCAAAAACATGTCCTGCAGCCTAGCCTTGCCTTGCCTGTCCTTGCCTGTCCTAGCCTTGCCTTATTTCCTTCTCATCCTGTTCTCTGTCCCATCCTCTCTCACTAAGCCCTCGTCTGGCTGCATGTCTCTTCTTTCCTTTTCTCTCACTCTCCTGCTTCCTGCCTCTTTTCTTGCAATTCCTCCATCTCACTCCTGCAGCCCAACACTACTTTTTATTCTTCCTTCCCTGTATCCTGCTCCCTTCGCTTTCTCCCTCTGTCCCATATCTTTCTTCCCGACTTGTCTCTTGGAGACTTTGGGCCAAAATGGCCCCAAGTCTGGGCATGGTTTGACAAGTTTTCAGAGGCCTGGCTGGTGGCAGCAGGGACAGCAGGCAGTGACAGGCCCGTTGCTGACAGGCTCCCCATCCCCTAGGGGGCGCCTGGCTGCCACACCGAGCTGACATAGAACCTTTGTCACAATGCCCGCTACCGTGGCGAGGATGCGGTGGCTCTGCAGGTGACAGGGACACTGCAGGACTTGGTGTCAGCTCAGCAATTTCTCACTTCCCCTAAGAAGCATAATTCTGCAAATTGCTGCTTTGCTCTTGAAAGGATGTCATCAGGTGGGTGTTTTGTCGTCATACACTGAAAACAGAGCAGAAACGGTGAAATATTCCCATGATATGCATGGTCCCTGCCCCAAAGCACCATGACTCAGCCTAAGGAGATCTGCAGCTTATTTTTTTGTACTGCCAGCAGATTGTGGAAGTACAGTATAAAAACCATCCTTATGGAGAGATCTTGGTATTTTAGGCTTAGTCTAAGTCTCTCAAGTAGCTGGGGTTTTTGCTTGGGCCTAATCCATATGGTCTTATGGCTTTCCTCCTAGTCTGAAGACGAATGTGCTAGAAACTATAAAGCAAAAACATGCCCTGCAGCCTAGCCTTGCCTTGCCTGTCCTTGCCTGTCCTAGCCTTGCCTTATTTCCTTCTCATCCTCTTCTCTGTCCCATCCTCTCTCACTAAGCCCTCGTCTGGCTGCATGTCTCTTCTTTCCTTTTCTCTCACTCTCCTGCTTCCTGCCTCTTTTCTTGCAATTCCTCCATCTCACTCCTGCAGCCCAACACTACTTTTTATTCCTCCTTCCCTTTCTCCTGCTCCCTTCGCTTTCTCCCTCTGTCCCATATCTTTCTTCCCGACTTGTCTCTTGGAGACTTTGGGCCAAACTGGCCCCAAGTCTGGGCATGGTTTGACAAGTTTTCAGAGGCCTGGCTGGTGGCAGCAGGGACACCAGGCAATGACAGGCCCGGGGCTGACAGGCTCCCCATCCCCTAGGGGGCGCCTGGCTGCCACACCCAGCTGACATAGAACCTTTGTCACAATGCCCACTATGGTGGCGATGATGCGGTGGCTCTGCAGGTGACAGGGAAACTGCAGGACTTGGTGTCAGCTCAGCAATTTCTCACTTCCCCTAAGAAGCGGAATTCTGCAAATTGCTGCCTTTGCTCTTGAAAGGATTTCATCAGGTGGGTGTTTTGGTGTCATACACTGAAAACCAGAGCAGAAACTGTGAAATATTCCCATGATATGCATGGTCCCTGCCCCAAAGCACCATGACTCAGCCTAAGGAGATCTGCAGCTTATTTTTTTGTACTGCCAGCAGATTGTGGAAGTACAGTATAAAAACCATCCTTATGGAGAGATCTTCGTATTTTAGGCTTAGTCTAAGTGCCTCAAGTAGCTGGGGTTTTTGCTTGGGCCTAATCCATACGGTCTTATGGCTTTCCTCCTAGTCTGAAGACGAATGTGCTAGAAACTATAAAGCAAAAACATGTCCTGCAGCCTAGCCTTGCCTTGCTTGTCCTTGCCTGTCCCAGCCTTGCCTTATGTCCTTCTCACCTTCTTCTCTGTCCCATCCTCTCTCACTAAGCCCTCGTCTGGCTGCATGTCTCTTCTTTCCTTTTCTCTCACTCTCCTGCTTCCTGCCTCTTTTCTTGCAATTCCTCCATCTCACTCCTGCAGCCCAACACTACTTTTTATTCTTCCTTCCCTTTCTCCTGCTCCCTTCGCTTTCTCCCTCTGTCCCATATCTTTCTTCCCGACTTGTCTCTTGGAGACTTTGGGCCAAAATGGCCCCAAGTCTGAGCATGGTTTGACAAGTTTTCAGAGGCCTGGCTGGTGGCAGCAGGGACACCAGGCAGTGACAGGCCCGGGACTGACAGGCTCCCCATCCCCTAGGGGGCGCCTGGCTGCCACACCCAGCTGACATAGAACCTTTGTCACAATGCCCGCTACCGAGGCGAGGATGCGGTGGCTCTGCAGGTGACAGGGACACTGCAGGACTTGGTGTCAGCTCAGCAATTTCTCACTTCCCCTAAGAAGCAGAATTCTGCAAATTGCTGCCTTTGCTCTTGAAAGGATGTCATCAGGTGGGTGTTTTGGTGTCATACACTGAAAACAGAGCAGAAACTGTGAAATATTCCCATGATATGCATGGTCCCTGCCCCAAAGCACCATGACTCAGCCTAAGGAGATCGGCAGCTTATTTTTTTGTACTGCCAGCAGATTGTGGAAGTACAGTATAAAAACCATCCTTATGGAGAGTTCTTGGTATTTTAGGCTTAGTCTAAGTGTCTCAAGTAGCTGGGGTTTTTGCTTGGGCCTAATCCATACGGTCTTATGGCTTTCCTCATAGTCTGAAGACGAATGTGCTAGAAACTATAAAGCAAAAACATGTCCTGCAGCCTAGCCTTGCCTTGCCTGTCCTTGCCTGTCCTCGCCTTGCCTTATTTCCTTCTCATCCTGTTCTCTGTCCCATCCTCTCTCACTAAGCCCTCGTCTGGCTGCATGTCTCTTCTTTCCTTTTCTCTCACTCTCCTGCTTCCTGCTTCTTTTCTTGCAATTCCTCCATCTCACTCCTGCAGCCCAACACTACTTTTTATTCTTCCTTCCCTTTCTCCTGCTCCCTTCGCTTTCTCCCTCTGTCCCATATCTTTCTTCCCGACTTGTCTCTTGGAGACTTTGGGCCAAAATGGCCCCAAGTCTGGGCATGGTTTGACAAGTTTTCAGAGGCATGGCTGGTAGCAGCAGGGACAGCAGGCAGTGACAGGCCCGGGGCTGACAGGCTCCCCATCCCCTAGGGCGCGCCTGGCTGCCACACCCAGCTGACATAGAACCTTTGTCACAATGCCCGCTACCGTGGCGATGATGCTGTGGCTCTGCAGGTGACAGGGACACTGCAGGACTTGGTGTCAGCTCAGCAATTTCTCACTTCCCCTAAGAAGCAGAATTCTGCAAATTGCTGCCTTTGCTCTTGAAAGGATGTCATCAGGTGGGTGTTTTGTCGTCATACACTGAAAACAGAGCAGAAACGGTGAAATATTCCCATGGTATGCATGGTCCCTGCCCCAAAGCACCATGACTCAGCCTAAGGAGATCTGCAGCTTATTTTTTTGTACTGCCAGCAGATTGTGGAAGTACAGTATAAAAACCATCCTTATGGAGAGATCTTGGTATTTTAGGCTTAGTCTAAGTGTCTCAAGTAGCTGGGGTTTTTGCTTGGGCCTAATCCATACGGTCTTATGGCTTTCCTCCTAGTCTGAAGACGAATGTGCTAGAAACTATAAAGCAAAAACATGTCCTGCAGCCTAGCCTTGCCTTGCTTGTCCTTGCCTGTCCCAGCCTTGCCTTATGTCCTTCTCATCCTCTTCTCTGTCCCATCCTCTCTCACTAAGCCCTCGTCTGGCTGCATGTCTCTTCTTTCCTTTTCTCTCACTCTCCTGTTTCCTGCCTCTTTTCTTGCAATTCCTCCACCTCACTCCTGCAGCCCAACACTACTTTTTATTCTTCCTTCCCTTTCTCCTGCTCCCTTCGCTTTCTCCCTCTGTCCCATATCTTTCTTCCCGACTTGTCTCTTGGAGACTTTGGGCCAAACTGGCCCCAAGTCTGGGCATGGTTTGACAAGTTTTCAGAGGCCTGGCTGGTGGCAGCAGGGACACCAGGCAATGACAGGCCCGGGGCTGACAGGCTCCCCATCGCCTAGGGGGCTCATGGCTGCCACACCCAGCTGACATAGAACCTTTGTCACAATGCCCACTATGGTGGCGATGATGCGGTGGCTCTGCAGGTGACAGGGACACTGCAGGACTTGGTGTCAGCTCAGCAATTTCTCACTTCCCCTAAGAAGCGGAATTCTGCAAATTGCTGCCTTTGCTCTTGAAAGGATTTCATCAGGTGGGTGTTTTGGTGTCATACACTGAAAACCAGAGCAGAAACTGTGAAATATTCCCATGATATGCATGGTCCCTGCCCCAAAGCACCATGACTCAGCCTAAGGAGATCTGCAGCTTATTTTTTTGTACTGCCAGCAGATTGTGGAAGTACAGTATAAAAACCATCCTTATGGAGAGATCTTGGTATTTTAGGCTTAGTCTAAGTGCCTCAAGTAGCTGGGGTTTTTGCTTGGGCCTAATCCATACGGTCTTATGGCTTTCCTCCTAGTCTGAAGACGAATGTGCTAGAAACTATAAAGCAAAAACATGTCCTGCAGCCTAGCCTTGCCTTGCCTGTCCTTGCCTGTCCCAGCCTTGCCTTATGTCCTTCTCATCCTGTTCTCTGTCCCATCCTCTCTCACTAAGCCCTCATCTGGCTGCATGTCTCTTCTTTCCTTTTCTCTCACTCTCCTGCTTCCTGCCTCTTTTCTTGCAATTCCTCCATCTCACTCCTGCAGCCCAACACTACTTTTTATTCTTCCTTCCCTGTATCCTGCTCCCTTCGCTTTCTCCCTCTGTCCCATATCTTTCTTCCCGACTTGTCTCTTGGAGACTTTGGGCCAAACTGGCCCCAAGTCTGGGCATGGTTTGACAAGTTTTCAGAGGCCTGGCTGGTGGCAGCAGGGACACCAGGCAATGACAGGCCCGGGGCTGACAGGCTCCCCATCCCCTAGGGGGCGCCTGGCTGCCACACCCAGCTGACATAGAACCTTTGTCACAATGCCCGCTACCGTGGCGATGATGCGGTGGCTCTGCAGGTGACAGGGACACTGCAGGACTTGGTGTCAGCTCAGCAATTTCTCACTTCCCCTAAGAAGCGGAATTCTGCAAATTGCTGCCTTTGCTCTTGAAAGGATTTCATCAGGTGGGTGTTTTGGTGTCATACACTGAAAACCAGAGCAGAAACTGTGAAATATTCCCATGATATGCATGGTCCCTGCCCCAAAGCACCATGACTCAGCCTAAGGAGATCTGCAGCTTATTTTTTTGTACTGCCAGCAGATTGTGGAAGTACAGTATAAAAACCATCCTTATGGAGAGATCTTCGTATTTTAGGCTTAGTCTAAGTGCCTCAAGTAGCTGGGGTTTTTGCTTGGGCCTAATCCATACGGTCTTATGGCTTTCCTGCTAGTCTGAAGACGAATGTGCTAGAAACTATAAAGCAAAAACATGTCCTGCAGCCTAGCCTTGCCTTGCCTGTCCTTGCCTGTCCTAGCCTTGCCTTATGTCCTTCTCATCTTGTTCTCTGTCGCATCCTCTCTCACTAACCCCTCGTCTGGCTGCATGTCTCTTCTTTCCTTTTCTCTCACTCTCCTGCTTCCTGCCTCTTTTCTTGCAATTCCTCCATCTCACTCCTGCAGCCCAACACTACTTTTTATTCTTCCTTCCCTTTCTCCTGCTCCCTTCGCTTTCTCCCACTGTCCCATATCTTTCTTCCCGACTTGTCTCTTGCAGACTTTGGGCCAAACTGGCCCCAAGTCTGGGCATGGTTTGACAAGTTTTCCGAGGCCTGGCTGGTGGCAGCAGGGACACCAGGCAGTGACAGGCCCGGGACTGACAGGCTCCCCATCCCCTAGGGGGCGCCTGGCTGCCACACCCAGCTGACATAGAACCTTTGTCACAATGCCCGCTACCGTGGCGAGTATGCAGTGGCTCTGCAGGTGACAGGGACACTGCAGGACTTGGTGTCAGCTCAGCAATTTCTCACTTCCCCTAAGAAGCGGAATTCTGCAAATTGCTGCCTTTGCTCTTGAAAGGATGTCATCGGGTGGGTGTTTTGGTGTCATACACTGAAAACAGAGCAGAAACTGTGAAATATTCCCATGATATGCATGGTCCCTGCCCCAAAGCACCATGACTCAGCCTAAGGAGATCTGTGTTGGGACATGGCTAATAGAGAAGGGGCATGGCTCTATTGATCCGTTGTATCAGGAGAATTCTGTTCTAAGTTAGCATGAGTAGGCCTCAGTTAGCATGAGTTTGGTGTAGCATAGTGGAAAAGTACTGAGCGGTTGCTCTCTGGTTCAGCTGAGCGTTTAGATAAACAAGCTGGGGAATTATCTCTAGCAGGGTGAGAAGGTTGCATTCCAGAGAAACCACAAGAAGGTTGAGCTCATTATGTATACTATCCAATCAATAGAAGACGAGTAGGCATAATTATTGTATACTATCCGATTAATAGAAGACGAGTAGGCATAATTACTGTATACTATCCAATTAATAGGTGACGAGTATGCATAATTATTGTAAGTCTTATATAAATCAGCTTAGTGCATCAATAAAGTTGAGGTATGCTTATCACTCATATTGGGTCGACCGCATTCCTTCCTCCGTCCGCTCGGGTCTGGAACTCTGATGGAATTTTTCTCTCGGCAGATCTGCAGCTTATTTTTTTGTACTGCCAGCAGATTGTGGAAGTACAGTATAAAAACCATCCTTATGGAGAGATCTTGGTATTTTAGGCTTAGTCTAAGTGTCTCAGGTAGCTGGGGTTTTTGCTTGGGCCTAATCCATACGGTCTTATGGCTTTCCTGCTAGTCTGAAGACGAATGTGCTAGAAACTATAAAGCAAAAACATGTCCTGCAGCCTAGCCTTGCCTTGCCTGTCCTTGCCTGTCCTAGCCTTGCCTTATGTCCTTCTCATCCTGTTCTCTGTCCCATCCTCTCTCACTAAGCCCTCGTCTGGCTGCATGTCTCTTCTTTCCTTTTCTCTCACTCTCCTGCTTCCTGCCTCTTTTCTTGCAATTCCTCCATCTCACTCCTGCAGCCCAACACTAATTTTTATTCTTCCTTCCCTTTCTCCTGCTCCCTTTGCTTTCTCCCTCTGTCCCATATCTTTCTTCCCGACTTGTCTCTTGGAGACTTTGGGCCAAACTGGCCCCAAGTCTGGGCATGGTTTGACAAGTTTTCAGAGGCCTGGCTGGTGGCAGCAGGGACACCAGGCAGTGACAGGCCCGGGGCTTACAGGCTCCCCATCCCCTAGGGGGCGCCTGGCTGCCACACCGAGCTGACATAGAACCTTTGTCACAATGCCCGCTACCGTGGCGAGGATGCGGTGGCTCTGCAGGTGACAGGGACACTGCAGGACTTGGTGTCAGCTCAGCAATTTCTCACTTCCCCTAAGAAGCGGAATTCTGCAAATTGCTGCCTTTGCTCTTGAAAGGATGTCATCAGGTGGGTGTTTTGGTGTCATACACTGGAAACAGAGCACAAACTGTGAAATATTCCCATGATATGCATGGTGCCTGCCCCAAAGCACCATGACTCAGCCTAAGGAGATCTGCAGCTTATGATTATGTACGGCCAGCAGATTGTGAAAGTACAGTATAAAAACCATCCTTATGGAGAGATCTTGGTATTTTAGGCTTAGTCTAAGTGTCTCAAGTAGCTGGGGTTTTTGCTTGGGCCTTATCCATAGGGTCTTATGGCTTTCCTCCTAGTCTGAAGACGAATGTGCTAGAAACTATAAAGCAAAAACATGTCCTGCAGCCTAGCCTTGCCTTGCCTGTCCTTGCCTGTCCTAGCCTTGCCTTATGTCCTTCTCATCCTGTTCTCTGTCCCATCCTCTCTCACTAAGCCCTCGTCTGGCTGCATGTCTCTTCTTTCCTTTTCTCTCACTCTCCTGCTTCCTGCCTCTTTTCTTGCAATTCCTCCATCTCACTCCTGCAGCCCAACACTACTTTTTATTCTTCCTTCCCTTTCTCCTGCTCCCTTCGCTTTCTCCCTCTGTCCCATATCTTTCTTCCCGACTTGTCTCTTGCAGACTTTGGGCCAAACTGGCCCCAAGTCTGGGCATGGTTTGACAAGTTTTCAGAGGCCTGGCTGGTGGCAGCAGGGACACCAGGCAGTGACAGGCCCGGGGCTGACAGGCTCCCCATCCCCTAGGGGGCGCCTGGCCTCCACACCCAGCTGACATGGAACCTTAGTCACAATGCCCGCTACCGTGGCGAGGATGCGGTGGCTCTGCAGGTGACAGGGACACTGCAGGACTTGGTGTCAGCTCAGCAATTTCTCACTTCCCCTAAGAAGCGGAATTCTGCAAATTGCTGCCTTTGCTCTTGAAAGGATGTCATCGGGTGGGTGTTTTGGTGTCATACACTGAAAACAGAGCAGAAACTGTGAAATATTCCCATGATATGCATGGTCCCTGCCCCAAATCACCATGACTCAGCCTAAGGAGATCTGCAGCTTATTTTTTAGTACTGCCAGCAGATTGTGGAAGTACAGTATAAAAAACATCCTTATGGAGAGATCTTCCTATTTTAGGCTTAGTCTAAGTGTCTCAAGTAGCTGGGGTTTTTGCTTGGGCCTAATCCATACGCTCTTATGGCTTTCCTGCTAGTCTGAAGACGAATGTGCTAGAAACTATAAAGCAAAAACATGTCCTGCAGCCTAGCCTTGCCTTGCCTGTCCTTGCCTGTCCTAGCCTTGCCTTATGTCCTTCTCATCTTGTTCTCTGTCTCATCCTCTCTCACTAACCCCTCGTCTGGCTGCATGTCTCTTCTTTCCTTTTCTCTCACTCTCCTGCTTCCTGCCTCTTTTCTTGCAATTCCTCCATCTCACTCCTGCAGCCCAACACTACTTTTTATTCTTCCTTCCCTGTATCCTGCTCCCTTCGCTTTCTCCCTCTGTCCCATATCTTTCTTCCCGACTTGTCTCTTGCAGACTTTGGGCCAAACTGGCCCCAAGTCTGGGCATGGTTTGACAAGTTTTCCGAGGCCTGGCTGGTGGCAGCAGGGACACCAGGCAGTGACAGGCCCGGGACTGACAGGCTCCCCATCCCCTAGGGGGCGCCTGGCTGCCACACCCAGCTGACATAGAACCTTTGTCACAATGCCCGCTACCGTGGCGAGGATGCAGTGGCTCTGCAGGTGACAGGGACACTGCAGGACTTGGTGTCAGCTCAGCAATTTCTCACTTCCCCTAAGAAGCGGAATTCTGCAAATTGCTGCCTTTGCTCTTGAAAGGATGTCATCGGGTGGGTGTTTTGGTGTCATACACTGAAAACAGAGCAGAAACTGTGAAATATTCCCATGATATGCATGGTCCCTGCCCCAAAGCACCATGACTCAGCCTAAGGAGATCTGTGTTGGGACATGGCTAATAGAGAAGGGGCATGGCTCTATTGATCCGTTGTATCAGGAGAATTCTGTTCTAAGTTAGCATGAGTAGGCCTCAGTTAGCATGAGTTTGGTGTAGCATAGTGGAAAAGTACTGAGCGGTTGCTCTCTGGTTCAGCTGAGCGTTTAGATAAACAAGCTGGGGAATTATCTCTAGCAGGGTGAGAAGGTTGCATTCCAGAGAAACCACAAGAAGGTTGAGCTCATTATGTATACTATCCAATCAATAGAAGACGAGTAGGCATAATTATTGTATACTATCCAATTAATAGAAGACGAGTAGGCATAATTACTGTATACTATCCAATTAATAGGTGACGAGTATGCATAATTATTGTAAGTCTTATATAAATCAGCTTAGTGCATCAATAAAGTTGAGGTATGCTTATCACTCATATTGGGTCGACCGCATTCCTTCCTCCGTCCGCTCGGGTCTGGAACTCTGATGGAATTTTTCTCTCGGCAGATCTGCAGCTTATTTTTTTGTACTGCCAGCAGATTGTGGAAGTACAGTATAAAAACCATCCTTATGGAGAGATCTTGGTATTTTAGGCTTAGTCTAAGTGTCTCAGGTAGCTGGGGTTTTTGCTTGGGCCTAATCCATACGGTCTTATGGCTTTCCTGCTAGTCTGAAGACGAATGTGCTAGAAACTATAAAGCAAAAACATGTCCTGCAGCCTAGCCTTGCCTTGCCTGTCCTTGCCTGTCCTAGCCTTGCCTTATGTCCTTCTCATCCTGTTCTCTGTCCCATCCTCTCTCACTAAGCCCTCGTCTGGCTGCATGTCTCTTCTTTCCTTTTCTCTCACTCTCCTGCTTCCTGCCTCTTTTCTTGCAATTCCTCCATCTCACTCCTGCAGCCCCACACTAATTTTTATTCTTCCTTCCCTTTCTCCTGCTCCCTTTGCTTTCTCCCTCTGTCCCATATCTTTCTTCCCGACTTGTCTCTTGGAGACTTTGGGCCAAACTGGCCCCAAGTCTGGGCATGGTTTGACAAGTTTTCAGAGGCCTGGCTGGTGGCAGCAGGGACACCAGGCAGTGACAGGCCCGGGGCTTACAGGCTCCCCATCCCCTAGGGGGCGCCTGGCTGCCACACCGAGCTGACATAGAACCTTTGTCACAATGCCCGCTACCGTGGCGAGGATGCGGTGGCTCTGCAGGTGACAGGGACACTGCAGGACTTGGTGTCAGCTCAGCAATTTCTCACTTCCCCTAAGAAGCGGAATTCTGCAAATTGCTGCCTTTGCTCTTGAAAGGATGTCATCAGGTGGGTGTTTTGGTGTCATACACTGGAAACAGAGCACAAACTGTGAAATATTCCCATGATATGCATGGTGCCTGCCCCAAAGCACCATGACTCAGCCTAAGGAGATCTGCAGCTTATGATTATGTACGGCCAGCAGATTGTGAAAGTACAGTATAAAAACCATCCTTATGGAGAGATCTTGGTATTTTAGGCTTAGTCTAAGTGTCTCAAGTAGCTGGGGTTTTTGCTTGGGCCTTATCCATAGGGTCTTATGGCTTTCCTCCTAGTCTGAAGACGAATGTGCTAGAAACTATAAAGCAAAAACATGTCCTGCAGCCTAGCCTTGCCTTGCCTGTCCTTGCCTGTCCTAGCCTTGCCTTATGTCCTTCTCATCCTGTTCTCTGTCCCATCCTCTCTCACTAAGCCCTCGTCTGGCTGCATGTCTCTTCTTTCCTTTTCTCTCACTCTCCTGCTTCCTGCCTCTTTTCTTGCAATTCCTCCATCTCACTCCTGCAGCCCAACACTACTTTTTATTCTTCCTTCCCTTTCTCCTGCTCCCTTTGCTTTCTCCCTCTGTCCCATATCTTTCTTCCCGACTTGTCTCTTGCAGACTTTGGGCCAAACTGGCCCCAAGTCTGGGCATGGTTTGACAAGTTTTCAGAGGCCTGGCTGGTGGCAGCAGGGACACCAGGCAGTGACAGGCCCGGGGCTGACAGGCTCCCCATCCCCTAGGGGGCGCCTGGCCTCCACACCCAGCTGACATGGAACCTTAGTCACAATGCCCGCTACCGTGGCGAGGATGCGGTGGCTCTGCAGGTGACAGGGACACTGCAGGACTTGGTGTCAGCTCAGCAATTTCTTACTTCCCCTAAGAAGCGGAATTCTGCAAATTGCTGCCTTTGCTCTTGAAAGGATGTCATCAGGTGGGTGTTTTGGTGTCATACACTGGAAACAGAGCACAAACTGTGAAATATTCCCATGATATGCATGGTGCCTGCCCCAAAGCACCATGACTCAGCCTAAGGAGATCTGCAGCTTATGATTATGTACGGCCAGCAGATTGTGAAAGTACAGTATCAAAACCATCCTTATGGAGAGATCTTGGTATTTTAGGCTTAGTCTAAGTGTCTCAGGTAGCTGGGGTTTTTGCTTGGGCCTAATCCATACGGTCTTATGGCTTTCCTGCTAGTCTGAAGACGAATGTGCTAGAAACTATAAAGCAAAAACATGTCCTGCAGCCTAGCCTTGCCTTGCCTGTCCTTGCCTGTCCTAGCCTTGCCTTATGTCCTTCTCATCCTGTTCTCTGTCCCATCCTCTCTCACTAACCCCTCGTCTGGCTGCATGTCTCTTCTTTCCTTTTCTCTCACTCTCCTGCTTCCTGCCTCTTTTCTTGCAATTCCTCCATCTCACTCCTGCAGCCCAACACTACTTTTTATTCTTCCTTCCCTTTCTCCTGCTCCCTTCGCTTTCTCCCTCTGTCCCATATCTTTCTTCCCGACTTGTCTCTTGGAGACTTTGGGCCAAACTGGCCCCAAGTCTGGGCATGGTTTGACAAGTTTTCAGAGGCCTGGCTGGTGGCAGCAGGGACACCAGGCAGTGACAGGCCCGGGGCTGACAGGCTCCCCATCCCCTAGGGGGCGCCTGGCTGCCACACCCAGCTGACATAGAACCTTTGTCACAATGCCCGCTACCGTGGCGAGGATGCGGTGGCTCTGCAGGTGACAGGTACACTGCAGGACTTGGTGTCAGCTCAGCAATTTCTCACTTCCCCTAAGAAGCGGAATTGTGCAAATTGCTGCCTTTGCTCTTGAAAGGATGTCATCGGGTGGGTGTTTTGGTGTCATACACTGAAAACAGAGCACAAACTGTGAAATATTCCCATGATATGCATGGTGCCTGCCCCAAAGCACCATGACTCAGCCTAAGGAGATCTGCAGCTTATGATTATGTACGGCCAGCAGATTGTGAAAGTACAGTATAAAAACCATCCTTATGGAGAGATCTTGGTATTTTAGGCTTAGTCTAAGTGTCTCAAGTAGCTGGGGTTTTTGCTTGGGCCTTATCCATAGGGTCTTATGGCTTTCCTCCTAGTCTGAAGACGAATGTGCTAGAAACTATAAAGCAAAAACATGTCCTGCAGCCTAGCCTTGCCTTGCCTGTCCTTGCCTGTCCTAGCCTTGCCTTATGTCCTTCTCATCCTGTTCTCTGTCCCATCCTCTCTCACTAAGCCCTCGTCTGGCTGCATGTCTCTTCTTTCCTTTTCTCTCACTCTCCTGCTTCCTGCCTCTTTTCTTGCAATTCCTCCATCTCACTCCTGCAGCCCAACACTACTTTTTATTCTTCCTTCCCTTTCTCCTGCTCCCTTCGCTTTCTCCCTCTGTCCCATATCTTTCTTCCCGACTTGTCTCTTGCAGACTTTGGGCCAAACTGGCCCCAAGTCTGGGCATGGTTTGACAAGTTTTCAGAGGCCTGGCTGGTGGCAGCAGGGCCAGCAGGCAGTGACAGGCCCGGGGCTGACAGGCTCCCCATCCCCTAGGGGGCGCCTGGCTGCCACACCCAGCTGACATAGAACCTTTGTCACAATGCCCGCTACCGTGGCGAGGATGCGGTGGCTCTGCAGGTGACAGGTACACTGCAGGACTTGGTGTCAGCTCAGCAATTTCTCACTTCCCCTAAGAAGCGGAATTGTGCAAATTGCTGCCTTTGCTCTTGAAAGGATGTCATCGGGTGGGTGTTTTGGTGTCATACACTGAAAACAGAGCACAAACTGTGAAATATTCCCATGATATGCATGGTGCCTGCCCCAAAGCACCATGACTCAGCCTAAGGAGATCTGCAGCTTATGATTATGTACGGCCAGCAGATTGTGAAAGTACAGTATAAAAACCATCCTTATGGAGAGATCTTGGTATTTTAGGCTTAGTCTAAGTGTCTCAAGTAGCTGGGGTTTTTGCTTGGGCCTTATCCATAGGGTCTTATGGCTTTCCTCCTAGTCTGAAGACGAATGTGCTAGAAACTATAAAGCAAAAACATGTCCTGCAGCCTAGCCTTGCCTTGCCTGTCCTTGCCTGTCCTAGCCTTGCCTTATGTCCTTCTCATCCTGTTCTCTGTCCCATCCTCTCTCACTAAGCCCTCGTCTGGCTGCATGTCTCTTCTTTCCTTTTCTCTCACTCTCCTGCTTCCTGCCTCTTTTCTTGCAATTCCTCCATCTCACTCCTGCAGCCCAACACTACTTTTTATTCTTCCTTCCCTTTCTCCTGCTCCCTTCGCTTTCTCCCTCTGTCCCATATCTTTCTTCCCGACTTGTCTCTTGCAGACTTTGGGCCAAACTGGCCCCAAGTCTGGGCATGGTTTGACAAGTTTTCAGAGGCCTGGCTGGTGGCAGCAGGGACACCAGGCAGTGACAGGCCCGGGGCTGACAGGCTCCCCATCCCCTAGGGGTCGCCTGGCCTCCACACCCAGCTGACATGGAACCTTTGTCACAATGCCCGCTACCGTGGCGAGGATGCGGTGGCTCTGCAGGTGACAGGGACACTGCAGGACTTGGTGTCAGCTCAGCAATTTCTCACTTCCCCTAAGAAGCGGAATTCTGCAAATTGCTGCCTTTGCTCTTGAAAGGATGTCATCAGGTGGGTGTTTTGGTGTCATACACTGGAAACAGAGCACAAACTGTGAAATATTCCCATGATATGCATGGTGCCTGCCCCAAAGCACCATGACTCAGCCTAAGGAGATCTGCAGCTTATGATTATGTACGGCCAGCAGATTGTGAAAGTACAGTATCAAAACCATCCTTATGGAGAGATCTTGGTATTTTAGGCTTAGTCTAAGTGTCTCAGGTAGCTGGGGTTTTTGCTTGGGCCTAATCCATACGGTCTTATGGCTTTCCTGCTAGTCTGAAGACGAATGTGCTAGAAACTATAAAGCAAAAACATGTCCTGCAGCCTAGCCTTGCCTTGCCTGTCCTTGCCTGTCCTAGCCTTGCCTTATGTCCTTCTCATCCTGTTCTCTGTCGCATCCTCTCTCACTAAGCCCTCGTCTGGCTGCATGTCTCTTCTTTCCTTTTCTCTCACTCTCCTGCTTCCTGCCTCTTTTCTTGCAATTCCTCCACCTCACTCCTGCAGCCCAACACTACTTTTTATTCTTCCTTCCCTTTCTCCTGCTCCCTTCGCTTTCTCCCTCTGTCCCATATCTTTCTTCCCGACTTGTCTCTTGGAGACTTTGGGCCAAACTGGCCCCAAGTCTGGGCATGGTTTGACAAGTTTTCAGAGGCCTGGCTGGTGGCAGCAGGGACACCAGGCAGTGACAGGCCCGGGGCTTACAGGCTCCCCATCCCCTAGGGGGCGCCTGGCTGCCACACCCAGCTGACATGGAACCTTTGTCACAATGCCCGCTACCGTGGCGAGGATGCGGTGGCTCTGCAGGTGACAGGTACACTGCAGGACTTGGTGTCAGCTCAGCAATTTCTCACTTCCCCTAAGAAGCGGAATTGTGCAAATTGCTGCCTTTGCTCTTGAAAGGATGTCATCGGGTGGGTGTTTTGGTGTCATACACTGAAAACAGAGCAAAAACTGTGAAATATTCCCATGATATGCATGGTGCCTGCCCCAAAGCACCATGACTCAGCCTAAGGAGATCTGCAGCTTATGATTATGTACGGCCAGCAGATTGTGAAAGTACAGTATAAAAACCATCCTTATGGAGAGATCTTGGTATTTTAGGCTTAGTCTAAGTGTCTCAAGTAGCTGGGGTTTTTGCTTGGGCCTAATCCATACGGTCTTATGGCTTTCCTCCTAGTCTGAAGACGAATGTGCTAGAAACTATAAAGCAAAAACATGTCCTGCAGCCTAGCCTTGCCTTGCCTGTCCTTGCCTGTCCTAGCCTTGCCTTATGTCCTTCTCATCCTGTTCTCTGTCCCATCCTCTCTCACTAACCCCTCGTCTGGCTGCATGTCTCTTCTTTCCTTTTCTCTCACTCTCCTGCTTCCTGCTTCTTTTCTTGCAATTCCTCCATCTCACTCCTGCAGCCCAACACTACTTTTTATTCTTCTTTCCCAGTATCCTGCTCCCTTCGCTTTCTCCCTCTGTCCCATATCTTTCTTCCCGACTTGTCTCTTGGAGACTTTGGGCCAAACTGGCCCCAAGTCTGGGCATGGTTTGACAAGTTTTCCGAGGCCTGGCTGGTGGCAGCAGGGACACCAGGCAGTGACAGGCCCGGGGCTGACAGGCTCCCCATCCCCTAGGGGGCGCCTGGCTGCCACACCCAGCTGCCATAGCACCTTTGTCACAATGCCCGCTACCGTGGCGAGGATGCGGTGGCTCTGCAGCTGACAGGGACACTGCAGGTCTTGGTGTCAGCTCAGCAATTTCTCACTTCCCCTAAGAAGCGGAATTCTGCAAATTGCTGCCTTTGCTCTTGAAAGGATGTCATCAGGTGGGTGTTTTGTCGTCATACACTGAAAACAGAGCAGAAACTGTGAAATATTCCCATGATATGCATGGTCCCTGCCCCAAAGCACCATGACTCAGCCTAAGGAGATCGGCAGCTTATTTTTTTGTACTGCCAGCAGATTGTGGAAGTACAGTATAAAAACCATCCTTATGGAGAGATCTTGGTATTTTAGGCTTAGTCTAAGTGTCTCAAGTAGCTGGGGT